>NC_090256.1:47273574-47331074 GCF_037325665.1 Littorina saxatilis
CCCATGAGAAAGACTAAAACTTGCACCGGACAACAGGTCCGATGGAGGGAAATAATATCCATAGCAAAACCATGATTCACAACTGGCTACACAAAACAAAACAAAAAAACAAAACGCGGAAACGAATAAAACAAACCCAACCAGAGGCCATGAGAATATCAGACACGTTTATACAGACACCGGACGTTTCAACAGTCTTTCACGACTTTTTCCATAAGAAAATGTTTCCACAAAACTGTCTTCAGAATGTTGTGTTTAGCGGCGTCGCATTGACAAAGATAACATAAAGTCGCCGTCGCTTCAAAAATGAAAACAGTTGCGGAAGAGACAGTCAGGGGGAAAAGCTTAAAGACGCAGAAGGAACGGTAGAAGAAAAAGACAGATGGCATAAAGACATAAGGAAGAAGAAGAAGAACAAGAAGAACAAGAACAAGAAGAACAACAAGAACAAGAACAACAAGAGCAAGAACAACAAGAACAAGAACAACAAGAACACCCAACTAAAGAACAAGAAGAAGAACAAGGACTAAAAAAGAACAAAAAACAACATCAAAAACAACAACAACAAACTACAAGAAAAACTATTTCAAAAAACCCAGTTAAAGACGACGACGAAGAAGAATAAACCTCAAGCCTTATATTTACTGGGAGAAGTCGATTTCGCGAAGTCTACTTTGGCATTGAACTTTTGGTAAAAAGACTTCGCAAACTCTTCGCGAAGACAACTTGGGGTTCAATTAAGGAAGATCTTTAAGACCTGGCGCTTCTTTCTGCAATGTAAGAGAACACCATACACGCACAGAGGTTTCAGAGCTGCCAGCCGGCATATACAACGACAGATGTCCGGTGACAATTTATTCCAACATCGCCTGCCGAATGCTGGCACCATTCTGGAACAAGCGGGTAGGGGGTGTGAGGAATATGACCGGAGGAAAGACGAATGGGGAGAGCGAGAGAAGGAGGGACAGATTGAGGGGAGGAGGACGGAAGACAGTTTGTGCTGGAGCGATGGATGAAGAAGGCAGAGCTCGGAAGGAGGAATGCGGGATGACTTCTGGAAGGGGTGTGGAGACCTGAGAAGTAAAAGGGACAGGAGGGGTACGGATTATAGGGTGTCAAAAGCTGGTGAAAGGAGATCGGAGCAGACATTGTTACTTAAAAAAAAAGTAAAATTACATTTTTAAAAATAAATGGAGGAAGAAAAGAAAATACAACAACAACAACAACAACAACAACAACGACGACGACGACGACGACGACGGCAGCAGCAGCAAAATCTGCAACAACAACAAAAGGAAAGTGAAAGAAGATAACATTGCAGGGGGAAAGCGTCTGTGCAGAAGGATATAAATTGACTTGCAGCAAATAATCAGCACGCTCTTTTTTCTTTTCATTGTTTAATAAATAAAGGGCGTTTGCGTGCTTCTTGAATAAAAAAAAACCTCCGATTTGTACCGATTTTATATAAGCTAACGTCTTATACTTGTTTTCATCGGAGCACCATACTCCTCCTCCTTTTCGTCCTCCTCCCCCTCCTTCAGCTCATTATCATCACCATTTCCATTGACACCATCACGTGAAAGCAACTCACGCGTTTTGCTAGAGCAGGTTTGCGTGTAGTTATGCATGCATGCCGCCAGGACAACCTCATTCACCTCGGACAGTTTTCTGAGACCGCTGGAAGCCTCCATCATCATCATCATCATCACCACTACTGAGGACGAGTTGTCCTAGTAGATTTGCTAGTTATAGTACAGTGGAGCCATCTTTTTTAAACCCTTGGTTATCTTCTTCTCTGTTCATTGGTTGAAACCCCCACGATCTTTTACGTGTAAGACCGTTTTTACCCCGTCATTCAGGCCTCCATACGCCGCTTTCGGGTGAAGCATACTGGGTACTTTCGTGTTTCTATAACCCACCCGCGACCTTCCGCATGGGGCTGGTCACAAGGATGTCTCAGCAGACTCTTCGTGATGTTACACCTCTAAAACTGGCGCTCCATAACAACTCGTTGACACCTCTGACAGTTCATACAGTACAGAAACATTCGCATCCCCAATCCAAACCACCAGCCTTGGTACTTGTACCAGACGTACCACCTTTACCAAGACGTCCCCTACAGCAGGCTCCCAAGCATCTTCCCCACAACTGAGTCCACCGAGACAACCCTGTCACCTAGCAACCTGTCACCACTGACAGTCCACTGAGACATCTTCTGTCACCTAGTAACCTGTCACCTTCCTTCAGGAACACAGCTCATCCATCATGACTCCTGGCTTGTCGTCTTCGTCTTTCCAACTTTCTCCGCTGCCCCTGCCATCTCTCTCTCTCTCTCGCTTGCCTCCAGGGCCTCATGATGGCCCGTGTCCGGGTGATTCAATTACATTGGAAATGCTTGTCATAAAGGCCCGGGCGTCAAAAACCTTAATAGCTGTGCGCACTTTCTCTGAGGGCGGTTTCTATCTCTGGAGACTCTGGCCTGCATCTTCCTTGGCCTTGGAACAAACGCCTTTTTAGGGGTTTGGTTTTTTCGCGATGAAACGCCCCGTTCTTTCTAACCTTCGCTGACAAACTTTCTCCCATTCTAAAACTGACTGAAAGAAATAGGCATGAAGACAGGGAAGAGAGAGTGCTATACGTTACGATACTTGGAACGTTCAATTTTGACTTACAAATTCAACGCCCTCCCGTCCCTTCCCTTTCGCCCGTAAATATTGTTGAATGACATACAGTTATATCAATGGAGACGGTAGGAGAGGAAGTCATTGAGTGATTATGTTGATAGTGTCAGTGAATGTATTTAAATAAGAACACGTGCTGGTGATATGTTAACTGTCGTTGATTCCTTTTGTAGATGCCGCGTTATGGGTGTGCTTGGCTGGAGTGAATGTTTCTTACCCTCAATGTCAAGGCAAATTCCAAACAATGGGCAATGTATTCTGAAGCAAAACAGAAGAAGAGTGGCAAAAGTTGCGAAACTGCAACCCTCAATTTTCACTCCAAAGTTCAACGCCTTGCCCCTTTCTGTTACTTCCTTCCCTTTGGCTGGCTTTCATTGTGTGCAGAGCACTTTAGAAGGCATATGTTTCGGACCCTGGAATAGTGGGACGTAGCCAAGTCCCGGGCCCAGAGCAGGCAAGCGTGTGACCCGCGCCAAATGCATAAATGGTGCGTGAAAAAAGGAAGGACATCGTTAAAAAAAACCGGGACGCTTTTTGACGCGGGGTGTCTTGGGACGTCATACATCAGCGAAGAAGTGGGGCGGGGGTACGGGGGGTGGAATAGCCGTGCAGAAGAAATCGGAGACCAGCACAGACAAATTGGGCAGTGCAAGATGATTCTTCTTCTCCTTGTTGTTCTGTTTCTCCTCCTGACTGATGTTTTCTGTGCTGCTGCTGGGTGTTGTTTTTTCCTGTTTTTGTTTTGTTTGACAAGGAGGTGGTTCGGAGGGTGCTTTTTGTGACTTCTCAAATGTTTTCCGATCTGCCCTTGTGCGTCCATTCTTTTCCTGCTATCTGCCTTTGACTTTTTTCGATTCATTTCTCTGATTATTTAGGGCTTGAAGAATTTGTGCAACGTACACTTGCTAAAACATGCAAACCTTCACCGTTTGTTTTTCATTTTTATGTGAGGCAATGTGTGTGATGCCGTTTCACACAAAAACACTATTACACGGCGTTTTAAGTGAGACAAATGAATGCTTTTTTGGCTTCAAAAATCTATTTTGATACTGTGCGAAAGGTCAATTGAAGCATAGACGGAAAAAGATGAGACAGTCAGAAAAGACAGACAGAGAAAGAGAGAGGATGGGGGAGAGGGAGAGAAGGGGTGGAGGAGGGAGACAGAGAGAGTAAGAGATTGATGGAGGGGGGGGATGCATTATCTAAAGGTAACATCATGACAATGATTTCAATGTCGAATATGAGAGACGAAAATGGGGGCGAGGACGCCCCCATTCTATACGGATAGTTTCGAGGTTGACCATGGGCAGCGCCATTTTGTTGTGAAATACGTCATCAGTTTGTGTACACAGGAAGTTGTGACATCCGTCACCCTATGGGAGGGGTGACGTCAAAATTGTTCATCTGTAGAAAGTTGTGAAATCCGTCACCCTATGGGAGGGGTGACGTCAAAATTGGTCATCACAGAGTTTGTGTAACACAGGAAGTTGTGAAATACGTCACCCTATGGGAGGGGTGACGTCAAAATTGTTCAACAAAAACATGATATGTCGCATTGTGCAGGGTCAACTGCAACAAACTCAAACCGAGCCATTCATACCTAGCTGTATTTGAGTGACTTATATACCCGACATTTTTATTTCTTATTTTTAGCACAGGTGTAGGAAAAATCATGAACCAAAATGTTATTTATTTTCTAATTTAACATTTTTTTTACAAATATGACCATGGTCTTTTAAACATACAGTGACATTAAACATTGTTATGTTAAAAAAAAGAAAAAAGAAAAAAAGCTTTTGTGCACAAATCAGAAAATACATTGTACATTTTACCTACAGGCCAAACCGTGAGTGTCTGTGGCAAAGCCCGACCCAGGAAATTGCACTGATTTTATATTTAGATCAGAGAGAAATTGTCAAGAACAGGCGCTTGCATTTGGATGTGTCCAATGATAGTAGGTTTGGTTGTGATCAATCAGAATAATGTAGGAATAAAAATGTATGACAGTTTAGTATGATGACATGTAATTCACATATGCTGAAATATGATATTATACATCATGTAATATTATTATGGCTGTTGCCATGACCATGAAACCCAACAAAGGTTTAATGTAATGTAATTCAAAATACCAAAACCGAGCACCTATTAATCTCGTCTTTGCGCGTGAAGATTGAGGCCGTCTGCCAGTAGCGGTTAGGTCATACAGTGGAACCCCTCTCTAGCGACCTTTAAAATGTTGACAAAAATCGGTCCTTGTGGAGGAGGGTCCTTACAGAGGGAGGGGGCGGAGTCAGGGGGCCACAAAGAAAGTCAGATTTAAAAAAAAAAGAAAACAGAGAAGTTTGAGTTGCTGACGACCGTTCTCTCTGAAAGCAAACTGCTTCGATTTCATGTTTGTCCTTGGTGTCCACCAGTTCTGGTGCATGTACTACCCTGGCCAAGTTTCCTCTCAAGACATCAAAGAGACCGCCCCAGTATACTCTACAGCCTCTGGGCGAACCACCTCTCATAGCTAAAACTGGGTCAATGACCCCTGGGAAGAAGGTCAGTGTCTATAAAAATTTTACTCCTAGGCCTGCGGCCAGGGGGGGGGGAGTATACCGGTACCATTTGAGAATCAGACCAAATGAGAATTGAACCATTTGAGAACATCCTTTTTTTTCCAATCACTACATCGAAGGCCTGCGGCCCGGGGTTCACATGGGTTGGTTTGTTTGTTTGTTTCAAATCCACACCCATATACACACATTTCCCATTTAAACCATTTGTCGGCCCCCTGTCGATATTTATCGACTAAGTTCCTTGTCAGGGATGTTGTTGGCGTCTGTATAGTTGTCAAAACGCTGAAACTTATTTTGAATTGACGAACACATTGCCGTCATTTCGGCACTGAGAATTACTGAACTATTTCACGCCAAGGGCTGCCTTAAAATTGCTGACTCTTGTATATTTGCCGAAGAAAGTAAATTCTAGCAACATTCCTGGAATTAATTTGCTACCGCTATACCGGTATAGCAGCAGCTAGGCATGTGTATCTACATACAGTTTTATCACTCGGCTTACACCTTTCTCTTTTAATCTCCCAAATCTGCAGCATCCATCATCCAACAAACTGAGTTTCAGAGCTTTGCCGTAAAGGACATCTACATCTGTCTAATAAGTACCTGATAAAAAGGCACTTTGCCTTTGAAACGTCTATATTCTTTTGCCCGCACGTTTAGTGGAACAAAACTCATTATCACCTCCGCCTGTAATCTCGTCACCGTTGGCTTTCAAGTCGGGCGAAGATCTCTTCCTTTCCGCTGTGGAGGGCTCTGTATAAAAGCGGGATTTATGTTTCATGGCTGTTTAGCCCATTCGCTCTCGTGTTCCAACGAAGGCGTAATTTGTCAATTTTCGCTTTCATTGTGGCCAATAAAAGGATAAGTGCGTGCCCAGGCCGTGTGTTTAAATTCTTCAGCGTGTTGTTCTTTGCATCATCTCTTGCGACCCAGAATACTGCCCTGCGTTTATTCTCAAGTTCTGAGAGGTCACGCGCGCGAGGTAGTTGCTGCGTGTGTGTGTGTGGTTTGCTGTGTGTGTGGCGCAGAAGGGAATGTTCGTTTTTTGCTTTAAAGCAAGAGTTTATTCAAACGTTTTTACAACGCCATGAAATAATTATTTTATAAAAAGGGGGCACAGCAAAAAAAACAACAAAAAAAACGTTTGTTATTCACGTGTGTGTTTGCTTTCTTTCCCAGGTTATATTGGAGATGACATGTTCATGCGGTCCGCGAAACAGAACTGCTGTCTTTGAACTTCCTCTCATGATATGATTTATTGCACCGTTTTAATCCTGTCTTTGATCTTTCTTGGCACGATGCAGCGAAGAGACTTATATATGTTGAGTTAAAATGACCGTTAGCATTTTTACATACAAATAAGGTGTATGAAAATGACTGTTTCAGCTGTCCTCAAAAAGGCATATAATAAATGAGTAAAAAATACGAGTATACTTTGGTAAGGCCAAAAAAAAAAATAGGTCTGTTTACGGTAACATAGGGTGAAAAAATAGGGTCGGTAGGTCGGCTTTTTTTTTTTTTTTCTCCCCTCTCTATGATGTTTCACAGTTCATTTCTTCTCATCAATCCCTGTTTTTGCCCAACATAACTATAAACAGTACTTTGAGCTTACCTCCCTTCTGTCGTCTGCTGTTTGAGCGCAAACAGCTCTATTTTGGATGCTTTTTTGGGGTTTTTTCAGACGATCCAAAAAAAGATTAGGGTCGGGCCTAAAAACTAGGGTCGGTCAGGTTACCGTAAACAGACCTAATTTTTTTTTTGGCCTAAGCAGTTTTAGAAGTTTTGGAACCGATTCATTATTTCACAATGAAATAATCCAATACTGTCTCTAGGCGTTTACCACACTTTTTTTTCCATCAGAGTTCTTAGTTCTGGTGAAAATGTATAACTTTATCACAAATGAGGTAGGAAATGCAAAGTCTTCGTGTCCACAATGCAGTATGATAAATATATGGACAAGTTTATGAATAATCAGTCCCCGGACAATCCTGTTTTTACTTTGAGATTTTCTCTGTCTCTTCTCAGTCTCTGTTGGCAATTTAAAATCCAGCTTGTTCCCTTTTGAAGCGTTCTTTAGGGTATTTCTGTTAAACCGGAGTTACATGCAATCTTGATCGAAACGACTGCATGCCTTAATAAATGTCTGCAAACTGCGATATCCCTCCCCACCCATGCCTCCACACACAAACATCTTCTCTCTCTCCCTCCCCCTCTCTCTCTCTCCCTTTTTCTCTCTCTCGCTCTCACCCTCCCCTCTCTCTCTCTCTCCCTCTCCATCTCTTTCTGCACATGTCTGTCGGACTTTCCGTCTGTCTATGTCTGTCTGTATATCTCTCTGTTTCTGTCTCTGCCCGCCCTCCTCCCCCCCCCGCCACACTTCTCCCATCACCCTGCTGTCACGGTCGTGCATCAGACTAATGACTGATGTTCCCAAGAAGATAATCATGACCATAAGTTGCACGCGCACCGAGGACCACCCCAAGCACTGTACGGGGACCTCGTCCGGCCAAGAGGGCGGTGGAACGACGCAGTCAAGCGTAACCGCGACACCGAGACGGTTAGAGAAACTCCTCTCTTCTGACTGGCAGGGCAGGTGTTCTTATCAATAAACGAGCATCCAAACCCTTACCTTGCCCGCATGTTATATCAAAACGCACTTGCTTCGAAGAAGAAGAAGAAGAAGAAAACATCTCTCTCTCTCTCTCTCTCTCTCTCTCTCTCTCTCTCTCTCTCTCGCTCTGCTATCTTACTCCTTCTCAGTCCCTCTATCTTCAAACAGGCCGATTTACTCCTTTGGGATCAGTGGAAAAATTCTTGCTTGCGGATTTCAGCTTCACGCAAAAGCCACGCGTTCAGGTTCTGTTTGCTTGCTTGGTGTTTGAAGCGCAAGATGATTATTTTTCAAGATTTTTTTTAATTCTTTTTTCTGGGTGGGGGGGGGGGGGGGGGGGTGAAGATTGGTCTGTTTTCTCTCTCGTTTTCCATCATAGACGTCTGGAAATGTTGTAGAGAGGACGGCAAGAAAAACGGCGAAGTGCAGAGGCTGTGAAAACTTATATCTCCTTTGCCGTGCGGGGAAAGTGTGAATGAGTCCTCCATACGTGCATCGTTTGTTCTTTATCACTACAGTTGTATCATGCGCTGAAAACTCGGAGAGCAGAGAATCAGACTGTGTACGCACATGTACATGTATTCAACATTGGGGAATCTGATCCTGAGCGGTCTTTGACCCGTACGGTAAATGATTGTGCACCTTTTGCAGATAAGCCAAATATTGGTATTAACTTTTCGTTTTATTCTGTCACTGTCTGTTTTTATGTATGTCTGCCGCTGTTTTGAGCGCAACAACAGCGGTTATGACTTTATTACAACGGAAAATGTTCATTGTAGAATAAAATATAACAAATTACCTAAATGTTGTCACCAATTACCTCAAATTTGCTTTGGTTGTGGTTGATCGTGAGAAAATATTCAGAAACTGATGGTACATGTATGTACCTCTTATTATCCCGTGACCCGAGGGAACTGAAAATGAACGCCAACGCAAACAAATAAGGACATATTTCTTGCGGTTTTGTAGGCAGTAAAGTGACAGACATGAGATAATCTTCTGAATTGTGATCAAAGTACACACCATTAAATGTGTCAAACTTCGCATTCTCAAGTTTTACCTCAGTTTTGGGCGGAAAAATATGCAAACACCGACATGTTTCAAACGCGTTATAGGTGTCAACGAAAACATTGTCTAAAAAAAATACAGACATCACACCAGATGCCCTCTCGACTATGCACTGGTACAGTTCAGCACGGGATATGAGATATGCCCCCCGTATCCTGTGACCAGGGAGTTCTCATTATTTCCCCTTGACAGTAGTCATCCTTCAAGCGGGGCGTGAGCGAGTGTAGTCACCATACAACCGGTACCACATTTTGACCCAACATAAACAAAGCGCCCATTTATGACAACGGCAGTAGCCATTTAAAAACTACATTATGCAAATTCGTTTCAGGGTAAACGTCACAAACGGACGTCGACGTCTCCGAGGACATATACCGTTGCAAACATTATTCGGACAAATGGACCACGTGGGATTTATGCAAATGAGCGCGTGTCTGTGTGCCGTCCATCACAGACTCGCTGAAGTTAAGTTTTGAATGCTCAGAAAAGGACATTAGTCGCGGTTTTATTTGATGTTAGCAGTTTGTAATGTTTGTAATAATAACAAAAAGAAAGAAATGTAAATATTTCCATATTTTAAGTTGTCCATGGTGAGAGTCAATCAAAACAATAGTGAAAATAACAAGTCGCGTTAGGCGAAATAACAACATTTAGTCAAGCTGTCGAACTCACAGAATGAAACTGAACGCACTGCATTTTTTCACAATGACCGTAGTCCGCTTGTGCAAAACGGAGTGAAACTGACGAGCCTGTTCAGCGCGGTTTCGCTGTGATGCATAGCACGCTTTTCTGTACCTCTCTTCGTTTTAACTTTCTGAGCGTGTTTTTAATCCAAACATATCATATCTATATGTTTTTGGAATCAGGAACCGACAAGGAATAAGATGAAATTGCTTTTAAATCGATTTCAGAAATTTAATTTTGATCATAATTTTTATATTTTTAATTTTCAGAGCTTGTTTTTAATCCAAATATAACATATTTATATGTTTTTGGAATCAGGAAATGATGTAAAATAAGATGAACGTAAATTTGGATCGTTTTATATAAAAAAAAATTATTACAATTTTCAGAATGATTTTTAATGACCAAATTTATAAATTAATTTTTAAGCCACCAAGCTGAAATGCAATACCAAAGTCCGGCCTTCGTCGAAGATTGCTGGAACAAAATTTCAATCAATTTGATTGAAAAATGAGGGTGTGACAGTGCCGCCTCAACTTTTACAAAAGGCCGGATATGACGTCATCAAAGGTATTTATCGAAAAAAGAAAAAAAACCGTCTGGGGATATCATTCCCAGGAACTCTCATGTAAAATTTCATAAAGATCGGTCCAGTAGTTTAGTGTGAATCGCTCCACACACACACACGCACACACACACCACGACCCTCGTCTCGATTCCCCCTCTATGTTAAAACATTTAGTCAAAACTTGACTAAATGTAAACAAGTCGCGTAAGGCGAAAATACAACATTTAGTCAAGTAGCTGTCGAACTCACAGAATGAAACTGAACGCAATGCAACGCAGCAAGACCGTATCATCGTCAGTCCACCGCTCATGGCAAAGGCAGTGAAATTGACAAGAAGAGCGGGGTAGTAGTTGCGCTGAGAAGGATAGCACGCTTTTCTGTACCTCTCTTCGTTTTAACTTTCTGAGCGTGTTTTCAATCCAAACATATCATATCTATATGTTTTTGGAATCAGGAACCGACAAGGAATAAGATGAAAGTGTTTTTAAATTGATTTCGAAAATTTAATTTTGATCATAATTTTTATATTTTTAATTTTCAGAGATTATTTTTAATCCAAATATAACATATTTATATGTTTTTGGAATCGGAAAATGATGGAGAATAAGATAAACGTAAATTTGGATCGTTTTATAAAAAAAAAATTTCTTTTACAATTTTCAGATTTTTAATGACCAAAGTCATTAATTAATTTTTAAGCCACCAAGCTGAAATGCAATACCGAAGTCCGGGCTTCGTCGGAGATTACTTGACCAAAATGTCAACCATATTGGTTGAAAAATGAGAGCGTGACAGTGGCCAGTGCCGCCTCAACTTTCACGAAAAGCAGGATATGACGTCATCAAAGATATTTATCGTTATCCGGGGATATCATTCCCAGGAACTCTCACGTCAAATTTCATAAAGATCGGTCCAGTAGTTTGGTCTGAATCGCTCTACACACACACACACACACACAGACAGACACACATACACACACACACACACACATACACCACGACCCTCGTCTCGATTCCCCCCTCTACGTTAAAACATTTAGTCAAAACTTGACTAAATGTAAAAAAAGAAATGTAAATATTTCCATATTTTTTGTCGATGGTGAGAGTCAATCAAAACAATAGTGAAAATAAAAATAGTAACATATAGGAGATACATGTATAGTTGTGTCTTGAAACAAGAACAATGAACATGAAAACAAGAAACAGACAATTAAACGCACGGGGCGAATGAATAAACAAACGAAGAAAATGTCTCAAAACTTGTCGTTTAAATTTTCTAATACATGTAGGAGCCAAGAAATTGAGAAGACCGCGGATTATATTTGTCATTTCGAGACTTGAGGCCGTTAGAGGCTCTTTCATTTACGCCACTGTCACATGTAGACACACACACATTTTAACACAATTCAAACGCAAACGCGCCACCCCCGAATCCCTCTGATTCATTCGGTGGTTTCAATTAAGGTTAGCAAAATAATTATTCTGCAACAACTTTCATTTTTTCCACTATTCCGTGTTGTTATTCTGGCATGCTTTCAAATCGAGCAGGGAATCTCTTCTTTGCTTTTATTACCACTTTTGCATCATAAGTTGAAGTCCCCAGTGTTTTCGTTCATGATCAGAATTAACCGAAACCTGGGCCTTAAATCTCTCTCATAAACAACAATGCAGATTCAATAAAAACCGAGAATCGCCAGGCAGGCAGATAAATCAGCTTGTTTCAAAGAGACAAAGGAACAAATTTGCAAGAAATATATTGGATTGGAACTACAAGTCAAACTTGCTGATAAGTAATTGAATGTCACAAGCTACAGCCCTAAACCAAACTTCGAGCCAGACACGCCTATTCGCGCAAGGTCCCGCGAGACTTCCACCATTATTTGCACAATTCCGATTCATAAAGCAACATCATAGCACGGACCATCTCTCTGCCCTTTCAACGACGGTTTGCCGGGAAAGCTGCCAGTCCCAGAGCGGCGACAGGACCACAGACAAAGATCTGAACTGCACCCAGCATGTCAGATGTGTGTGCACTTCCATCTTTAATCCCCCTCGTTCGGAAAAAGTCATATAAATAATTTTCGGTTTATGGCCTTTGCTTTCTGCTCGTGTTCAGAGAGGATGCGAGAAAGAGAAAGAAAATACAAATATAATAACAAATCGGGGGTAAGAGAGAGAAAAAAAGCAGAAAAAGAAATGGAGATGGACAAGGATTAATAATAATAATAATAATAATAATAATAATAATAATAATAATAAATGAGCATTTATATAGCGCAACATCATAACTTTACAATTATGCTCTTTGCGCTTGACACATTTAAAATTAAAACACAGTTATACAAGCATTTACATCTACATTCATAGTCAGCAACGCTTAATTAAAAGCATACACCATCAAACATACATTACAAAAGATTCTTCCACTAACTAAGTAATAAAAACATGAATAAAATAGGTAGTGAAAACGGTAGACGAAAAAGCAGACGAACAACACAGCATGCCGATAATGCGAGTGCCTGGGAAAGAACGGCTTCGATGTGAATGTTCAGAGATGAAAGGATCTAGGTCGTACGTAAGATTAACTGATCACAGAAAGTGAGCAACAGAAAATAGGAGCATGATCAGAAAACAGAAAGTATTCACCAACGTTAAGAAAAGAAGTAAAACTAGCTGAAAAAAAGTAATAATGACTGTTATCCGCCTACCTCGAACGATATAATAGGATGCCAACTGGAAAACCGTGAATTTCAAAATCTCGGAAGACCATCTGTTGGAACTCCAAAACAAAACATGTGGCTATAACATGTACGCTATAGAGAACGACTAACTGCATGAATCAAGGAATCAAAAAGCCAATCTTTGTAACTTAATTTTTGTAAATTAAATTTGTGTTTTTCCGGACAAAGTATAAAGTAGCAGAGAAATTTATTTAAACTACGAAGTTGACAAAAAGTGTCTTAAATATGAACATGTAAACGTCCTGTATGCTTTTTCTTCTTTTTGTTTTGTTTGCAGTTGCAGTTGAAAATGTGTAACTTTTATTTTTCTTCTGTTTTTTTTAGCATTTTTATTGTTGATGAATGTGTGTGTTTGTTTGTTTGTTTGTTTTTCTATTCAGCAGTTGTCCGACTTTCCTGGAGATAGAGTAAGACTTGAAACATTACCATACAGGAACGCCATTTGCCAGCCGAGATAATCTGAGCAATCACTAGCAAGTACATCGCCACCATTTATCCGAACAACAGGTCCATCAAAGCCACCCGAGTGACAACATGTCGTCTGATAGTGTCCTGGAGTTGTCTCCCTTCTCGGACCGGGACAGCCAATCATGTGAGTGCTCGGAGAGGTTATCAAGATGCAAAGGACTAACTTAGTCACTAAGCTCGTTTTTCTCCTAGTTCTACTTGTTGAGTCTAAGGAAGGACAAAGGCGTTAATTTTCAGAACTTTGAATTAAAAGCGTCATCATTTCCGGACTTTTACGGCTATAGGGGATCTTTTACAGACTGTTTTTAGTGTGGCAGAGGCTACACAGTGTCACTTGGGTGTTGTGAAACAAAGTCACACAGCATCGCACAGGACGAAGTTAACGGACTAAGGAATACATACCTTAATTAACCCTTTCTACCCAACCTATGTTGACCAAGTTTTTTGTTAGCGGAGATCAGCTGTGCTGCAGCAGGTCATTCAGAATTGTAGTAACTGTGTAGAAACTGTGTGTCAACACGCTGGAATGCAGCTGTTAGATAGACTATACTGGAAGCGTCGAAGCTAACAGTCTGAGCGGATATATCCGTACCTGGTCAGATAGAGCCATATGAGTGGGTACGGATATATCTGTACGGCCTGGGAGACAATGAGTTAAAAGAGAAAATGCAAACCAAATGAGGATAAAATAAAACAACAAGAAGAGCAAACGCTCGATCGAGTCACTTTCGCAGTTCTGAATATTATATGAGGCATCAGATGGACAGGAAGAAATTGCTATTCACAACACAATGAGTCACGTTCACATAAAATTTGAGCCCGGTCACTTTTATAGTTTCCGAGAAAAGCCCAACGTTAAGTTGTGTGTTGCCGAACAGAAAAGGCTAGTTATCTCCCTTGTTTTTCTGATAACGTTCGTAAAAGGCTACAGATGTAAATACTTTGATGTAAAGAATAATCCTACAAAGTTTCAATCACATCCGATGAACTTTGTCAAAGATATAAAATGTCTAATTTTTCCTTTGACGCTGACCTGTGACCTTGAAAAAGGTCAAAGGTCAACGAAACCATCGTTAAAGTGTAGAGGTCATTGGAGGTCACGACTAAACAAAATATGAGCCCGATCGCTTTGATAGTTTCCGAGAAAAGTCCAACGTTAAGGTGGTGTCTACGGACGGCCGGCCGGCCGGCCGGCCGGACAGACTAACACTGACCGATTACATAGAGTCACTTTTTCTCAAGTGACTCAAAAAGCCTTGTGACCAGACGTCAAACAAGCATCACGCCCATCACGTGCGCGTGAACAAACATAAAAATGTTTGTTTTTTCGGTTTCTTATAATAAGAGCAACATATTTTTGTTATCTTTGTCATTTCTACTTTCCAAGATTATAATACTTCCGGCATTTATGCGAGACCAGCTCTTTCTCACCGTTATAATTTTCATACCTCTACCAGTCGTTATTTTTTTTGGTGTGTCTGTTTTTGTTTGTTTTCGTGCGTGTGTTTTTTCTAATAAATGCAACACCTCTTTCTCGTCTTTGTCATTTGTGTTTTCCAACGGTGTTGTTTGTTTTGGGGTTCCCTTTCTAAATTGGACGCGGGACATCATTAACTGCGCTACTGCGCACCACACGAAGGGGTCAGGAGATAGAGGCGTTACAATGGGTTGTGGCCATGTAAGCGGATACAGAAGAGGGCAGCGGGTAGGGAGGGGGAGGGGGACACACGACTCCTCCCAAGGGACCTCCCTCCTGTCCAGAGAGGGAGGAACCCTCTGATCCCTATCGTAACTCTATTAGGACGACAGCCAGCGCCCCTGCCCCAGCGGACAGCGACAAAAATAAGGGTAGGAGAAATGCTTTAGTTGTATCTCTGAGGGTACTGATGTTCTAAAAGGAGTCGTAAGGACCGAGTGTTGTGCGTGGAGGTGGTGGCGTTTCAAACCATACCGAGAGAGAGCGAGAGAGAGAGAGAGAGAGAGAGAGAGAGAGAGAGAGAGAGAGAGAGAGAGAGAGAGAGAGAGAGAGAGAGACAGACAGACAGACAGACAGACAGACAGACAGACAGACAGACAGAGATCCAAAACGGAAAGTTCGTACAGGAAGTGTCTCTGCCGATGCCCGCGAAAAACAGCCGTTTTTGTTGTTCAGATGGTTATCAACTTGCTTTCTCTAGGACTTTGACTAAAAATGCCCCTTCTTACACACGCAATTGTCCTAGTGAATGTAATACAACGGACAAAAGAAAATCTAAATTAACACAAACACACCCTTCACTCAAAAGTTTTTATTTGGTAAACATTCATAAATTCAAAATAACTTTTGACACCAAACGATGTAATACTGAATTAATAGCTTCAAATGGGGGTTATCTCAATCGAAATATCGCATAAACTTGCCTGAATGTAAATATCTGAAGAATTCATATGGCAGCCGATCAACTCGCAAACTGAAATAAGTCCAAAAATCACACATTTGGGCGGAATGGCGGAATACAAATAAAACAAGAGGCGTAGCCTTCACGGCTCACGTAAGAAATCGACAAACAGTAACACAAACTCAATCACTCCGTCACACATACACACACACAGTAAGCACAAGTGATACGGTGCAAGAGTGCGAGACACTAGATCTAGATCTGTCTGTCTGTAGCCTACTTACGGGGACACGACTGCCAGATGGCCAGATCGACACTGCGCTTTCGACAGCGCTTCCTCGCGCAGACACTGGAAACACGCTGTGCAGATTAACCTGCAGGAAATCTCCTTTGGTATCTTCTTTATCTATTTTTCTGGAGCGACGAAACCGAACAATGTGAAATCATGAGTCGTCTTCTCCGAATCGGCGAACTGCAGCTCGGTGATAACTGTATCTATACCACAATCCTTCACGCGATCTGACCTAACCTTGACCTCTGACCTGGTCTACATACCACACACGACACAAACCAGTCAGCTGTTTTTACCCCCCCAAAACCCCCCCACCACCCGTTTTCTTTGGATACACACTTTAACTACGTACGTGCCAATGAAATGTTGATCATTGCTTCAATACTTTGAAGCTGTTGCTTGAATAATAACCAAGTAAAATTAGTATTTCGGTGTTCAGTCAAATGTTAAAGTTTCTACCACAGACATACATACATACATACATACATACGCACGCACGCACAGACAGACAAAAGTTAGCATCGCATAGGCTACACTTACGTGAGCCAAAAAATGGGGACGGAAAATCTTCAGCAGGTAAACACTAGAACTTGAACTGGAATTCACATCTGTAAAAATCCGACCATTGAATTGGCCAAAATCATAGTTTTGGAATGTTGAAAAGCTTCAATCGGAGGGAGGGTGGTTGCGCCCTAATGCTGTTCAGAACGTTCACGAAATGCAACAAGGCAACCAAGCATCATCAGACACACATGAAAGATGGATAACCATTATCATCACAGTAATCCATTCAGAACCCAACGACTCAACAGCATGTCAATTTTCAATTTCATCGTTCAATCAAAGATCACATACTTCCAGCAAAAATGTTATTATTCCCTGTCTGACAAAAGTATTAGTTAGTTTAATACACATTGGTGCAATAAATAAAAATATTCATACACGCTCACACTCACTTTTACTATCCATAGATACATCATTTGTTCCAATATGATCACACTTTGAATCACACCACCACTCATGAATTTTACTGCGGTCACATTGGTGGCAAGTTGTTGCAGACATTTTACTTGAAACCAGCTTGCAGAAAAAAAAATCAACTGTTTAGAGGCAGAAGTAAATTCGTTTCGGGGGGACGTAAATTCTTTGACCATGTACTCTGGGTTATAATTCTAAATATCAAGCACTCCAAGTTTCTGTACAAAATTTGTATTTTTTGAAAAATTGAAAACAAAAGAACGAAACAAATGAGAACAAAAGACAGCAAAAGAGAACAACTGGCTAAACAAGTAACATCAACATTACTATAATATAAAATAAATGATTTCAAAGAAACTACTCATGTAGAAAATAACCCATAGCTAAAATGCACTGTTCATTGAGCACAATTCACACAGATTAGACTTGTTTCCAGAACACAAAAGTTTATAGGTACGGAAAGATAAAAAATAAAGAGAAACATTGTAACATGCAAATAGCAAAAGTGTCATTGATTTCAAAGTCTTAAAATAAAACAAACAAACAAACAAACAAGCAAGCATGAAAAGTATCATAAATGTTAAAATGCGCAACTGACTTGCTTAATCGATGTTTATAAAAAAAAATACTGCATGCATTCTCTCGTGTCCCGTAAACTTTGCTTTAAGCTCAGGTCAACATTAAGAAAAAATCAAAGTGGAATGATCCAGAACTATCCAGAAACGTTGACATTTTTGCAAAAACGTAGACATCACGTAAAACATAAGTACGCACGCTCCAGAATCATTCACACAAGCTCCATGAGCTGCCGTCATCAGTTAACGTGTCCAGCTTATCATTAGTGATGGCGACGGCATCACCTTAAGTCCAAAGACGGATTCAGGCAAAGAGATCTGGGTATTTCTCTTTGTCAATGGCAGCGTTGTATTTGTCAATCTCCTCGTTCTTTTTCTTGATGTAGTCGATGATGAAGTCCTTCATGCCTGGTGGCTTGTCAAGGAATAATCATAGCAAAACGACAGTTTCAGAAACACAACGCACAACGTCTGTTTATCATCAAAATGAGTTACAAATTAATAAGGGGGTTCTCCGACCTTTTATGTTTACAAAATGTGAAATACGTTTCCCCTACGTTATTTCTTTGCCTGTCAATGAATAACACCCAACCATCCTTCAGCAAACACACCAACACACAGCGTTGTATGTTCATCATCACATTTATATTTGATACGGGGTTCCCAAAGCTTTTGTTGTTCAGACTGAATTCTAAACGTTCCACCTGTTTTTTCAAATCAACTTAACTTAACCCAACAAAATATCCGATCACATACGTTTTTGTTCTCTTTAACTCGGACTGAATAACCTCTCTGTTAACTTCTTTCAGTTTCCAAAACTGTCCCACAACTTTCTCATACCCTCTATCAATTTTAGAAACTTTCTGAATCTTGTCAATTGCCAAAATTCCCCCAAATGGAAAATGACCCTTCAACATTCCCACACGGTCACAAACCTTAGACATCGCAAGGAACACCTGTGCAGGGTCAAAAGTTAGGTTTGTTAACACTCATTTCTTTTATAGAAATTAATTCACGAAAGAAATCATCCTAATCTGCACAGAAAGCTTTCCGGGTGATTACTTTTGGTATATGTCCAAGTGGAGGGATGACCTTATCCCATGTAAAAGCATGGCTTGATATGAGTCAGTGAGCCGAACCATTTAGACAGGGAGAACTGTGCCTTAAAAACAAGGTGTGTGTGTGTGTGTGTGTGTGTGTGTGTGGGGGGGGTCCTTAAAAGGAGGTTCCAATGCACATATTTAATAGCAACGAAAATGACAAGTAATGTAACCCAGTAATGTATAAATGAAAGGATACATGGATGCTGGTTGGCCTTTTCGCCTGCCATGCTGACAAACTGTGTGCCGTTGTAGAACCAGCCCGAGGGGAGAGGCTCCAGATGATACTCTTTCTGTTCACAATGCAATACAATACAATACAATACAATACAATACAATACAATACAATACAACGCAATACAATACAATACAACACAATACAATACAACGCAATACAATACAATGCACTGCAATAAAATACAATACAATGCTTGTCTGTTATCTGGGTACAAAAAGAGATTTTTCAGCATGTTTGGACACACACACACACACACACACACACACACACACACACACACACACACACACACACACACACACACACACACACACACACACACACACACACAAGTATGCATGCACGCACACATAGAGTTGTTATTTTATCAGTACTTACGTGAATTTTATCAAGTTCTGCTCGGGTAAGGTCCGCCCTTGTTACGTTTTTCTTTTTTTCTGGTTTCTGCAAACAAGAGAATGATTCGATTTTGAAAAACAACAGCAAAATAAAATAAAAACAAAAAACAGAAAGAAAAAAAGATTATTGTAAGCATTGCTGAGTTAAATGTTTGTACGTGTACTGTTCTCCCTCTCTCTCTGTTAATATCCCTAGACTCTAGGCTAAGCATGCAAGATTAGCTAATTCATTCAAATGCTGACCATCACTTGAAAGTCTTTTGACTTTGACTTTTAGACGGAGTATTGTACTTGTGGTCATCAGCCAATATACAAACCAGAGAAGAGGCGGTAAGGGTTGGGGGAAGTTATGGGAACTACATACACTTTTACATTTAATCACCTTGCACAGGTACACATTTACACTCACGGGATACATAATACTCGTTACTTTCCCTCTCACGAAAGGATGCCTGAAATAAAGGGACAGTCAGAACTGTCCTAGAGGGTGTTCTCTTCAGATCCCACCCTTCAAACTACGAAATAGCTCCAGACTCGTACTACCAATCTAGCCTTGGCATCTCGATCAACATCGGAACCCCACCTGCTTAGCACATGATCTGAGTCAGTCCTTGAAGATGTTATCTCAAAACAGACCCCACCTTCAAACTATGACATAGCTCCAGTGCTACAGTGGAACCCCCCTTTTCATATTCAAATGTATGACTTCATCCTTTTAAGAGCTTCCTTTCTAAGATGTTTGATTCATAGCATCTGTAAAATTACCTCCATTTTAAAATTCCTTCCCTTTTTGGCTTTTAAGACTTGATTATCTCAGATTTGTGAAGGTCGTAAAAGGGGGGTTCCACAGTACCAATCTAGCCTTTGCATCTCAAAATTGGAATCGTACCTGCTTAGCACATGCTCTGAGCCAGTCCCTGACGGCAATCTCTACAAACATACCCCCCCCCCCCCCCCTCAATACTTGACTAGCGTTACCTGAACCTAGCCTTTGCATCTCAACACTAGAATTCTGAGGAAGCGAACGAGAAGAAGAACAGTGTAGTCCTACCTGCTTTTCACAGGGTGAGCAAGTCCCTGAGGCTGACATAGCTCCAGACTAGTGCTATCCATCTAGCCAACGCATCTCAACATTGGAATCCTACCAGCTTAGCACATGCTCTGAGCCAGTCATGGAGGGTGTTCTCTACAAACAGACCCCACCCTTCAAACTACGACAGTCATAGCTCAAGACTAGTGCTACCAATCTAGCTAAGGTACCTCAAGACTAGTGCTACCAATCCAGCTAAGGTAGCTCAAGACTAGTGCTACCAATCTAGCTAAGGTACCTCAAGACTAGTGCTACCAATCTAGCTAAGGTAGCTCAAGACTAGTGCTACCAATCTAGCTAAGGTACCTCAAGACTAGTGCTACCAATCTAGCTAAGGTAGCTCAAGACTAGTGCTACCAATCTAGCTAAGGTAGCTCAAGACTAGTGCTACCAATCTAGCTAAGGTAGCTCAAGACTAGTGCTACCAATCTAGCTAAGGTAGCTCAAGACTAGTGCTACCAATCTAGCTAAGGTAGCTCAAGACTAGTGCTACCAATCTAGCTAAGGTAGTTCAAGACTAGTGCTACCAATCTAGCTAAGGTAGCTCAAGACCTGATTTTTTCAGGTTTGTTAAGGCCGTAAAAGGGGAGTTCTACTGTACCAATCTAGCCAATGCATCTCTACACTGGAATCCTACCTGCTTTGTACAGGCTCTGAGCCAGTCCTTGAGGGTGCTGTCCTGCAGCCTGCAACCGGTGAAGACCATGTAGTAGTGGTGCTGGCCGCGGATGACGGGCTGGGAGTGGGTCTCCACCGTGTGGAACACTAGGCTCTGGCTCAGGGTCGTGAACTGCAGGTCCACCGTGCTGTTAGAGTCTGGGAGAGAGAACGATGTTGCTTTGAGTGTGGTTGGTGTTTAGGCGGCTTTAACACGCTCAGTCAAAAACGCAGAAAGATATGATGGTGTTGATGTACGTACTACAGGTCCACTGCGCTGAGCACTCTAAAGCAAAATTCAAAACCTGTAAAAATGTATTGACGTATCTAAACAGACTTTCAAGGTAATTGTTTGGGTATGTGCACATGCACACATACAAAGACACTTTCAAACACACACACACACACACACACGCGGCACACACACGCGGCACGCACGAACGCACACATTGCAAAAAGGAGTATTGTTTATGCTCACCAGAAAAGCAGACCAAGCCGTAGATGTGGTAGATGTTCCCTTCAAATGGAAACTTGGACAGAGAACCAGGAAGAGCTGAAACATTAGATAGCAGAGTTATAGCATAAACATACCTTTTTCAACACTGAAAATGCCATACACAAAGAGAGGACAGAAAAAGAGAAAAAAAATAAACTTACAGGTAAACAAAATTATGCATGCATTGACGAAGGCGTCCAGGTACTGACACACATGAAAACAAGGTCAGCAAACGCATATGGGTTCAAAGAAACAGTCATTGAAAAACACAGTCAGACAGACAGACAGACAGACAAAGCCGCAGAAAGACACAGACAGAGGGAGAGACAGACAGACACACATGCAAACAAGGTCATCAACCGCATTTAGGCTCCAAGAAACAGTCACAGTGAAACACCGAGGGACAGACAGACAGACAAACAGAAAGACACAGTAGCAGACAGATACACAGACACACACAGACAGACAAACATATTAACAAGCTCAGCCAACACATAATTATGGACTCAAAGAAACAGTCATAGAGGGACAGACAGACAAACAGACAAAGCCACAGGAAGACAGATACACAGACAGAGACAGAGAGACAGACACTCAAAGCCATAGCCACAGACAGGTAGACAGACAGGTACACAAGACAGATAGAAATATAACGATCAGTCAAACATACCTTTCATCTTCTGCATCAGCTTTGTCTTCTCCAGCGGCCTGGAGAATCTGAGGATGACATCGTTCATGTCAAGTGTTCCTTTCAACGGTGGGGCTTTGCTTTGTTGCTTCCTATCCACAACACAAGAAATCATACAATCATAACTAAAGACATCGTTCACATACAATGTTCCTTTCAGCGGTGGGGTTTTGCTTTGTTGCAACACAGCGTACAATCATTTCTTAGAACGGAAGCATTCATTCGATCTAATGAAATTCTGTGTCTATTAGTCTGTTGAAACTATTTGGTCTTTTGAAGTGGTCTTCACATACTTGAGTCACCACAATAAACGGCAGTTCTCATGCAAAGCTAAAGCAATTCTGAGTCTGATGATCTATTCAAACCATTAGCTCCTGCTCAGTGGTAACTTCACAGAATGCTCTTGAATTTGAATTTTAAAAGGCTGCAAACCTTTGCATGCAGTGCTGACAATGTCGGAGTAGAAGTGTAAATCACTTGAGCCCTTGTGTGTAAATGTAACATGATACATCTGTTCTTCTTGGATCAAATTCCGCAGGACAGTGTTTACAGGACTGTCATTATGAGTGGCAAGTCAGAACAATTACAAAAGGGAACCAAGTGCTTTAGATGTTGACAACAATACGGGAAGGGTACCCAGAGCCATGCTTTAGATGTTGACAACAATAAAGGTAGGGTACCCAGAGCCATGCTTTAGATGTTGACAACAATAAGGGTAGGGTACCCAGAGCCATGCTTTAGATGTTGACAACACTAAGGGTAGGGTACCCAGAGCCATGCTTTAGATGTTGACAACAATAAGGGAAGGGTACCCAGAACCATGCTTTAGATGTTGACAACAATAAGGGAAGGGTACCCAGAGCCATGCTTTAGATGTTGACAACAATAAGGGTAGGGTACCCAGAGCCATGCTTTAGATGTTGACAACAATAAGGGTAGGGTACCCAGAGCCATGCTTTAGATGTTGACAACAATAAGGGTAGGGTACCCAGAGCCATGCTTTAGATGTTGACAACAATAAGGGAAGGGTACCCAGAGCCATGCTTTAGATGTTGACAACAATAAGGGTAGGGTACCCAGAGCCATGCTTTAGATGTTGACAACAATAAGGGTAGGGTACCCAGAGCCATGCTTTAGATGTTGACAACAATAAGGGTAGGGTACCCAGAGCCATGCTTTAGATGTTGACAACAATAAGGGTAGGGTACCCAGAGCCATGCTTTAGATGTTGACAACAATAAGGGAAGGGTACCCAGAGCCATGCTTTAGATGTTGACAACAATAAGGGAAGGGTACCCAGAGCCATGCTTTAGATGTTGACAACAATAAGGGAAGGGTACCCAGAGCCATGCTTTAGATGTTGACAACAATAAGGGAAGGGTACCCAGAGCCATGCTTTAGATGTTGACAACAATAAGGGAAGGGTACCCAGAGCCATGCTTTAGATGTTGACAACAATAAGGGAAGGGTACCCAGAGCCATGCTTTAGATGTTGACAACAATAAGGGAAGGGTACCCAGAGCCATGCTTTAGATGTTGACAACAATAAGGGAAGGGTACCCAGAGCCATGCTTTAGATGTTGACAACAATAAGGGAAGGGTACCCAGAGCCATGCTTTAGATGTTGACAACAATAAGGGAAGGGTACCCAGAGCCAGTCTCCTAGCAGCTGAGAGACTAAAGCCTGATATTAATCAGGCGAAGTCCTCTTTGCAAAGTCCACTTCAGGAAGCTCGCTGCACAAAACTTTGGCACTGAATTTTGGGTAGTGAAGTCTTCTTGAAGTTAACTTCGGGCTCAATTAAGGAAGGCCTTTAAAAGCATTGAAATGAACAAGCAACTTTCAGAAGTTTTAGAGTGAAGAGAGTGAAGAGCATTGCTTTGTCTGCTACACTGTGACAAGGTGTTTACACTGACCATGTCGGGTAGAGCAGAAGCCTGGCACGAACCATGGTGGGTTGTTCAAAGGCAGACTCCGACACCACCTGGTCCAGATCTGTACTCCTGTCATGTTATGAAAGGATAAGAATAACATTAATAACCAGTTTTACACCTGCACAAAAAGTAGAATATACACATCTAATAACTTCCCTATACACGATTTTTGTCAAAAAGATTAATCCAAACATTTTCTTTTGTTTCATAGACACATTTTTAAACTCTCAGTAACAGTTGTTGACCATTGGTACCTGGAATTCTGGGACACAATTTATTAATTATTCTAGAATTGTTCTCTCTTATCACAGAAAAAATATCAAAATGTATTGGCCCACGCAAAATGACATCCCCAATATCGGAACACTAAGGCTGGTTTCTAAGGTGTCCTGTCAAAAGCTAACATGCCAATCATCTACTGAATACTGACCTTTTGATCTCCCCGGACTCTGCTAACAGCAAGGCCACATCAGTGTTAACACAGCGGATCAGACACTGCAGCTGGTCCAGCAAGGAACTCTGCAACAGGGATTGGTTTTTGCAGGGTTAGGGTAAGCAAAATCATAGACACGCTGCATGCATGCAACGATCATGTACGTTTGTGGTCAGCTCTCAGTGTACTCCGATTGACTGGTATTTTGTGTGTGTGTGTGTGTGTGTGTGTGTGTGTGTGTGTGTGTGTGTGTGTGTGTCAGTTTGTGTGTGTGTGTGTGTGTGTGTGTGTGTGTGTGCATGTGAGTGCATGCATGCGAGCGTGCATGTGAGTGCATGCATACATACACCTGAGTACATGCATGCATGTGTTTGTGTGCCTGTATGCATAGCTGTGTGTCTGTGCATAAGTGTGTGTATGTGTGTGCTGGAGTCAGACACCGGACAATTCAAATGGACAGGCCGACAAACAAGCAAGCATGATGAGCACTGACCGGGGCCTTGGTCTGTGAGGTGAAGATGATGTTGTTGACCCAACCCTGAGCACACTGGTTGAGGAGCATGGGCAGCAGCATCCTGAAAAGGTTAGGCCTCCCAAAATAAAAAATGGTTTCTAATGTCAAGACTAAAAACATAAGGGTTGGTAGGTCCAGTTTTGTTTTGTTTTGTTTTTTTGTGGTCAAATAATGCAAGTTTTTTTTATATAAGAAACAAAGGGGCGTAAACGTTTCGGTCAGGAATTCAATCTTTGGAATTTTTACAATTTGTAGGTGTTTGAATCATATTCCACATCTTTAATAAGTAGCGCAAACCAGACTTTCCGTCTAGAGAGATTTGAACTCGTCAAGTGCTAACTTTGAATCTGAGAATTTGTCCAAAAGTTTCACAGTCAAAACACACTGTTTCAACTTGCCATTGACTCTCAGTACAGAATTCTGCTTTAAGCACACTGAAATCAAAATCACTCAAACATAAAACACAGACAATGAGGGGATGGGGGGAGGGGGGGAGAAAAAGAGCAAACATCATCAGAGATCAAAACAGGGTTTACCTGTGCTGCATGAAGGTGTTCAGGGGATCAATGCAGGTTGTCACAGCACCTGAGACAAAGACAATCCACAACAATTTATACTGCAAGCATATAATCTTGTAACAATTTTACATCCTATTTCAAATTGGATATTCCTTACAATTTTCTCAAGAACAAGAGAAATTACAATGTGGTTGTATGTACATGTATAGCCAAAATGATGCATGTAGTAACTCAGGGTCAACATTTCAGACAACCCCTTTGGTTTTGTTTGTGTGTTTATTATGCACCGTTTGACATTTACTTAAATACTTAAATAATGCATTTCAGTACCTACTTCAGAGAAATGACACCGTCATTTAAATGCCCTCCAAAAAGTGAAGAAGGATAAGTTTTATAAGAACAAATAGGTACACAAAAACTGAACTCAATAAACATAAAATAACATGAGAACAGCAACAACAAAAACAGAAAGAAAAGGGCACACAAAATAGCAAGCAGGGCAAACTGCATTGAGGGCAATCCCCAAAACAATGGAGAAAAATAATGGAGTACCACAAACACGCAGCTAAAGTAAAAACTAAAACTATGTGAGGAATAGTATATTTGAACACCCTTTTTACAAATCCTCTTAATAATAACTTGCTTCCTAAAACTGTATATCAATAACATGCGTGATATATTGTGTAAAAAATTCCATCTCACATGGCATAAATAAATCCCTGCGCCTTGAATCCGTGGTTGATAGTTATGAGATATGTGCGCGATATAAATTGTATAAAATAAAATTTGTTTGTTTGTTTGTTTGCTTAACGCCCAGCCGACCACGAAGAGCCATATCAGGGCGGTGCTGCATTGACATATAACGTGCGCCACACACAAGACAGAAGTCGCAGCACAGGCTTCATGTCTCACCCAGTCACATTATTCTGACACCGGACCAACCAGTCCTAGCACTAACCCCATAATGCCAGATGCCAGGCGGAGCAGCCACTAGATTGCCAATTTTAAAGTCTTAGGTATGACCCGGCCGAGGTTCGAACCCACGACCTCCCGATCACGGGGCGGACGCCATAAAATAAAATAAAATAAATATCTCAAACTGTATCCCCATATTAAGACTCCCTCTCTTTGAAGGCCTGATTTTCTCAAACTTTGAGTGGCGTTAAAAAGGGGCCAGTAATAGCACTGACAAAACACACTCACCTATTTTGAGCATGTTTCTGACTTTGGCCTCAGGGTGCCTGAGAACCGCACCAATGACATCGGGTGTGTTGATGAACCTGAAGCAAAACACAGCATGAAACCAGCACACAAAAAAATCATGGATACTTTGAACACATACAAACTCTCTGACAGGCAATCAGAACAAATGAAGCAAGACTAAACATAATTACAAATACAAATAAATAAATATATAAATAAATAAATAAAGAGAAGGAAAAATGTTAATTCTCATCTGACTGGCCTTCAGCATCAGCACTATAAAACTGTAATAACTTATTTGCTGTTGTAAATAGACTCACAAAGTATAAAAGAGTATAAAACCTTAACTTTTGGCCCTCCTAACTCCCTATACCTACCCTGAGCTGCAATTTATCAGTTAAAGTTGTTAGCAAGTCATGTTCTACATGTTTTATGACATTTTGTGTGCGTGTCAAGACTGAGCATAATTATTCATTGTCAATTTAACAATGATTCCTTCATGAGTGTTCTGGACTGCACTGTGAACTTGAAATTTTATTTGGCAAGAGTAAACTAGACTAGGGTCATGTTTGGAGTTCATCAATCCCTTGAAGTTTGTGAAGTTTCAAAAATCTAGCTTCAATTTTTGTTTAAAACTAACAATTTTCATTTTTTGGCCCCTTCGAAAATAGTATCTAGTCAACAGTATGTGAATGTTGGGAATCTCATATCAATAGAATTCTGCTCTTAAGAAATGTTTAAATAACTATTGTGTGAACAACTAAGGCAAGAAAAACAAACAAACTAAATGGTAACAGTTTTTGCTAAGATACAAACTGATTTTCTTACCCAGGGGAGTCGAGAATGATGCGAGTTTGACGTTTGTTTTTGTCTTGCTGGAGGTGGGCGGTGACTGCTGCCGACAGCATCTTGTGGATCTGTCCCACGTCCAGGGCAGCCTCTTCCATCTGACGCACAACCACCCACCTAAAAGAATTGTGGATACATATAACACTTGGCTCACACCATTTTCAAAATAATGTGCTCTTATCATTACTAAAAGGGAGAGTCAAGAGTAGCCTCTTCTATCTGACGCAACACCACCCACATACAACTAACTGAGGACTAAACATTTCACTTTCAATCATATTCATGCAGGTAGACAATTCACCACGAGACATTGAGATTAAACTGCCATCAGCATGGCTGCAGGACAAGAAAACACACACACACACACACACGCACACCTTTAATAAGAAGGAAGCATTGGTTTAGTGGAAATCCCCCCCCCCCCCTTTTTTTGTTTAAAAACGTACTTTCCGGGTGACAAGGCGCTTCGTTATACAAGACGCACCCCCTTCTTTTTAAAAAAAATTGTAATCCAGTTACCCATTGGACGCAGGGGGCCGATAGGGCGCACCAAAATGACCCAGTTTTTGCCATGAGAGGTGGTTCCCCTGTCATATCTGAGAGAGGAAACACTTCCTGCACCGGGGTCAGTGACCGGTCAGTGACCGACTTTAACTGAGTGAAAATATGTGTGCTCTGTGTGTGCGGCCAGATCAAAGGCATTGTGATAGCTGGGTGGCCTTGTTTATAGACACAACCTTCTTCCCAGGGGTCAATGACCCAGTTTTTGCCATGAGAGGTGGTTCCCCTGTCATATCTGAGAGAGGAAACACTTCCTGCACCGGGGTCAGTGACCGGTCAGTGACCGAGTTTAACAGAGTGGAAATCTGTGTGTGCGGCCAGATCAAAGGCAGGGCAGTACCTAGTAGCTGAAACATGCATTATCACAAGTTGTTCGACTGGTACTCAAGCAGTCTCTTTGATTTTTTTCGTATTTCATACACGGATTAGGCGCTTCGTTATACTAGACGCAGGGGTCGAACTCGAGGAAAAAAGTCGCGCCTTATGACCCGGAAAGTACGGTAATTTAAGACTCCCTCCCTTTAAATACTCTGTTTTCTCAGATATTCTGTCTATAACCATTTTAAGACGTCCCCTTTTTTTCCTCAGGTTTTTGGAGGTCTAAAAAGTTTTTATTTTTAATGTACACTTAACACTTGGCTCACACCATTTTCAAAATAATGTGCTGTTATCATCACTTAATTGGAGATTCCTCTGCAGACAGTAGCTTGTGGATCTGTCACAGGTTCCATTCCATCTGACACAAATCCAACCCAACTTTAAGATATTATCACAAGTTGAATAACACTGATTTCATAATCATACCCATTTCATT
Source organism: Littorina saxatilis (assembly GCF_037325665.1). Classification (NCBI taxonomy): domain Eukaryota; kingdom Metazoa; phylum Mollusca; class Gastropoda; order Littorinimorpha; family Littorinidae; genus Littorina; species Littorina saxatilis. The sequence goes on from NC_090256.1 coordinate 47,302,676, forward strand.
GATCAATCTATTTTGCCATATCCACACAAGTCTGCTGAAATAGCTCACTGCAACCGTTTTATCCAATTAAAATAAGATCAAATCAAGAAGTTAAGCCCAATGTGGTCAAAGGGTAGTAATTCCTCTCCAAGAGAGTTTGCAAACCACAAATTACTGGTTGTCTCCCTTCTGACTGAAATCAAGAAATGAGCTCCATGTGGTCAAAGGGAAGTAACTGTTGTCAAGGAGATTTTTGCAAATCAAAATGTTGTTGTTTGTCTCCCATTAAAGCACAAATGCAATCGAAATCCGGCTTTCAAAAGGGTCACCATCATTCTCTCTCCAGCCAAAAGTTTTCAGGGGGAGCACAGCTGTGCCAAAATGTCCCACAAGGCCTTTTAAAAAAGAATGTGTCACTGTTACCTCACCTGGCCCTGCCCAGACCCTGATTGAACTTGTTCACCCTATTAATGGAAGGGCGCTGGTTCTGAGCGACGCTTAGTTCTCGAGATAGGTGCGACCACATGACGTCATTCATATTTGCGTCATCGAAGATCTTTCGTATTCCAATCAGTGTCATTGCCCAGTTCTGTGTGCTACGGTCGTTTTGACTGACTTGACAAGTTGAGAAAAAGAATGACATTTTATTTTTGCGAAGCAACTGCATATAAAAAGAAAAGAAAGCGTGGAGAAGTATGTTTGGGTGCTGCAAGACTCTATGACCAACGATTTCTCCCTTGGAAGAAAATGAAGATGTCTGCTTTTCGTCTGCTTTGAAGGTTGTGAGATTTTACAGCGCACACGGCAAAATGCAAGTCGTATTGGACAAGAATGTTGTTATTCTTATTTGTTCGAAGAACCGTAGATTTGTTCTTGGCCATATTTTTTAGCTGTGCATTGTTATATTATGGGAAAAACACAAATTCACAAAGAAACGATGGTCATTTGCTTTGAAACTGCAACGTCAATTTGCCAAAACAAAAATGTCTGGCTCAATATGCGGGAACAGGCTGGTAGTGTCATATTTTTTTAATGGGTTTGGAAGAACTGCTCCTAATTTACATAGCACTCCGGCCCTGTTCTTTTTTTTGTCACACCCAAAACCGTTATTTGTTTTGGGCAACGCAGCATTATATTATTGGGAGAGAAAAAAAAAAGAAAGGTTTCTTCATCTGAATATAAGTGGCAAAAATTATTTACCTGAAGTAATCTTTTCCCATCCGGGATAGGCTTTTACACAGGGAGTGTTTTTCACTGCCAGGAACTCCCGTCAGCACTGTCACAATCACCTGTTAAAATAAAAGAAAGAAAGAAAGAAATAAGTTCATTGATAAACAAGAAGGGCAAAGCCCATACGACTCGCATGCTTTACACATTTTTCCTACCAAAATACATGTGACCTTGACCCAAGGTCAAGGTCATCCAAGGTCATCCAAGACAAAGCTGTTAATTCAAGACATAGGAAGTACAATGGTGCTTATTGGCTCTTTCTACCATGAGATATGGTCACTTTTAGTGGTTCACTACCTTATTTTGGTCACATTTCATAAGGGTCAAAGTGACCTTGACCTTGATCATATGTGACCAAATGTGTCTCATGATGAAAGCATAACATGTGCCCCACATAATTTTTAAGTTTGAAACAGTTATCTTCCATAGTTCAGGGTCAAGGTCACTTCAAAATATGTATACAATCCAACTTTGAAGAGCTCCTGTGACCTTGACCTTGAAGCAAGGTAAACCAAACTGGTATCAAAAGATGGGGCTTACTTTGCCCTATATATCATATATAGGTGAGGTATTGAATCTCAAAAACTTCAGAGAAAATGTGAAAAATGTGAAAAATAGCTGTTTTTTAGGCAACATTTATGGCCCCTGCGACCTTGACCTTGAAGCAAGGTCAAGATGCTATGTATGTTTTTGGGGGCCTTGTCATCATACACCATCTTGCCAAATTTGGTACTGATAGACTGAATAGTGTCCAAGAAATATCCAACGTTAAAGTTTTCCGGACGGACGGACGGACGGACGGACGGACGGACGGACGGACGGACGGACGGACGGACGACTCGGGTGAGTACATAGACTCACTTTTGCTTCGCATGTGAGTCAAAAATGGCAAGTTTTAATTCAATCATGATATGCACACATCCGACGCCCACCACACATTCAAAGAGCTGTCTATAAATTTTTGCTTCTGTGATGGATTTAACCTTCACAAAAATATTAAAGATTTTCCAGTAAACCTTCAATTTGTTATGGCAGGTGAACCCCCATCCTGTCCTCTCCCCTCCCGTTCTCACCACACACACAAACATACAATTCCTCCCTGCCCCCTTCACCACACTCGTTAGACTCTTGCTACTCCAAGCTCAAACCTAAAACTCAGTACATGTGGCCATTGATAGAGCAGAAAAGTGATGATGATGGCAGTGAAAAGCGAGCTTTGATTTGCATATTATAGAATGAAAAGATCATCTCACATCAAATTGACTCTATAGATGAACATCGGAGCTCAACTTTTCACTAAACATTGTCATTGGTTTTGCCTCACCGCTTTTTGGGGGCAAAAGTCTTCCACAGCTCATTAAAAACTCTGATAGAATTATTTCTATTTCGACTATTTTCAATCAAGTGAGGTCAATGACAAGGGTTACCTGTTCATTGTCGGACTCCACCTGGAAGTCTGGGTCTCTCTGCAGCAGGTGAGGGAGGTCTGATCGGCTGATTGGTACTGGTACCCCTGTGCTCACTGTCAAGTGACTCAGAAATCTGCAAGCAAGGGAAGTTACAATTAAGCTCTCGTTTTTGTTTGTTTGTTTGCTTAACGCCCAGCCAACCACGAAGGGCCATATCAGGGCGGTGCTGCTTTGACATATAACGTGCGCCACACACAAGACAGAAGTCGCAGCACAGGCTTCATGTCTCACCCAGTCACATTATTCTGACACAGGACCAACCAGTCCTAGCACTAACCCCATAATGCCAGACGCCAGGCGGAGCAGCCACTAGATTGCCAATTTTAAAGTCTTAGGTATGACCCGGCCGGGGTTCGAACCCATGACCTCCCGATCACGGGGCGGACGCCTTACCACTAGGCCAACCGTGCCGGTTATTAAGCTCTCATGCATTCTATGATGGCAAGGAATGGATATTTGCTTCCCTTCTCCCACAAACCTCTAAACACAGGCTTATTTCTTTCACATGGTAAACATGGTTACATGCTAATTTTACTCTGCTCCTCTTCTTTCTTTCTTTAACCATGTCTTTAACCACGTTTCACTCTGTCGACTTTTATTTTTCGTTGCACAAACAGATGCATTCCAATCCACATAGACACACACTCATTTCAAAACAGCCTATGACATACTCATTTGCGACACACACACTCACGCACACCTACTCAGGATTTCTCACTCTTTCACTCCACCTAGGCTTCGACAGACTGGTTTACATACACACACCCAAACACACACACACCTACCCTGCCCCCTCACACACACACACACACACTCACACATACACACACACACACACTTTCACAGACAGAGAGACAGACAGACAGACAAACACTGATCCCCACACAACAACACCACGACAACAAGACCAAGCCAAGCGGCACTGACTGTTTGAGGTGGGGCAGGTTGTGAGCGGCCTCTTTGAGCGTGGTGGTGTTGGGGGCAGTGATGAGAGTGTGCAGGGTCTCATGGTGCTGCACCTGCTGAAGGTACTGGTGTCTGCAACACAGACATGAAAGCAGTCATCAACTGATGCAGAAAGGATCAATCATTGTCTTGCTTGTGTCTTCCGAGCTAGCTTCTGACCAATTTGTCAGATAACTTTATTTTCTATATTATAAGTGTTTGTCTGTGGGTCCACTTAAAAGACCGCTGGGATCAGAAAGAATTAAACAAGAAATGCAGTTCTCACAACAAATACAAGGTGTGTAACTATAGGATTTGTTTCTCAGCTACAATCATAACTCAAGCTTAATAGAACAATGGACCTCCGCCGATTTTTAAATGATAACCGAAAAACCTTGATCCACTATCGCCCCTCAGCTAGACAGCCAGGTCCTCACTTACAAGTTCAAAATTCATTGTTAATTTTTAGTTCAATAAATGTCCTGAATGACATGGTGTAGGTACTCCAACAAGGGAAACAACTGCTGTAAATTGCCCTTAGATATACAGCAACCTGATTGCCTCCCATGGAGACCTTTTTCTCAGTTTGGGCTAGTTCTTTAGGTGTGCAAGTTATGATTTTTTTTATCTGATTATTCAAAATAACTGTCTCCAGCTGTCAATGATTAACAATGAATCAATCAAAATGCAGCTGGTCTTACAAAGTTTCAAGCTGCTCAGGAAGTTCATTCGCCTCTAGTCTGCTGACTGCAGGCATCTCCGAGTCCTCTTTCCAACTGGTTAGCACCTACAGTAGAAAGAAAAAAAATAATGTTTGAAAGCAAAGATTTGTTCCTATGTACAGGTTTGTATGTGTGTGTATGGGGGGAACTATATAAACAAATCTAACTGAACAACATTTTCGCTACAGACATAAGAACCAGAAAAGCAACACTGTAACTTTCGCACAATCAGTTGCCTGGCACCAAATAAAGTCCAAACCATCTGCCAGAATGTGTTTTCCAGACTCTAATTGCTCCATTACTGCATTTTCCTTCGGCAATCTGGAACACTCATCAAACAAGACAAGCAAATGCTTACGCGACTCACCCTCGTTATATGTGATATAAATGAGAAATTCATCTCTAGCTTTATGAACAGTCTGTAACCTTGAAATTTGATGAAGGTCAATCAGGTCATGTCCATAGGGCAAAACACTGCTCATTACGAAGACTCATGATTACTCAGGTGAGTCAAAACATGGAATTTCAAATTCTGACTTAGCAACATGCCCCAATGCAGCTGAAACACTTACCTGGCCATACAGGTGAGTGTGCGCCTTGCTGCGAGGTGCTATGACGAGGAAGAGCATATTGTCAGGTGTGACCAGGTGAGGGGGCAGTTTGATGGCCGACCAGGTGTGATAGGTGAGAATGAGCAGCACAGCTGTAGACATGGAGTCCTGGAGGGAAATTAACATGTAGTTATCAAAGTCTTCTAAAAAGCCTATTTATTTAATCTATTTAATTTGATCCTACTTTTGACCGTTTGGGACTAACATTTCAATTCAAAAGATTTTCTTTTTCTTTTTTGCTTGTTTAGTCATTAAAACAGGAAGGTTCAGAAAAATGCGTTACAGAGAGCTACCACAGCTGCAGGCCTTAGATAAGAGTTTCTGCAAATCAAGAGAGTCAAAGAAGCTAGGACAGAGGATGCAAAATTTGGGTGGGTTTACAGGTGTGTTGGATGGATTTGTAAGAGAGTGTTGGGCAGATTTGTAAGCGAGTATGAGCTTACCCCATCAAAAAGTTGAACATGGCTGCAGTCGGAGGCTGAGAGTGAGAATGAACCATACTGCTCACTGTACAATGCCAATCCATTCTGATACACATACAGCTGAACTGAAACACAATAATTTGTTTTGAAAGAACACAATACTGGAAACAATTGAACATGTCCTCATGCAGACACAAATACTGCAAACCATACACAAATGAATGCAAAAATTCAACTTTGAGCTGCTCACTATTTGAAAAAGCAACGAGTGTAAATCTGGTACGACACAGCAAGCAATGTAGTATTCGTTTATCCTACATACTGTACTTACGTGTGTTTTACTCAAAATGTCCCGCAGTCAAAAAAAACCTTCTTTTGGAACCTCGATCTCTTCCACAGCCTCATGCAATTCTTATGTCAAAGCAAAGAAACGTCACTCATGAAAGTGTAGCGTGACGTGTTAGTTAAAAATTCATCGAGGGGAATTAGCGAGCGCACATTTTTTTTTCATAATAACGTTTGTCTCAGTGACTTTGGCATCACAAGCAGTGGAAAAACAGGTCCCTGCAAGACTAGCTTGACATGACCTCATTTACATGATATACACACGTGTGGTTTGAACGATATTGTTATGTAATCAATCAATATGATCAATATGAGGCTTATGTAATGAGTGGTCTCTCTCACATATGTAGGATAAACAGTATTATGATGCAATATGCATATACCATTGAAAGCAATGAATAAAATTACTTATTACAGTTTATACCCGCACAGACACAAATAAACATCCAACTATGCACTACCTCATGATAAATACTGTACCTGAACATCTGTACTAACAGGAGCATATTGACAACACAGACAAGCACAGGGGATGTTCAAAATTATCTCTTAGGATTTCCATTCACACTTTCAATTTACCTGTTAATATCTAATGTTGGTATGTGTCCAAGCACACTAGCCAACTTGCACAATACCCTGCTCAGATAGCTCTCCGGTGCGAAAGATCAGGAAGGTTCACTTCCCTGCGGGCAAACTTTTTGCTATCAAGAGTTATTGTTCCTTCCATACGCTACAGTCACTGATCTAGACAATGGCTACCGAACCGCAGAATTTTCATGCGATTGCAAGTACTAAAGTTGCAAACTTACCTCAAAGAAAGAAAAATACAATATTCAGGATACAAGAAACAGAAGCTGATAAAGTTATTGAACAGACAACGGAGTACCGGGATGGCACGTAATTTTGACGTCGAAGAGAATTCAGCCATCCGGTTTTACAAGCGCTGGTGTTCTCTGGCTTGTTTTTAAAAACAAAAACTTGACCGCCTTTTCTTCGTGTTTGGGCCATGCTTGGGTACTTTGAACAAACTTTAGGATTATTCTTGCGGCTATCATTGTTGCAGACCACTACTGCACAGTGCAAATTCACCATTTTCAAGAAAAAGTGTCTGCACTAAAACGCAACCTCTCACAGAGCTATCAAAATATGCCCGCAGTTTGAGGCAGATCTCGCAAGGCCACGCAAGGTAACCCAAATTTATCGTGCGGCTTCGCGGCGCTAGCCGAGAGGGCAAGTCGTCTAATATGACCCACATAAAACATTGGATAGACCTGTGGTGGCATACATGACCAATCACAGATGAAGGAATGTATCTTTAACCCCTTGTCTACAATAAAGGTACTTATGACATCACAAAGAATCAATATTCTGACAAGGGAAACAACCGATGTACATTGCCCTTTCAATTGCAGCAAGATTGCCTCCCCTGGAGACCATTTCTCAATTCGGGGCTACAGTGGAACCTTCCCCCCCCCCCCCCCCCCCCCACCTTTTAAAACCCCACTATTCAAGACTCGCTCCCTTTTAAAACCTAGTTTTCTCAGGTTTTCTGTTCATAACATCTGTAACTTAATTCCTATCTTAAAGGCATATGTACGCGCTCCCGTGTTTACAAAGTGTAGTTTGCCCATAATCGATGTCAAACGCACCATAAGACCATGTAATGACGATATGTCGCCATGCGCGGACCATATACATGCATTACAGCTTGTTTTAGAGTCTCAAAAACTTTGGATGTAAACAAAGACGCGGAGTTATTTCCCTTGCGTCAACGCTACCTCTGTTGGCAAATCTATAAATAGGACGATCCAGATCAAAATGAAAATTAACATATCTGAACATTGAAGGGGTCCTAGACCACAATATTTTGCAGGGAACTTAATGTAGCATGTCTCCAGCTGTTGGTAAAGCAATTAGCGTGTATAGTCATCGAGTACATATGGCTTTAAGACTCCCTCCTTATTAAAACCTAGTTTTCTCAGGTTTTCTGTTCATAACATCTGTAACTTAATTCCTATCTTAAGACTCCCTCCTTATTAAAACCTAATTTTCTCAGATTGTTGAAGGTCTTAAAAGGGGGGTTCCACTGCAAGGATAAGGATAAGATTTTATTTAGTCCTGTGAGGTTACCCTCATGGAAATTCGGGCTGCTTCACGACTGGGGAAAGAGAGCAGCCATACAGTACGGCACTACACATATTTTTTTTTCTTTTTGCTGCATGCATGTTTTCGTTGTTTACGCTTGTATGCAATGTTTTTTCATCAGGATTTCATTTTCATTGTTTCAGCAGTCAAGGGGTTAATGTAAACAATCATTTGTTCCTCAGTGTTACCTGTCTCCGGGGGCAGCGTGAGCTCCGTGCCAGCGGTCACCTCGACCTTGTCTCCGGTCATCAGCAGCGTGCCAAGTTTCTCCAACAAGCCCGACTCCAGCTGGGCCCTGATGTGCCCGTGGGCCTCCTGACTGTTAGCGTTCACCTGACACAGTGAAACGTCTTGTTTTAACACCGTCTCCTCTATGGCTACCTCTGTTCTAAGATCTGTGTACACAGCTTTGCATTGTTAACTGCGTTGAGCTGTCAGGGATTTAGAGTTGAACTTTTAATGTCCAAAAGGACCCAGTTCATGATTTGGAAGAAAAAGAAGAAGAGAGCTGCATAAATGTATTACATGTATTACAATTATTATAATCTATTTGCTTTGTCAGATTTTCTCTTCGAAAAGTCTGTAAATACACCTCTGTTAATACATCTATTTGCATTAAAAATTAAGACTTTCAAGGAAAGAACAAAAAACATGGATACTTACACCCCATAGCAAAAACCTGGGAATGTGGCTGGTCAGATACAAAATATCAATGTCCATGGAGGTTTTCACACCTGAAAGAAAAAGTTATGTGAACAGTTACAGTTGCTTTTCTCTTACAAAACATTATCATGCTGTTCAGCCTCTTCTCTCTCAATCTTTTATTGCAATTTGTATTATTTTCTCACATGCTACCCTCTCTCTCTGTCAGTGTCTTTCACACACACACACACACACACACACACACACACACACACACACACACACACACACACACACACACACACACACACACACACACACACACACACACACACACACACACACACTCACACACACACACACACACACACACACACACACACACACACTTGCATGTATGCCCGCATGCAATCACGCACAAATGCATATGCGCACGCATGCAAGCATGCACACACACGCACATAGCCATGCATGCTCATACGCACGCACACACACACGCACGCATGAACACACGCATGAACACACACACACACACACACGCGCACTCTCTCTCTCTCTCTCTCTCTCTCTCTAGTCTCTCTCTAGGCTCTCTCTCTCTCTCTCTCTCTCTCTCTCTCTCTCTCTCTCTCTCTCTCTCTCTCTCTCTCTCTCTCTCTCTCTCTCTCTCTCTCTCTCTCTCTCTCTCTCTCTCTCTCTCTCTCTCTCTCCCTATGCTTCTTCTTCTCTCTCACCTGAGCTGATGGTTATGGCTGAATCCAGGAAGCACTCGGAAAAGACCAAAGAACCCGGTGAGCGGGCAGACTTTTGTGCAGAAGGGAGGTCATACAGCGACAGTGTGGCAACCTTCATTAGCTGGCTGCGTTGACTGTCCGTGACTTCTTGCACGCTAAAAATATATCGCAGAACATGATCAAACATCTCAGATTAAAGTTATGCCTTTGCCTTTCGTTTTCCTAAAACATTTCCAAATGGACACCATTTCAAAGCACAGTACAAGGGAAATAATGCAGTGAATGGCTGGTCCTGAGCCATTAAACGCTTTGAAGGTTTTCTCCCTTCAACAGTCTGAGGCATACCACCATTTACATACCTTGCTGTTCTACCAGACCAACAAAACAAAAAAACAAAAAAATAAATAGAACAATTTAATAAATAAATACATTTTTTTAAATATCTAAATATTCAAGTTTTTAATTCCATTAGCTCTTCTTGTGAGTGCACAATGTTTCAAAGAAATTGCATGGGCTAGAGGAAATCATCAATACACACTTTGGCATTGTATTGTTTTTGAACGCAATAATTATCCTTCACCACACTGCATTATTAACGTTGGCTTATCATGAATTGAAGTGGCAGGCACTAATTTAAATGCAGAAAGATGAGGAGATGGATGAGAATTTGTGCCAAAAGACATAAAGTAGGGTAGTCTTAAAGAGGGGAAAAAAAACCACCAACACAAACTATATAAGCACATCAAACTTACAAGGTCTTCCGGCAGACTCGTCTTATCTTATTAGTTTAACGTAAGTAATTTATGTATGTAAGTAAGTCTAAGATAAGTCTAAATAAATGTGCCACTTACCTTCCATCCTTCTGGACAGACTCCACAGAAAACACTACTTTTGATCTGGAACAGAAGATATATTAGGTTTTCAACAGTTGTACGCTGAACATTTACTTCAAGCGCAGGACACTAAAAGGAGTTTATGTTGGATGGAAATGCAAGTTGTTTTTATGCCAACCCACGGGAACAAGTTACCTGACTTGCATATTATATGTGCATGTCTGCGTAGTCATGCATTCAGCTTGGGTGCATGTACATTTTTGAATGAGTGTTCACTCAGAGTTTGTGTGTGTATGTGTGTGTGCATGTGTGTGTGTGAGAGAGCGAGAGAGAGAGAGAGAGAGAGAGAGAGAGAGAGAGAGAGAGAGAGAGAGAGAGAGAGAGAGAGAGAGAGAGAAAGAGAAACAGACAGAGAGAGAGAGACAGAGAGAGACTGAGAGAGACAGACAGACAGACAGATGGAGAAAGAGAGAGAGAGAGAGACAGACAGACAGACAGATGGAGAGAGAGAGAGAGAGAGAGAGAGAGAGAGAGAGAGAGAGAGAGAGAGAGAGAGAGAGACAGACAGACAGACAGACGGAGAAAGAGAGAGAGAGAGAGAAAGAGAGTGCATGTGAATGCGTGCATCTGAGTGTGGCTATGTGCATGCGTGCATCAGTGAGAGTTAAATTCTGGAAAACAAAATGACCAACTTGTCAGAGAGATAAGAGGCGAGAGTAGAGTTGATAATGCTCTGGCATCCTTCCTTCAGCACCTCCAAGGCTTGTGCACGTGCCTGCAGTGAAAGAAACACAATATTTAATGCAAAGACTCTGATTCAAGTGTAGCTCAAGTTTTTCATTCGCCACATCCATCTTGTCAGCAGTAACAAAACCGCGAACGTTCATGCAAAGAAGTAGAATTATTTCACCTGAAGAAATTTTGTAAAATAAAACAGTTGAACCTTCCCTTGCAACCCTCTCCTGAAAGTGAGCACCGGCCCACAACAACCACAACAACCACTCCCAAGGATCCCAGACAAGATTGTACATGATTAAATTCAACTTTTCATAGTGACCACCTATCTGTAACAACCCCTTTTGGTAGGTCCCTGCACTGCAATCCTTCACTGATGGCAAGTATACTTAAGTCAGGCCTATTATCGACCAATTAAGGGACAGGAGAAGGTGTTCTCTGTTGGGAGATGTCTTAGCTAACAATCGAGGGTCCTCACACAGCAGCTACCACTGGAGTCATCAAATACAATTATAAGACGCCAGCCTCCAAAGCGGAAGGTCGTGGGTTCGAATCCCGGCCACGCCTGGTGGATTAAGGTGGAGATTTTTCCGATCTCCCAGGTCAACTTATCTGCAGACCTGCTAGTGCCTTATCCCCCTACAAGGCCAAGTGCGCACGGAAAAGATGTAATCCATGTCAGAGTTCAATGGGTTATAGAAACACGAAAATACCCAGCATGCATCTTCCGAAAGCGGCGTATGGCTGCCCAGTAAATTGAGGGGTAAAAACGGTCATACACCTAAAATTCCACTCGTGCAAAAACACGAGTGTACGTAGGAGTTTTAGCCCACGAACGCAGAAGAAGAAGAAGAAGAAGAAGAAGAAGAAGAAGAAGAAGAAGAAGAAGAAGAAGAAGAAGAAGAATTATCTTTCTAGTGGACAGCAGTTTCCAGAAAGAGGGACTGACTGTCTCGATCTGTGTGAAAATGTTATATTTTGAATAGGAACAAGAGACTGCAGGTGAGAAGGACTAGCCTGAACAAGATAACATTGAAATGTTTGATTGTCCATATTTCTGGTGAGTACATGTTCATAGTTATCTTGTCATATTTTGGTCAAAAAAATAAAATAACATTGAATATTATTTTTATACATCACATTTATATTGTTCCATAAACATTGATCACCAAAGCGATCTTCTCTCTCATAAATCAATGCTTTATTATGGATCCATTTTAAGAGAACTTCTTTCCAAAAGTTTGATCGAATGCATTCAATACCTTGAAACAGTTTTAGTGGTGTTGTGGCTTTAAAACAAAGTAAATTTCTTCCCAATACCTGATAAAGACTTAATGGAATCGTTGTCCACGGTTCATATTTTCGTTGTTGAAGTTTTGCTGCCCATGTGAGTAAAAAAGAAGTCTGCATATCGTGGACGTTTATCATGTTAATACCACCTTCTTCCACCACATTACACAATACATTTCGTTTAACTTTTTCAAAGGCTTTTGCATTTGAATACTTCCTTTTCCAGAGAAATCTGAACAAAATAGTATTCAACTTATCGAGAACTTTAACAGGGGCAAGAAGCGCCTGCATAGCGTAAACAAATTGTGAAACTAAGAAGGACTTAATACAGGGTCCCCACTGGTTTTTAGAAACAAAATTCCATGACTTTTCCATGACTTTCCATGAGCCTCAATAACATTTTCCATGACTAGATCCACAGGTCGCCATTTCCGAACACGCAAACTTTTTACGTCTTGTCACTGCCAGTTTTGACACTGGCTTGCTTTGCACTGAATTTGAGTCAGTTTCTACGCAGTGTCTCTTCGACAAACAAGGCAAGCATTTGCTACGCAGTCAGATTATCGGTAATGTTTGTTGGTCCTGTCATTTCAAAGGTTGATTTTTTTTCTTTCTTATTTTTGTTAAATTCCATGACTTTCCATGACTTGAATTGGAATTCCATGACTTTCCAGGCCTGGAAAATTAAAAATCAAATTCCATGACTTTCCAGGTTTTCCATGACCTGTGGGAACCCTGTTAATAATACACAATTTGCCGCTTATACTTAAATTCCTTCTTGACCATCTGCAAATGATTTGTTCAACTTTTTCAAGTCTTTTGGACCAATTTTCCATAATTTCAGAGGCAGGGATGTCATTTATAAAAATAATTCCCATGATTTTAACCTGGGTATTCCATTTAATATCGCAATATTTCTCTTGACAGTTTTTACGCGATCCCAACCACATTGCTTCCGTTTTACTTTTATTTAATTTTAAGCGAGATATATTGGAGAAATCATCAATGATTTCCAAAACCGTTTCCATGTCGTTTTTATCTTGCAGTAAAACAGTTATATCATCGGCGTACATAGCCAGTTTCAGGATACGCGATGTTTGTTCTGCAAAATCTACATCTGGTAAGGCAAATCCTTTAATATTGGGGTGACTTCGGATTTTGATTGCTAATAATTCTACAGCAAGCATGAAGGCCAAAGGTGAGAGGGGACATCCCTGACGGATTCCGGAATTCACACTTATTTCTTCCGAAATCCAGCCCATATAATTTATGCAGCTAGTGGTGTTTGTCATTAGAACTTTAATCCATTTCACAAATTTTTCGCCAAAACCAAATTTTTTAAACGACCAGACCACATAGTCTTTTGAGATGGAATCGTAGGCTCGGGCGTAGTCAAGGGCAAGTAATATACCGGGTTGATTTCTTTCATTTACGTAATTAATGACATCATCGATTAATCTAATCAAGTTACTTGCCTTTCTTCCCTTAATAAATCCTGTCTGATCTTCCGACACTGACGAGGTCAGAAATAACACCAGATAAGCGCTGCGATCTCTCTCTCTCTCTTTCTCTCTCTCTCTTTCTCTCTCTCTTTCTCTCTCTCTTACCACGCCCCCACTACCCCCCCCCCCTTCCCCCCTTCACGAGTCACTTTGAATGACAGACTTCTAGGTATAGATGAAGCCTCATTCCGGCTGTTGTATAACACTCAACTTCCATCACCCCCCTCCCACTCTCTTGTCTGGTAGACCACTTTCCAATAAGTCACACACAGCTAGATCAAATTCGATGGCTGGCAAACAGAAGAACCACAGTGTCTGACAGCTATTGGCAAAAACAATCCCCCTCAAAAGGCACCTCGTGTCATTTTCGCTGAAGACACTAATTGCAATATTGCTGGACGTTCGTGTGTGTGTGTGTTTGTGTGTGTTTGTGTTTGTGTGTGTGTGTGTGTGTGTTTGTGTACTGTGTATGCTGTGTGTGTGAGGAGGGGGGAGTAAGGAGAGAGATGTTAGGGCTAAGGGCCTTTTGGCTTTGTCCGGTCGGCCCAGATTAAAAAGGTCACAAGCACTGAAAGAGACAGAGAGAGAGAGAGAGAGAGAGAGAGAGAGAGAGAGAGAGAGAGAGAGAGAGAGAGAGAGAGAGAGCGAGAGCGAGAGAGAGAGCGAGAGCCAGAGACAGAGCCAGAGCCAGAGACAGAGAAATGGACAGACAGTGAGACAGTTAGAGACAGACAGAGAGAAAAAGACACAGAGAGAGAGAGAGAGAGAGAGAGAGAGAGAGAGAGAGAGAGAGAGAGAGAGAGAGAGAGAGAGAGAGAGAGAGAGAGAGAGAGAGAGAGAGAGAGAGTGAAAGACAGAGACAGAGAAACAGAGAAACAAAGACAGAGACGGAGACGGAGACGGTGGTTTGGGGGAGACGGATAGGGTTAACACCCGCCCCACAACATTAATGAAGTGTGATGGGATGAAGGGATCTGGTCAGTAGTGGGGAGAGGATGATGTTAGTCCAGACCGGACTTTGTGATATTGGACATTCTGGTCCACTCTGCACGCGCCCGCGGAAGGTCAATGGATAGATACTGGCTTCGTTGTCTGCCTATCTTAACACCAGACAGAGAAGCCAACAAATACCGTTGTCCTGGAAGGATGAGGGAGGAGGAGAGGATAGGGGGAGAAGGGCCGGAAGAGGGTGGGTGGTTGGGTAGGTTCTAATAACCGACGTGGAATGACAAGAGAGATGGGTCAGGTTTTTTTAACCGCCCTCACCAGAAAACGACAAATAGAAAAATAGAAGCTCTAAAGATGTAATGACAAAGATGCCAAAGAAATGATGAGCGGAAAAAAACGACATATTGAAGAAGAAGCCCTTTAAAATTGTATATGTACACAATAGTTGCCTTTTTCACAATAGGGGTATTGAAAAAAATAAAGGCTTGAGAAGCTGTCACGTTCTTCATGATCAAGATCCAAGTTGCTTGTCTAACTGCCTGTCTGTCCGTGTGTATGTGTGTGTGTGTAAAAGGTAAAGGGTGTTAACTCTCATACCCGATAAAAGGAGAAACTCTTATACTGGAGAAAAGGTGGTAACTCTTGCATAGGTCGTACTATCCGTCATTGGTCACTTCCATCCATTCGGCACGAGCTCACTTGACGTCAGTGAAGAAAATGTGCCCCTCAGTCTTGGCGATTTCTCCTGCCTTTCTTACACTGATAGAGAAGCCTTACCATAGAGAAAGCCGTGCTAGAAGAGAGAAGGGATGGGAAGTGAGTTGGGTGGACGTGAGTGAAGGAAAGGGAGGGAGGGAGGGAGAGAGAGAGAGGAGAGAGAGAGAGAGAGAGAGAGAGAGAGAGAGAGAGAGAGAGAAAGAGAGAGAGAGAGAGAGAGAGAGAGAGAGAGAGAGAGAGAGAGAGAGAGAGAGAGAGAGAGAGAGAGAGAGAGAGAGAGAGAGAGAGAGAGCATAGATCTTCAACATACAGACGCAGAAAGCAGGGTAGGCGCTTGGCGTCGGCGAAACGCTAATCTTATTCCAAATCGCCGAAAACGTTGCCGTCATTTGGTCCAAGTTGCCGAAGTTTCATTTACGCTAGGCGAAAGATGACACAAAAAGCGGCTGAAAAACTTCCCCAAAACACCAAACTTGAATGGCCATTCGTCACAATTTTCGAAGATAACAAATCTTATAGCACCATTCCTGCCTTGAGGGTAAATCTCAAAACATGACATAGAGAGGAAATTCTCACACGACAGCCAACCATTCTCTCTTCGTACAGACATCATTCTTCATTGTCATTCAAGATTTCTTCCTTTAAATTACACCACCAATCATAATCCCAGCGGGGACAAAATCAAAAATATCGATCAGCATTTTCCTTCAGCAAACACACGAACGTCAAGGTGAAAAATATTCAATTTTACGGTAGGCCCTAGCTGCCACTCCACCGAGCAAAGGTGCAAAGACTCATTAACACTACCCCGCAGCGAGTCGAATAATTCCAGCCTTCGCCAATTTTGGCCAACAATACACTTCTGGCACTCGCCGGCCAGCTATACACGACGAGCGGCCAAATTGGCGGGTCCGAAGCGAGGTGACCCTTTCAACAGGTCACGGCTGGCAAAGGCTTGAGGGACGGGGGA
This sequence comes from Littorina saxatilis, assembly GCF_037325665.1. NCBI lineage: Eukaryota > Metazoa > Mollusca > Gastropoda > Littorinimorpha > Littorinidae > Littorina > Littorina saxatilis. The sequence goes on from NC_090256.1 coordinate 47,318,912, forward strand.
GGACTGGAGGAGACAGGGGGAGACTGGAGGCAAGAAGGCCAACAGCAATTGTCTCCCGTTCCGATCAGTTTTCTCCCTTAATCTTCTCTGAACGCAACGGCTTTGAGAGAGGCCCCGATTCTCCTCAACGAAAGAAATGAGGAAGTGAAAGGGTCCAAGACGACAGAATACAGACTATTTTATAACCCGAGGTAGGGAATTCACGTCCTTTTTATTCCCGAAATCTTCTTTGGACACCGCTTTCAGAGGGGCTTTGATTCTCCGGGACGACAAAAGAAAATGTCGTAGAAGGAAGTGAAAGGGTCCAAGACATCAGAATACTGTACAGACTATTTTATTACCCGAGGTTGGGAATTCACGTCCTTTCTTCCCGAAATCTTCTTTGAACACCGCTTTCAGAGGGGCTTTGATTCTCCGGGACGACGAAAGACAATTTATAAGGAAGCAAAAAGGTCCTGTTTTCCCTTAATCTTCTCTGTACGCCGCGGCTTTCAAAGAGGTCCGGATTCTCTGGACTAAAGAAATAAGGGACTGAAAGGGTCAAAGTCGTCCCAGGGGCATGGGGCGCTATGGTCGGTTCGTAACCTAGATTGTTAGGTTTTGTTGCAGTTCGTACTACATCAACGCCTTTAACATGAAGTTGACCGTCACATTGCAGGTGGCTTCAATGCTTTAACCGCAGGTCAGCTCTTTTACGTGCCATTAGGGCGACACGGGGGTGGGACCAGGATCCCATCTCTGTTTCTCACCGAGCATAAGAAAGGCCAGTGCTCTACCAACTTGTCACCAAATCCCCGTGTTTACATGACTTTTTTTGTATTAGCACGAGTGAGGGCTTCACTCCTAAACATTCTATAGTCGACCCGGTAAGCAAATGTACTAAAGAGAAAATCATCTGTGAGCGAGAGAGAGCACAAAAAAGAGAGAGAGAGATAGAGAGAGAGAGACAGAAAGAGAGAGAGACAGAGAGAGAGACAGAGAGAGAGACAGAGAGAGAGACAGAGAGAGAGACAGAGAGAGAGACAGACAGACAGAGACAAGAGAGGGGGACAGATAAAGACAGAGATAGACACAGAGACAGATGCATAAACAGAGAGACATAGACAGTGAGTCAGAGAAAAACAGAGATCGACAAAGAGGTCGACATAGACAGAGAAAAAGAGAAAGAGAAAAATAAACGGACAGAGATATACGGGGTCATCTTGTCGTGCTATTCGTCTCTTCGGGCAGTCCATCGTTTGCTGGGACTGTCTGTCAACTGGGAGGGGGGGGGGGGGGGGGATCAGACGTGATCCGATAGCATAAAAGCTTTGTGGGCCCGTTCTAGTCGCGGTAGAAAGAAGAGCTGGCTCCGTCTCGATTGAGACACGTCTCATGTGAAAGTGTTCCAACCAGTACTCAAACAGACTCGTGGGCGGGTAGTCGGATTCATTATATTTGTCTTGCCTTGTAGTAGCGTCATTAGTGTCGATGAGGATTTCATAGCGACAGAAATAACTGCGTGGACAACAAAACTCAGCAGGAGAACACTCATCGCGAATGCACAGACAGACGGACAGACAGACAGGCAGGCAGACAGACAGGCAGGCAGGCAGGCAAGCAAGCAGGCAGGCAGGCAGACAGACAGACAGACAGACAGGCAGACACATCCTCCACATACTGTACCAAGTCACACACCGCTACCCTGGCACCAAGCCATGGGAGTTCTTCTCGACTGAAAAATGACGCTCCGCTGCACCACTCACTGTCACTGCCATTGCCATTTATTACCATTAATGGTACACTAAACTAATTGACACGGTCAGACAGAAAGCACCACGACTGTCATGTGTAAGGCTGCTTATATTGGTGCACTCTTTGGCCCAATCAGTTGAAGATTTTGATTCCGTTTTTATTTCGGTTTCTTCTATTACAGAGGTCTAGAAGCACTTCGTGCAGCTAAGACGTGAACCTGTACGTGTAGATATGCGTTCTAAAAAAAACTAGGTGTAGATTCACCACGTCTCAAACTCCAACGCGTAGCAGAAAATCTAATCGGAGACGCCGGTCCCATAATGAAAGAAAGCACATACATGCTCATACTTAATGCTTCTCATTGCTGTGTATTGCGTATACGCAAGGCATACGTGCCTATAACTGCACCAGAAGTACTATTATTATTGCAAAATTGCACGATGCACTTTGACCAAAATATGTGTGGGAATGCACTCACACTTAACTTTTAGTTCCTGGAAACAACAAAGTCACGCAATTCCTTTATTAGTCTAGAGGCTGACTTCCAAAAGGTGAAACACCCTAAACGTTGCTTGTTAGAAGCAAGCATCCACTTTGGTCTTGTAGTTTGGACATTTAGCTATATGCCTGGCATGGATGCCACTTCTGAATTTTACTGGTATGGCCGCCATGACAGTTTTCAAAATGGCGGCCGAAACTCAACTCAACTCAACTCACTCAACTCAAATTTTATTGGCTTTAATTTTCATGGAAGAATTTGTCTTGCGCTTGGGAGAAAGTAAGAGTATAACATATAAAAACAGCATTCATATCACATTTCATGTATCACACACAGTAATCACTAGTATAAGCCTACAATTATCACATTTGTACCTGTATCATACATGCAAATAAATAGTAAACCGCCATATACAAGCCTATTTCCACTTGTATATGAAGTAAATCCCAAAACCAAATGGCTAGTTATACTAATTCGAGGCTGCAGAACTCGAATATCATAATACAATTTGTGCTTATTGCAATTTTAAAAAAGTTTTGGTCAAAATATATTTTTTATTCAAGCTGTGTTGGTCCAATCATGAACGATTGTTCTTTCTTCAAATGATTTCAAGTAGGTTTGTTTTCAGTTTCTGTAACAGGAATAGAATATGGAGCCAGCACGTATACTTTCATCAGAAATAAGGTGCTGGCAAGAAGCAATATTTATTCCCCCCTCTGCTTCTTTACCTCTGTAAACTTGTAGGGGTAGTTATTTTTCGATAATGACCCAGCAACCAAACAAATAACGACCCAGCAACAGCCTGAATCCTCGATAGTGCAATGGGTTGAGAGGTTGTTCTGTTTCGGTACTACTTTTTGCGACTGAAAAGTTCAGAACGCTCTAATGTACGAAGTATACATCTCTGGAGCAAACAATACAAACATACCGCATTTAAATTAACAACTACAGGCCTGAACACATGAATCTCCATATAAAATCCATGAGTTCGGTTGTTTTCTGAATCTCATCTGCCGTGGCTCAAGCCGTTCATCACAAGCAATTTCCCAAGGCAAGTAACTCATACTTTGTCTAGCGACAAGAGTAGTTCCCCTTCTTTTCACTCAGTTCCTTCGACAACAGACTGCAATCCGACGGTCAGTTTTCAACAATATTTCATTTAATAAACAGATCACACGCAACCAAATGCACACATCTCATCAATTTAAACAACATAAAGGGGTTTCATACACTATTTTCCCCGGAAAACTGAACTTCATACAGTTTTTAACGTTGGAACACGGGTGCAAAAGTTCGTCTGCTAGTCCCATTTGACGAAAAAACATTACCCTAAGCGATACCAAAACATATACAGAACACACAATATCTGCCTTTGCCGCCACAGCAGAATAACAGCATATCTGTGTACTTGATTTTAGCCTAAAATAGGAAAACTGACAAGAAGTGTTAACAGAATGGAATGATTTGCACGGAACTATACAACCGCGCATTAATCGATCGCCTGCGCAGGTTGACTGGTTGAGAGAATAGGATTCGATCAAACTTTCGCAAAAAAACTCCTCTTTTCTTTGAATAACTGAAGAAAGGAGGAATAAAGAGGTTACACACCTCGTCTCAGTGATTATCAAAAATAATGGTCTCAGTTCGCGGTCATGAAAAAGCTCGCTAAAGCTCGCATTTTTCATGATCCGCTAACTTCGACCATTATTTTTGATAATCACTGAGACTCGGCATGTAACCTCTACATATTGAGTGGGAGCCGTGTGTTTTTTGTCAAGATGCCAGAACAACCAGCAAGACAAATCCACTACGACAAGCTACAGAGGATGGCATAAATAACATCACTCAAGGCATCCATCAACGTGAGAAATACAATGATGAAACCTTCATTGAAGTGATTGATACCCTTACATCGTTTAACCTTTTATACCATGCCCATGAAATACGTTGGCATAAAGCTTGCTACAGCAGCTTTACACAGAAGGGCAAAATGTAATGGCTTAAACAGCGTTTTAAGCCAGAAGCTGTCTCTGACACAAATGCTTTCAAGTTCAACTTCCACTACCCAGCCAACAAAGACACTGCTCCGATCTTCAGTCACTACTACGGACTGGTCAAATTGCATCTTTTGCCAGTCCCTGGAAGCAAACTGAACCAAGTCGCGTTTGAGCACACGTCTACCAAAATGATTCAACTGTCTCTGTTCGATCCAGTCGTGAGGTGCAGATTAGCTGGGGTCTCTGATATGATGGCAGCTGAAGGAGAGTATCACTTTAAGTGTTATGTACTCTTTTGCCGAAAGCATGAACACAAAGGCAGTTAAAGTGAGGAGAAGAACCCTGATTCTATCTGTTTTGAGAACACAATGACACCTCCAGAACGAGATGGCAAAAGGACATATTTTGTCCCTGAAAACCGTCTGGGACCACTATAGCATGATGCTCTCTAGAGATTTTGATGTCCAGCCTGCTCCTTACAGAAGCAACCGATTCAAAGAGAAGATACTGAAAGTTCTCGGTGATACGGTGTCATTTGTGCAGCCACTGGACCCCATAATGCCACTTCTGATTGTGCCACCAGGTTTTGGTGATGTTGCAGGGAAAAACATGCTTCAAAACATTATTGAAGAAGGGAGCTGCAGTGAAGAGGAAGATATGCTCCAGACTGAAAATGAGCATACCACAATTCACCACGAAGATGACATTCTGAGCTGGTTGTTCCGAGTTGCTCGGAAGATCCACAATGGCATGAAACATACCAAAGGACATGACACAGTTGGCAACCTAGACATAGAACATGCTGAAAAAGTGGTGCCAGAAACCTTGTTTCTTTTCATTAAACTCTTGTGTGCAGATGGTATCCCTGATAAAGAGGTCAGTCATGACAAGGAAACAGAGATCAGGACCAAAGTTCTTTGCGTCTGTCAAGACATTGTGTTTCTGGCAAAAAACGACACCCAAGCATCTTGGTCTGGAGCTAAGTGTTCATCAAGCAACGCGGTCCAAAGAGCTTGTGACACTTCTCAATGCTGCTGGTCATTCAGTGTCATATGAGACCGTACTTCGTGCCGACACAGCCATAGCTAATGATGTCATCAGCCGGTATCATGAACATGGCAATGTCATGATACCAATACACTTTTCTGAGGGAACACAACAAGGATATGTCCGTTTCTCAGCAGACAACATCGACATCATTGAAAAAAAACTCAGTGGAATGGGAACCTTTCACGCAACCCAGTATAAGAGAAAAACCCGCCAAGAGCCAGTAAAAGATATTCAGGTCAAGGTATCGTCTTCAAAAGTTGTCCAAACATCTCCTGAACTTTCTGATCTGGAAAACACAAACATGACAAATCCGACACCAGAACCGTTGTTTTCAAAAAGAGGTGCAGGAAAACTGGTATGAGCCAGATGCTAAAAAGATGATGGAGTCCCTCACTTTGGACCTGGCATGTTTTTTTGCTTTTGCACGATAGCATCGGCCTGATCTCCAGGTAGTTCCAAGATGGAGTGGCTTCAATCAAAAAATGTCCACCACCGACACTCCTCGTAGATAAGTAGGGCCCATGACTATTCTGAACGCTCCAGCCCATTAATGTGACACTCTCTGGACTGTCATAAAGCGATGCGAGGCAATGACCAAAAAACTGGGCGAAACATTCACGATAATTACGTTTGATGAGCAGTTATACTGCAAAGCAAAAATGTTGCAATGGGACAAGAAAGACAGTTGCAAAGATTTCATCTTCATGTTGGGAGGATTCCACATTCAAAAGAACTTTTCCAAGGTGATAGGTGAATATATGGCTTCTTCTGGTTTCCCTGACATCTGGATTGAGTGTGGCGTCCTTGGCGAAACACAGCTGCATGGCAATGTCATGAAAGGGAAAACCTGGAATCGAGTGATACGTGCACATAAGCTAACCCTGGAAGCACTCTGGACCATTCTTTTCTCTCACTTCTAAGACTAGGCAGCAGAACATGAGAAAGTCATCAGCGACACCTTGAAAGATGCTGCTAGAAATGTAGCTCAAGGATTTGCTGACAAAGATGATCTAGAGATCAGCACGTCTCTTCCTTTTCTTATGGTAGAGGCAAGACAGATGGCAGCTTTGTTGGATGAGTTTGACAGCAACTGCGCAGAGAATGCAACATTCCAGTGCTGGCGGACGTAAATGAAGCTGGTGTCCATTCTCCCTGCGTGATAGAGATTGGAATCTGTTTCTCTCATCCATCTCAGAGATGCTGCCTTGGTTTGGGGCCTTTGACCATGTCAACTACACACGATGGGGAGCAGTGTTTCTGGAAGATATGATAATGCTCTCTGAGACAGCGCCAGATGTGCACCAAGCCTTCTTTGCTGAGGATTTTGTGACGAAGGAGTCAAGGCAAAAGTTCAACCAGATCCCAGATGACCAGGCTGTTGAGCATGTGAACAAAGCAGCCAAAATAGCCGGTGGTCTTGTCATCAAAATAATGAAAACGAAGCAAGCCTGGCACATTTTCTCTGTCCCCAGCTTGCCGAGAAGTTGCCATAGGAGGAGGGACGAGAACTTGTACTTGGAGGTTGGTTTGCAGATGCAGCCACAGTCTAGTCTTCATCCGGAAGAAACATGACACAACTGTCATCGGCAGATCATGAGGAAGCTGACACTCGAATACTGCTCCATGCAAAAGATGCCTCTCAGCAGGGATATGGTCAGACAATCATCATCAGTTCTGTCACAGATGTCCTGGTTCTGCTCACTGTACATCGGACCGAGCTGAGTCCCCTTCTGTGGATGCAGACTGGGATATCCGGGAAGAAACGGTATATCTCTGTGCACGACATTAATCTACCAGAGGCAGTGCAATCGTCTGTACTGGCATTCCATGCAATAACAGGATCAGACAGCACCAGTCAATTTGCTGGCATCTAGGCAAACAGTCTGCATGGAGTACATTTGTTAAGCATCCTCAGCTTCTCGAGAACCTTGGTCGGAAGGACTTCCCTGACCAGCGGGTACAGGACGACGCTGAAGCTTTCATATGCAAGCTGTATGATCCAAACACAGCCAGCCAGCCAACAAGTGCGCTGCTCTCTCTTTCACAATGCAAAGAAAAGCATTGAGAATCTCCCGCCAACACATGCTGCTCTTTCTCTTCACATCAGACGCTCTCATTACCAAACGCTGATCTGGAGGAGAGCCCTGGAAACAAATCCTCAGCTACCTTCGGTCGTTGACAGTGGATGGCATGCTGTTGGGACAGAAGAACACTCGCCTTGAACCTAAGCTTCTGACAACTCACGTCCCAGAGTCAATGTGTTTGGAACTTGCATCTTGTGGATGTGGTGCTGGTCCTACCTGCTGTACCTCGCGTCGTTGCAAGTGCACCCACCTGGCTCTAGCATGCACGCGAGCATGTCACTGCACAGAGTACTGCAGAAATCCAAGGAGCAGGATGATTGAACAAATAGTCGTTCACTCGATGTGCATTATGTGTGTTAATTCCACAAGAGGGAGGGTTTAAACTCATCAGACTGATTTGCTATGCCAAGGGTGCCATTGTTGAACTTTGCTGTCTAATGTTTCTGTATCTGTACTGCATAGTTGTTTATTTTTTACTAGGATTGAAGAATGTTGAAACTATTTTGTCATTGTCTGCAGACCATTTGTACAGAAACCGAACAGTCTTGGTGTCCGAATGTCTTAATTTTTCCCAATGTGTCGTGAATAATTAAGAAAACAGCTTAAAACCTTAGTGAATCATTTCTAAAATATCTTAAGTGCATTCCTCGTGCCAGAAAATGTAGAAATAAATGCAAACTTTATTGAATTATTCGTATTAGAGCCAGAGATATTCCAAAATTTGATAGCGGCGGCAGCCATTTTGAAAACTGTCATCGCGGCCATAAAAACGATATTCAGGATGGGCATCCATCCTGGTCGTATTGTCATACATCTAAACTACACATACAAACTGGATGTTTGCTTCTAACAAGCAACGTTTAGCGTGTCATTTTTTTTGCAAGCTACAGATCTCAGATTCTAGTCTATATTGTTCATTCTATGTCTTTTTATGAAAGTGTTCAATGGAAAAATCGTGCAGACGAAGAACACTTAAAAATAAACACATCCGTCGGTCCAAGTCCAAAGCACAATCGCACCTCTAGAATCCATTTCACACGTCGTGTTGGCTAGCACGAAGTGAAGAACGCGGCACGCGTGTGACGTAAAAGTTACATTTGATGACGCTACACATACACGTTCTGTAAGAAATATTGTCTGGACCTGTCTTATGTGTCTATTGGTGTAAACAAAAATTCATTCAAAATACATGACATGAAACAATTGAAAATATGCAACTAGGACACGAACTCAAACAAAAGCTTATTTTACGTGACCATGTCCATTAAGCCTGTCCTTGATTGAGCCCGAAGTCGACTTCGCAAAGTCCTTTTTATTTTACCGAAATCTCAGTGCTAAAGCTTCGTGCGGACAAATTCGAGAAGTACGTAGGCTGTTCCATAATTATTTAGAATCTCAGAAACGGAAACACATACCAACAATCTAACCAGGCCATTTTCTAGACCAATCCTTCCCCAGCCGACACCCAACTGGCCATCCTCTCACACGTTCTCATTCTGGCCTGGGACCACGTGACATCAGCTATACCTGGTATGGCCCTCGTGAACGGACAGAGTCTTCACCCGTGTTTCTGCGGCTATTTCTTGAAACCCGAGAACAGGTTGAACTAGCATGGGGAGGTGTCAAGAAAATAGGGTGGATGCAACCAGCAGCAGTGCTCCCTTTGGTGCCAAGAAATCTGTTGTCGCAAAGGCAGTATAGACAGGTGCGTTGTCATGTTACAGCATAGCGGCCCTCGATTACCTGTGTTTGGACGGTGTTTGTGCCAAGCCTCGAACATTTTCGACCATTAGTGGTGGACACAGCAGTCAGACGTGACTGTATGCCTGTCCTCAAGAGTCACAGTGTTTAAATGCCTTGATCTAGCGACGAAAGATGCAAACAAATTGTATGGGTTCGTGTTATTTGAACTTGGCAGGGGTTGGGGTCACCTGGTTAAACACCCGAACAGACGACAGTTGTTTGGTTTCAGAGTGGAACTAATTAATCCAGGTTTTGTCATCACTGACGATATTCCATGTTGATTTGGACAAGCCATTGCTGATTTTTTCAAGTATTGTCAGGCAACACTCTGCCCTACCCCTCTTTTACCCGTCACTTGGTTCATGCGGTACCCAACCGGAAAATCGCTTTGGGGCCATTCATATTTGTGTCAGATCTGTTCAAATGCAGAGCTTTTAATGCCAAGGGCATATTGCATCTCCCTGATTATAATTAAGTGATCTTCTCTTATTATCTGTTCAACAGCGCCAATGTTTTCGAGGATAACGAATGAAATGAGTAGACCAGGGTGGGTATCATTTTCGAGACTCCGTCTACCCGGTTTGAATTTGCTGTACCAGTTTTACACCACGGCTCTACAAAGAGCGTTCATCCCAAAACATTTCATCACACTTTCATGCAGATCGGCCTCTTTTAACCCTTATTTTGTAGTTATTGTAAGTTATGGCTCCGAAATCGCGAATTTGAGCTTCATGACGCAATCTCATACATTGCGCTGTGAGTATCTTCCTGAGTCGACCATGTAAAAACGACATAACTCTGGAACTTCATTTTTTGTGTCAAGCCTCACGATAGTCTATTATTTGACGGCATGGTTTTGTATTTAACGCCATATTGCCAGGAGCCTGGATTCTAAATAATAATGGAACAGCCCTCGTATACTGCGCATAATCGACTTTGCCCAGCTAAGGACAGACTTTACGACTAAATAGTAGAGACGATGAGACAGAAAGCATCATGACTGACTGACCTGTGTGAGACTGCCTGTCTCGGCGTACTGCTGGATGCCCGTGACCACGCTGTTCACCATGCTTTGGTACAATGTCACCAGGTACCTGCCAAGAACCAAAAAAACAACAGTAACACACGTAAAAGTACATTCGCAAGCAATACACGATGTTCGGAAATAACTCTGTCGGGTTTATCTAAATACTCTTGCTTTTAGTGAGTCAAACTTTACAATTTACCTCTATTATAGGCCTTCAACTTAGAGAGTAGTGTGTCTGAAACACGTGGACAAGGAGCACGTGTGGAAAGTTTGCCTCAATAAAGCAACCCATACAGACCCAACAGAGTTATTTTAAGAGTTCGTCTATTGTATTCATGTGCAGAGTGGGATCTGTTTTGCAATGTGAATTCTTCTTCTTCTTCTTCTTCTTGTCGATCACACTAGTTATATTGTCAGCCCGGACAGCGAGAGCTATGTGAATTCGACATACAGATTGTTACTGGTGTCCATTACAAAACTAATTCAGCAAAATCCCATGAACTGCGATGGTTTATACGGTTGGTTGGTTGTTGGTTTCGCATGTCCTTTCGGCCTATTTGACAATTCAGGACATATTCGATTTTGTTTCATTTCTCAGTTTACATGGTCGTCTCAGTGTTCGAAACCATTCACATTTGGGTCTATCAGATTGAAGTGAAGAAAGTTCTAAAAGGCTCATATCTTTGACCCTTGTTACTTTAAATTATATTAAGAAATCTTGATCTCCCTAAAATATTGTCAGGGGGGACTTTCTTTCTTTCTTTATTTGGTGTTAAACTTTAACGTCGTTTTCAACCACGAAGGTTATATCGCGACGGGGAAAGGGGGGAGATGGGATAGAGCCACTTGTCAATTGTTTCTTGTTCACAAAAGCACCAATCAAAAGTTTGCTCCAGGGGCATGCAACGGTCAGGGAAGGGACGTCCCCAATGGTTTACACGCTGAGAAGGGAGGTATTTGTACACTACTAATGTCACAAACGAGCCTTTTTCCGACGTACTCCAAATTTGCGCATCGTAAACTAAGCTCATTCTGGACATATCCTGGAGACAGCTTTGGAATTTACAAAGAGTGCTGCAAGGTGATGGAAACCGAGGGCTTTTCTGACCAGGAAGCTGGCTTTAATTGGTTCAAGCTAGATTTACATTCTGTCTTTGCGCCTCTTCCCTTGTCTATATTTAAGCATCCTTCGGTAGTTTATTGGTCATCAATTCGGCAAAGATAGCCATCGTTCTCATTAGTTTGTCCTTACCTGAATGTTCCGTTCTTGCTGAGAAATAATAACTGCCTCCTGTCCTTCCTTACTTCCGCCAACTAATCCTTTTTGATTTTGTTTGCACTCATCATCTTTTCTTTTCTTTTTGATGATGATGCTCTGTTGCTATTATCTTTCTTGGTTTCGCGGTCATGGGCATTACGTTGGAGCCTATACATGGACCATCTAAGTTTAGTCTCTTCTTTAACTCAGATTTTCTCTGGTCATTATCTTCATTTCAGTCTGCCAACTCTTTCAATCTCCCAAACCCTTCATCAGCAATAAATAACACATTCTCTTTGCCAACACCTGGCAATTGCTGCTTCGTTTCCAAGGTAACAACACTGTTTTCAAAAGTGTTTAATCCAAATCTGAAGCTGCATTCTCACTGAAGTTTAGCTTTTCTCTAACGTTGACAGTCGTTATTTTATTTTAGACGGATGAATCTGTCATCCTTTCCTCTTGTGTCTGATATCAAGAAAACAATCGCTTAGGTGCAGTCTAAATCTGACCACATGAGACCAGGAAAAGCATTATGTAACTGACAGAAACCAGGCAAGACAAAGCTGGAATAATTCTGCGCTGACGCTTTCCATCCCTAAGGTGTCTTACAACCAATCTGGGATGATTGCTAAGGCGTTCTTTTGAAAGGTATTTCGCCTACGCGCGCGTGTGTGTGTGTGTATGTGTGTGTGTGATTTCGCCTACCCGCGTGAGTGTGTGTGTGTGTGTGTGTGTGTGTGTGTGTGTGTGTGTGTGTGTGTGTGAGTGCGT
>NC_090256.1:47336074-47366074 GCF_037325665.1 Littorina saxatilis
ACACAAGTGGCATGCACGCACACACACACACACACACACACACACACACACACACACACACACACACCACAACACAACCCACATACTAACACAAATTAAAAATTCTGGTAACCAGTACTTAGAATCCTTCTGACGTCACTCTAAAGGTTTGCACACATGTTCCGGTACAGAACTGTATCGTCTCTGTGACACGCTCGATACAAAGTCCAGGGACAGGGGACTGCATATCCTGAGTTTGACCACCGTCTAATACTCAACCGGCTAATCAACCATCCCAGCCATCCATATCACTAACCACCTAGCTACAGAGCCAGGGAAGAGGTATAAAAACACAGTGTCTACAAGGAGACATTAGTATTGATCAAACACTAACGTACTTATAAGGGGCTATAGCTTTGGCCGTGAAGCGGCGAAAACGGCAAGACCAAGGAAAAGGGTAGATGTCCATAAACTTCCAGACGCTTGAATCTGTCCGATTGACAGGCGTTGATACCATCAGCGTTTTCCCCCCTGTGTGTGTGTGTGTGTGTGCGTTTGGGCGCGCACGCGTGTGTGTGTGTGTGTGTGTGTGTGTGTGTATATATATGCAGGGGCGGACGAGGGGGGGTTTCTGGGGTTTCCGGACCCCCCCCCCCCCCAGCCAAAAAATAAAAATATTTTTGTGTGTTTTTTTTGGGTTGAGTTTCAATTTTTGGGGTATTAATCAGTGACAAAATCTGCTGCCTGAAACTGGTAATGATCCTCCTCAGAATGCACCAGATTGCACCATTTTGCATCCTTTTTTTCAAAATTTTCCGGGGGGGCATGCCCCTGGACCCCCCTAGCAAGCCAGGCGCTTCGCGCCGTCGGCTCGGCGCTTCGCGCCTTCACACCCATATCTTCACAATATACTTTTGGAAACCCCCCCCCCATAAAACGAACTGATCCGCCCCTGATATGTGTGTGTTTGTGTGTTTGTGTTTGTGTACTCAATACCATGTGTGTGTGTGTGTGTGCTTGCGCGTGTGCCTAGTGTGCGTGCGTGCGTGCGTGTGTCTGTGCGTACATGGTGCGTGCGTGCGTGCGTGCATGTACGTGTGTACCCGAGCCCTTCGTCAACCTAAACAAGCTTATTTCTCGCGAAGAGGCTGGAAGTACGGTACGCTATGACAATAAACCAAACTATAAAATAGCATTCCGACAGAAGAGAGAAAGAAAACAAATCCATTGTACTTACTAACAGCGTCAAAAACTTGAAGTGAGGGAGAGGAAGGGGAGGGGGGGGAGGAGAGCAAGTGGAGGGGAGGGAGTAGGAGATTTGAGGTTTTTAGTTGCATGAAACGGGAGCGACATAAAGACAGGCAAATTGATAAATAAATTAATAGCACGTGTAAGAGAGTAACAAAATTAATGCTTTCACCAGAAAGCAAAGGAAAATAACAAGAAACACACAACTCTAAAATTTAATCTGCAAAAACGCCTCGTGTTTCCACCCCATTTGTGACATAGACAATTCTTCCAATCATTTTCTGATCTTGTTCTCAGATGGCAGTATTTATTGTTTAATATAACAGCCGATTACTGAAAATTTTCAATTTTTATTCTTTGATATTTTTAAACTCATAATTGTGAACATGCCAATGTACATGAACCGTGTGTTATGTTGTATAGAAATGACCAGTTTCTGAATATTCTGATTTTTCTTTCTTTCGTTCCTGTTTTCTTTTTGCGAATCTATGTTTGTTAGCAGTTATGATTCTCCAGAATGGCAACCGCGCAAATATCAAGCAGGGAATACACACATTTCGGACCAAAAAATCGAATGACTTGCAATTGTTTTTAGGTTAGAATCTGCGCAAAACATGTATTTTGTTAAGAAAACAGCATAGGAGTATACAATATAAAAATGCATGTACGAATATTGTTAAAAGTTTGATAACATACAAGGTCATCGTAAGGGTAGCTAGGCCAGCTGCATTCACGCATGTCGACAACGCAAAGCAGAAGATGTCAAATGATATGTATGTGAGTTTTTGTTTTCTTGAACAATCATCAATAGTCCAGAAAAAACAACAGCGAACAAACATTTTGTGTTGCTGCTTCTCTCACAGTAAAACTAATATATACATAACTGTGTGATTTATTTTTGTAATGTTAACGCATAGCCGGTTTCACTCGAAACCGTTGATTATCCCGATTATTTGTTCCTTTCGCTTCAGCAAAATAAATGGATTTGAATGCACTGTATCATTTATCATTTTCTGTCTCCTTCGAATGCATTGCGTCATTTATCTTTTCTGTCTCCTAAAGAAAGCGAATTCGAATTCTTCTGCAGAAAAATTCAGTTACAGCCACAAATCCCCTTTGTGATTGCATGCGGCACACAATTCTCTCGCAGCGCTATCGGTCATGCTAAGGCTCTAGCTATTGGGACACAAGTGAATTATTGTAAGTGACAATATCCATGAAATTGAACGTTTAACATCTACCCTGTCACACAGACTGCGCCCTAAAAATGTTTCTAGGTCGTCAGCCCCATTGGTGTTGATAAAGAGGTTACGACTTGCACGAAGAACGAGCTACAATTACGAAAATACATCCAAGTTGGATGGTGAAAAGCACGTCCAATATATGTATTAAAATCGAATGGTTCTAAAAGCAATGCCCGTTAAAAACCCAAAATTATGAAAAAAGGTCAAAAATGTTTGACATAGATTCTGTTATTTTTTCTTGCCAAATATACATTTCACCCTTAATTTGCCTTCGTAGCCATATGCCCTCTCTTCGTATACAAAACGCATCTTGCCTATTGACAATGCCGCGTGGTATTCAAATCCCTGATCCCCTTGTGCGGGGGCTAGCTGGTCTGAAAGTTTTCGCGATCGAAGGTAATCTGTCTCAAGTTCTGGAGGGAGAAAAGACAGGGACAAAAGCCAGCGGCGAGGAAAATTGCGCCCACTGCAAACACAGGCCAAAAAATAAAAGGCAAATTTATAGCCACGGGCATCTGGTCTTGCTTCGATCAGCGGCAATTTTGGACGGGCAACGGCCTTCCCAGAGACGCAGCTCTGGTGCGTTTTCCCCTCTTTTGCGCGGTCTAAAAATACACCCCAAGTTCCAGCGTGTGAAGGAATCGATGGGTCCAAATCGTGCTGACAGCCTTTGAACTTTAGTGGGGTCTGCCCATTACTGTGTGTGTGTGTGTGTGTGTGTGTGTGTGTGTTTGTGTGCATGTGTGTGTGTATGTGTGTGTGTGTGGGTGGGTGTGTTGTGTGCGAGCGTGCGTGCGTGCGTGCGAGCGTCTTTGTGGTCCAGCTCAGCCGGCCCTTCTTCTACTCCCTTTCTGCAAACGGCCTCAGCTAAAGAAATAAGATTACTGCTGAAAAGTAGAGGCGACGAAAAAAGAAGATTTAGAACATCGGATGGTCTTTAGCGATTGGGTTCATTTGCATTCGGATTACACGAAAGGGGAAAAACCTTAAGGGAAAAGCTTAAAAAAGAGATTAGAAAGATCGCTTTTTTTCTTCGGAGAAAACCAGTTTTCTCTTATTTGTTGCACGGGGAATCATGGTCGATTCCTTAACAGGCGGTTTTTGCATTCTGTTGCACAAATACTGACGGCGGAAAGTCATTGATTCCGTCTACCATTACATGGAGTGTTTGTTCATTTTCATTTCCCAAGAGATTGGATGCGTTTTCTCCCAAACCATCAATTGTAATTGTACGGAAATACCAGCAAACTGACGGAGAGCATTCATCAGAAACATGCTGATGTTGTCTTTAAAACTTTTTTTGTTTTTGTTTAAAGAATGAATGAATGAATCAGCCAATCAATCAGTTAATCAATCAATCAATCAATCATCCAAATCAATCAATCAATTAATCAATCAATTAATGATAAATCTATGAACCAATCAATAGATAATAACAAACAAATGAATGCAAATAAATAAATAATTCAACGATAAGCATGTAAGTCACTTGAAAGCGAAGTTTCCCAAGAACGATCAGATTCTAAGAGACTAAAACACTGGTACAGCTCACTTTCGGTAATCACTTTCCTATCGATAAATAAATACTGTCACGTAGACTGCAGACTGTAAACGAAACATCATACAGACCGGGATCCCATCAATTCAACGAGACCCAACAACTCATGCAACCCTGCAGTGACCTCGTGTATAATACCACAGCAATGCCCGTTTATACATGTACCATGATTAATTTTACAACCCCAGCTAGACGAAATGGCCAGCCTCGCAGTCTGAAATCTGCATTGCTTTCGGCCCCACACGATTAAGAGAGACACAGTGTACAATGCCAAGACGAAACGACATCGTCGACATCTCAAATCTACATTGATCTCGGCCTCGCGCGGTTAAAAGAGACATCAAGACGCCATTGGCGTAGCCCCTCGCTATGACATGCAAACATCATCACGTGACAATACATGCTCCGTTAAACACTTCCCCCAATCACCGATTTCCCACAATATCTTTCTCTCGTTCGACTCTTCATCGTGCACGGCCCCCCGAGCCTCCAATATCCATAACACATAGCATGTGCAAGAAGCGACGTGCCAGAAAAGAAGAAGAGCACGCAGCAGCGGTGGGAGGTGAGGGTGGAGGTTGCGATGGTTGGACGGAAGGATGAGGTGACGTAAGTTGGATTGTTCGAGTCCTGCGTTATTGTTTTTTAAGCCCCTACAACCGATATGGCTCTCCTGCACCGTCGAATCCTGGGCTGATGTGCCTGAGAAAAGTACCAACTGGGTGAACGGAAGGATAAAGAGTATAATTATTATGGAGGTTGGGTTCCACGTAGCTTTCATTTTTCGAGTCCTGGGTTATTATTAACAGCTATTGTGTTTTCAGCGTAGCAATAGGGTCCGATATTCAGACGAGACAAGTATAATGCCGACGACTTGTTCGAGTCTAAATATCGGACCCAATTGCTACGCTGAAAATACAATAGCGATTATATAGCTGTTCTGACCTTGATTTGTTGTTCTAAACTTACAAAATGACATTTTTTTCGTCGATGCGTTGATCTCAGGTTTTGATAGCAGACGCCGTTTCTTATGCGCATTAGTTTTGGGCAGGCGCCACACTGACTTTGGAAAAAAACCTCGATTTGACAACACAGCTGTTTCATCGGGAAGTTAGCAGAAAAGGGTATGCTATCGACATCTGTAAAGCTGAAAAACATTCCCGAGAAGAATTTCAAATTGTTAGTGTATGCTGTTGTCGATTGTTAACATCGTGTGGTACAGATGTGTAAACCGGAACCATGCGTCTTTGTTATTGCCAATATGCTTTTGGATATTGGCAAAAATGGCCGACTTCCGTAGCATTATGCTTTGATGATCGGAAAAGGGATGTGTGAGACCATCCAATCACAGCCCCCGAATTCCCCCACGTGTCCATCAGATTAGCTATATTATAAGATGTTTGGTGGCTTGTTGACAGACCAGCTTTTTTGTTGGTCCAAGGGGACCATATCGTCTTTTGTTTCATCTTTATCGACCAAGGCCGAAGGCCGCGGTTGATAAATATGAGACAAAAGGCGATATGCTCCCCGAGGACCAACAACAAAGTGCTGGTCTGACAACAAGCTACCAAACATCGTTTTTGTCATCATTTTGGTTGTGCAACAAAATGCACAATAACCCACAGGGAGACGAATTTTTAGAATCCAACTCCGGGCCACAAAGCATCGTCACAGTAGCACGAGATAACACGTCAAACTTGTATGTGACGTCAAACGTATAGCTTGTTGACGCTTTTCTTCCAGTCTGAAAATGTACAGAGCTGCGATCACACCTGTGAATTCAGTAAGTGTTGAGCATATTTCTTTTCTTTTAAGTGTTTATGACTTTTCGTTGTGGATTTTGCGATTACAGAGATAAGTTGCAAATTGACCATGAGTCGCCGCGGTAATTATCAACATTGATTGGGTCTTTGAGAGTGAATGCTTACAATCGTTGTCCTCGGAAACACAAATCCAAAGCCACGATGGTTCCACACATCAAACAATCAGCCTGATTGGCTTTTACTTTGACAATCCACGTTTCACATGAAAGCTCAAACCCATTCACCACCTCGAGTTATTGCATGGGGAACATGAGATTTATTTACCAGGTGTTTGTGAATGAAAACTCGTGAAAATGATGACAAAGTGTTTTAAGGTATTAGAACACACCTGACAGTACGCTGGAGTAGCCTCCCTTCCCGGATTTAGAACGCGTTTCGTGTCGTAACAGATTATCCACTTATTAGCCATATCCGTATGCAAAATAATGAAATAAACATTAGGAAATGTCAGAAGTTTACAACTATCGATATTCTCTATCAGTGCAATAAAAAAACAATCGTTAGAACTTGCAGTTACGACATGTCGTGCGTGAGAACGTGTCACTGTAAACAAGCACTTCTTGCCTGGCTGAAGAACCATACGAGTCAATCTAAAACAGACAAGTAATGGAAAGCAGTCTGCGGATAAACATAACAAACTGCTGATGAAAAAGTGTGTTCGTCCCTGCTCTGGATAAAAGACATTGGACTGATGACAACGTGGCAGCGTTCACGCGAACAGATTTTTTTCAGATTATCGCTTCTACATTTTATTGCACGTACTTGGGGCAGATCAGAATTTCACACTGGAAGATGACAAATTGGTCTTGTGAGTTGAGAACCACATGTTCTTTGCCGACAGAAATCACGATGGGACAAGATGCAGATTGTGTTGAAGAGATGTTTGCAGATTATCGCATCTACATTTTATTGCTCAGATCAATGCACGAAGTTGGGGTAGATCTGAATTTCGCAATGCCGGAAGACGACAAATCGGTCTTTTGAGTTGAGAACCACATGTTCTTTGGCGGCAGAAATCACTATGGGGCAAGATGAGGATTGTGTTGAGGAGGTTAATACTGACTGACTTTAGATGAAGAGTTCCTAGACCTGGTTTTTGTAGAGAGGCATCATGATGATATCCTGTGTTTTTTTAACGTTCTTGGTGACAACGCGCACGAAGATCGAACTCTCGAAGAAAACAAGTTTATCGCTGAACATCGGAAATGTGAAAGTATTACTCTTCCTGTCTGATCAGTCTCCACGTTAAATCTACAGGCTACATTATTTATCAGGTAACTTACCAAACCGGAGTGTGTGTGTGTGTGTGTGTGTGTGTGTGTGTGTCAGTGTCAATGTGTGTGTGTGTGTGTGTGCCCGGTGTGTGTGTGCCGGATTACCACCATTAACGCACCCTTTTGGACTTTTCTACGTAACCTTACTATGCCTGCTGTGACATTCACGAGGATTATTGTGATTCTTGGACAATCGTGTGCCTGTGCTGGACTTGCAGGAAGACAAACGGCGTCGGAACGTATACGTGCTGCCAAGTGTGCATGCCCAGAGCGCAGTGTGAACCGAGAGTGAATGTGTCATTGTGTGGAAGTTTTGCTTGATTGATTTATTCATGATTTAATTTGCCTTTTGGTTCAATAGAAAAATCTGTGTACGTTATACTTTGTATTTTGTGGTGTGATTCGCCCGAGTGCGAGACCCCCATCCCCTAACGCCTCTGTGGGTAGAATTGTATAATTGTGTGAGTAACGTGAGTGTGTAGATGAGAATGTGTAGATGAGAATGTGAAAGTTGCTTTGGACCCAGACACACACAGCAGACTTCAACGCAACAGCTAAGTTTCAGCCTGACAAAGAAATTCGAGTGACACAGCTAAGGGCTGTACTTGTTATTTCTCTATTAAAACAAATGTTTCAAGATCTTTAGGCCAATAAAAAATAAATTGTCTGTTTCTAATAACATGGGTAAACAAAATAGGGTAGGTAGGTAGGGATTTTTATTTTTTTTTGCCAGGATAGAATTCTTCATAATAAATAAATGACACAAAGAGACAAGACTCGCTATAGATAAATTTATATAAAAAAAAAAGTTAAAAATGTGACAAAGAATATAAAATGATTGTTTTACCTGGTCTGGAATCTTCAGTAGTAATTGCATAAAAAAAGTCTGATATATATATATCAATTATCATGTTAACTTTTTCTTAAAATGGGTGCGCTAAATCCTAGTTTGTTTTTAATGGACTAAGCAATCCTTGGACTGACAGAAAATATGTATTTTAAAAATGTCCAGTTGCAAATTACTTATTTTTCTAATTGGAAGAGAATACACTCTTTTGTGTTCAAATGGGTAGGGGGCGGGGGTAGTAAAAGGATCACAGTTCAAGATTGTGCGCGACAAGAGGTGTGTTTCTTTTAACTGTGATAAAGAGCGACAACTCAACTTGGTATCTAACACTATTTCTGAACACTGTAACCACTGTAACCACTTTAGCACTTTTAATTTATTTTTTCTGTCTTCCAAACTTCTTCTTCTTCTCCTCCTCTTCTTCTTCGTTCATGGGCTTAGACTCCCACGTTCACTCATGTTTTTAGCACGAGTGGATTTTTACGTGTATGACCGTTTTTACCCCGCCATTTAGGGAGCCATACGCCGCTTTCGGAGGAATTCCAAACTTCTAATTCAGCTTCAAAAAATGAGAAAAAAAAGGTGTTTTTTTAATTCAACAGTTAAATCACTATGTTGGATATTTTATTTTGCTTCCCTATAATTGATCTTAAGTTTTTGATCATCTGATTACCTTGCTTTCCTATTTGTAAGATAATATGCACTCTTTTCTGAAAAATAGGTAGGGGGTGGGGGTAGTAAAAGCATCAAAGTTCAAGATTTTGCGCGACAAGAGGTGTGTTTCTTTTAACTGTGATGAAGAGGGATAACTGAACTTGGTATCTAACACTATTTCTGAACACTGTAACCACATTAGCACTTTTAATTTTTTTTCTGTCTTCCAAGCTTTAAATTCAGCTAATAAAATGAGTAAAAAAGTGTTTTTTTCTGAATTCAACAGTTAAATTACTATGTTGGATGTTCTATTTTGCTTCCCTATTTCTGTTCTGAAGTTTTTGATCATCTGACTACCTTGCTTTTCTATTTGGAAGACAATATGCACTCTTTTCTGAAAAATGGGTAGGGGGTGGGGGAAGTAAAAGCATCACAGTTCAAGATTTTGCGCGACAAGAGGTGTGTTTCTTTTAACTGTGATGAAGAGGGATAACTAAACTTGGTATCTAACACTATTTCTGAACACTGTAACCACTTTAGCACTTTTAATTTATTTTTTTCTGTCATCCAAGTTTTGAATTCAGCTTACAAAATGAGTAAACAAGTGTGTTTTTTCTGAATTCAACAGTTAAATAACTCTGTTGGGTGTTCTTTTTTGCTTCCCTATTTCTGTTCTGAAGTTTTTGATCATCTGATTACCTTGCCTTTCTATTTGGAAGATAATATGCACTCTTTTCTGAAGAATGGGTAGGGGGTAGGGGTAGTAAAAGCATCACAGTTCAAGATTTTGCGCGACAAGAGGTGCGTTTCTTTTAACTGTGATGAAGAGGGATAACTCAACTTGGTATCTAACACTATTTCTGAACACTGTAACCACTTTAGCACTTTTAATTTATTTGTTTCTGTCATCCAAGCTTTAAATTCAGCTTATAAAATGAGTAAACAAGTGATTTTTGTCTGAATTCAACAGCTAAATCACTCTGTTGGGTGTTCTTTTTTGCTTCCCTATTTCTGTTCTGAAGTTTTTGATCATCTGATTACCTTGCCTTTCTATTTGGAAGA
The DNA here is from genome assembly GCF_037325665.1 of Littorina saxatilis. Taxonomy (NCBI): domain Eukaryota; kingdom Metazoa; phylum Mollusca; class Gastropoda; order Littorinimorpha; family Littorinidae; genus Littorina; species Littorina saxatilis. The sequence goes on from NC_090256.1 coordinate 47,345,764, forward strand.
TAATATGCACTCTTTTCTGAAGAATGGGTAGGGGGTAGGGGTAGTAAAAGCATCACAGTTCAAGATTTTGCGCGACAAGAGGTGCGTTTCTTTTAACTGTGATGAAGAGGGATAACTCAACTTGGTATCTAACACTATTTCTGAACACTGTAACCAGTTTTGCACTTTTAATTTATTTATTTCTGTCTTCCAAGCTTTAAATTCAGCTAATAAAATGAGTAAATTAGTGTGTTTTTTCTGAATTCACCAGTTAAATCACTATGTTGCATGTTCTATTTTGCTTCCCTATTTTTGTTCTGAAGTTTTGATCATCTGACTACCTTGCTTGTCTATTTGGAAGATAATATGCACTCTTTTCTGAAAAATGAGTAGGGGGTGGGGGTAGTAAAAGCATCACAGTTCAAAATTTTGCGCGACAAGAGGTGTATTTCTCTTAAAATTTGTGAAGAGGGATAACTCAACTTGTTATTTAACACTATTTCTGAACACTGTAACCACTTTAACACTTTTAATTTATGTTTGACTGTGTTCCATGCTTCAAATTGGGCTTCAAAAATGGATACATAAGGGTTTTTTTCCAAATTCACCTGTAAAATCACTATGTTTGATGTTCTATTTTGCTTCCCTATTTCTCTTCTTCAGTTTCTGATCATCCGATTGTTTTTTTGTTAGCATATTCACAATACAATATCACAATTTCTTCAGTAGGGTTTGCGTGAAAAAATCTCATACCTATGCTCAAACTTCAGTCGCTATCTCAAAATTTTGCGCGACAAGCTCTATTCATTTTGTTTTTTCCTGATAAACAAAACACTGAACTAACATAAAACCAAACCTTTAAAACTGCCTAACCACTTTGAAATATGGCCTCAGGTGTGAACTCCAGCCTTAACGCCCCTACAACCGATATGGCTTTCCGCACCGTCGAATCCTGGGCCGATGTGCCCGAGAACATTACCAACTGGGTGGAAACCAGCTAGCAAGGTAGGTTATTGGTGTAAAACGTCCCTTCAATCTATTAGTCTGTGCGCCACAGATCGCATTTCGTTCTCTTTCTTAGTTTACATGACGGTCTCCGTGTTTGAGCCGAGAGGTAGGACTGGTTGAAATCACAAACAAACCTCGATGGCAATAACAAACATTCTATTGTACTTTAAAATAAATCTATTATAATGGAAAATTGTATTCGATGCATCTGACCTAGCTGCCTATAGATGCGCCAGAGTCGCACAAGAGTTGCCCCCCCCCCCTTCCGTCCTTAATCGATCCTACAACCAAATCGACTCAGCGGCTGGTACCCACAAGGTTGGTAATTTTCTTAAGCACATTAGGTCAGTAGTGCTCGACAGGATGGGGTGGGGTGTAGGACATTGGGGGGAAGGGAGAGAGAAGATGCTGAGTAGAGGTGTCTGTTTTTGTGCACGTCATGTCAACCACAGGCCATTTTTCAAGCAAGTTATTTCTCCACGTTTCTTTCCTGTTGATGCTGCTGCTGCGCCTTTTTTCACTCCAATTTTTATTCTTGAGTGACGACAACTTGATCACTTCATGGACAGCAAAAAGCGACATCGCGGTTCCAAAATGTTCTCATTTTGCGTCTCTGTCAAGAGCAGAAGCAATATCGCTGAGGCCATACCTCATCTTAAAGAAATAACAAGTCGCGTAAGGCGAAAATACAACATTTAGTCAAGTAGCTGTCGAACTCACAGAATGAAACTGAACGCAACGCAACGCAGCAAGACCGTATACTCGTAGCATCGTCACTCCACCGCCCGTGGCAAAGGCAGTGCCAGTGGAATTGACAAGAAGAGCGGGGTATTCGTTGCGCTGAGAAGGATAGCACGCTTTTCTGTACCTCTCTTCGTTTTAACTTTCTGAGCGTGTTTTTAATCCAAACATATCATATCTATATGTTTTTGGAATCAGGAACCGACAAGGAATAAGATGAAAGTGTTTTTAAATTGATTTCGAAAAAATATTTTGATAATAATTTTTATATATTTAATTTTCAGAGCTTGTTGTTAATCCAAATATAACATATTTATATGTTTTTGGAATCAGCAAATGATGGAGAATAAGATGAACGTACATTTGGATCGTTTTATAAAAAAAATATTTTTTTTACAATTTTCAGATTTTTAATGACCAAAGTCATTAATTAATTTTTAAAGCCACCAAGCTGAAATGCAATACTGAAGTCCGGGCTTCGTCGATGATTACTTGACCAAAATTTCAACCAATTTGGTTGAAAAATGAGGGCGTGACAGTGCCGCCTCAACTTTTACGAAAAGCCGGATATGACGTCATCAAAGACATTTATCAAAAAAAATGAAAAACACGTATGGGGATATCATACCCAGGAACGCTCATGTCAAATTTCATAAAGATCGGTCCAGTAGTTTGGTCTGAATCGCTCTACACGCACGCACGCACACACACACACACACACACACACACACACACACACACACACACACACACACACACACACACACACACACACACACACACACACACACACACACATACACCACGACCCTCGTCTCGATTCCCCCCTCTATTAAAACATTTAGTCATAACTTGACTAAATGTGAAAACCACAGCCGCTTCAATCGATTTCAAGCTTTCTGCTTTCGAAAAGCATGCCTCTTTTCAATATCCAAACAGGAGGTATTATGTCGCTTGCTATGAGAATAAAAAGCGACATGCTTTTGAAGATATACTATTTAGCTTCAACTCTGAATAAAACTGCTATTTCCAAAATGTTCGATGATTAAATGCTGTTTTAGAAAGTGGTGAGGTTCGTTAGGTATTACCCCAGAATTAAGATAAATCTATGATTTAGTCCGAATTGAGAAACATCTGTCATTCTCACAGCATGACATTATCGATGGTTTTTGCAAATCTGTCCTGGCAGCATTGGCCTTGTCATGCCTAACTCATGCTGTCTGTGTCCTCATGGGAAGCCAACGCAATCAGACAGAATGACGTATGGGGGAGTCAAGAGAGCTCTCTCTCTCTCTCTCTCTCTCTCTCTCTCTCTCTCTCTCTCTCTCTCTCTCTCTCTCTCTCTCTCTCTCTCTCTCTCTCTCTCTCTCTCTCTCTCTCTCTCTCTCTCTCTCTCTCTCTCTCTCTCTCTCTCTCTCTCTCTCTCTCTCTCTCTCTCTCTCTCTCTCTCTCTCTCTCTCTCTCTCTCTCTCTCTCTCTCTCTCTCTCTTTCTCTCTCTCTCTCTAACACCGGACCCCCCTTCCCTTCGGAGAACGGAATCAACTCGACCTGGGCATTCAGATCAAGATGACCAAATCAAGGTTAGCTTCATCATTCGGTGGGCACTCGATCACCTTCAAACTATATCTGCTCAGTCCGTTCCGCAAGAAGCTGACGGTTATCGACAAGATGGCGAATGACTGCATCGTGAATCTCCATCCTTCTCGCTACATATTTTTCTGTCTACATTAATCACTGGTTTAGACGTTCACACCATGGCGATGTTACTGTCTTCGTTCTTGTATGCCGACTTTGCATCGATTATAACCAGCCTTGATATTCATACCAAGATTAGACCAACACTCCATCCCGTCAATAATTTAAATGTTTACAGATGGGCTTGTTTTTGTATACTTTCTCCGAATTGTACCAATCCAACATACACATTTTGATCAAGATGACACAGCTAGAGTTATTGCCATCCATCTTGAATGTCAGAAGCAGCATCCATCTTCTGTGTAAATCTCCGTGTGGATTAAAACTGCTCTGCGCCTTGATATCAAGATGACACCATCCACGTTACCTTCCATCTATATAGGAAGCTAACAAATATAGCCTCCTTTTCTCATGCTTTGTGTAAAATCAAACTGGTCTTGGTGTTTAGGTCAAGGTGACAAAAAACTACCTTCACCCATCATGAATGATGACAATTCCATCCCACAGTTTTCACTTAGAATCAAGCCGGTCTCGACGACCACGTGAAGATAACAGCATCCAGTTTACCTTCCATCAATTAAGGAAGCTGACAAATCAAGCCTCTGTTTCTCATGCTTTGTGTAAAATCAAACTGGTCTCTGCCATTTCTTCCTGTGGAATATCACATGATGATGACACGACCAAGATGGCATCCGTCCAATTTCAATGAAGAACAGTTTCATCCTTATTTTATGTACGTCACTCTACTAAAATCAAAAGTAAAAAAATAAAATAATAAAAACACGTCCTCCTTTTCTATGCCTCTCCTTGTGAAATTAAAATTGCAAGGACGTTGAGATCAATATTGCACAATGAAAGTTATCTCCATCCATCACGAATACAGAAACATGGCGTCATTGTCACTACTGGATAAAGGATGGTGTGTGTGGCATTTTAACCCCGTGTTCAATTCCCTCCTTCTCTTATTATTGTTTATCTTTCATCTTGTCAGGCGTTTTGTTTGTTTTTTACTTTCTATTGGGCCATTTTTGTCTTCTGTTTTGACACACGAGGATCCTAGGGTGAATTGCTTCAATCTCGCTTCTTTTTTTGTTTAGTGTTTGATCTTTTCTTTGCGTTTTGATTTAGGAGAAAATGCCAGAAGCTCTCTGTCTTTCCTTTCTTATAACGTAAACTTACGTTATTGTTTGTTGCTTTTTTCCCATTGTGACTCTTTTGAGTTATATATATTTCTGGGGCCTTCTTCAGATTTATGATTTTATGTCATTTTCAAACTGCCTTGTTGCTTGAGTTTGTGTCCTTATTTTCATGGATTGGGGATTGGGGGGAGGTGTGGTGTGATGTGGGGTGGGGCTTAAAGCGGGTTGTCATGATAAAAGTGGGTTCCACTGCTGCCACGTTTGGGATTAGTTCACATCAGGAGTCTTGTGTTGCGCTTGCACTACCGTTTCTTGTTCTCAGCGACTCAATTCAATTGGTCCGATTCTGAGCTTGGAAGACGAGGCTAGACAGATGAGAAAATGTTGATACAAACCTTATATCAGACACATGTTCGCAATCCCGACAGTTTCAGGCGGTACACGCTGGAACTGACAGACAGACAGTTAAGTTGGCGAATTTCCAGAAATCGTCATTCTGGGCCAAATAAAAAAACAAGTCGCGTGAAGCAATATAAAAACATTTAGTCCGGCTGTCGGCATCACAGTAACAGAAAAACACCAAAAAAACAGTCATCGCCGAGACTATATCAAGATAATCTCGACTAACCACACCGAAAAACCGAGACGGGTCACTCTCGTCTCCGAGTAGCGCGCGAACGAAGTACTTACTTAAACCTATTTTCTGTAACTCTGAGCTCATTTTTATAGTAAACATGACATATGTACCGTAGTTCCCTAGCATAAGCCCACCATCTAGCAAACGCCCACCCCCCACTTTGGGCCAAAAGTTGTGCACAGGGGTAACTACCTAGCAAACGCCCACCCTGCTTTTTTCAAAGAGACTATAGGTTCACTTTCACTAGGATTAGTGCAGACTGTTCTAAAAGTCATCTTTTTCCCCTTCTTTACCTTTTCGTGTTTCTTTCCTTTTTTCTTATTCTTTGTCCCCTCTCCTCACTCCCACCCATCGTTCATGTTTTTTCGAGTTTCTCTTCTCTTTTTTTTTTCCCTAAGTTTGTGGGTTTTTCTTTCTCAGAAAGATTGGGCCTTTTGAAGATAAAATCCAAGTTCAGTTAACGTTTCATTTCCAAAGACGATCGTGTAATTTCTTCCCTGTACAGAAAGAAAGGGCTTCATTGGTGTTGACATTTCGACATTTCATCAAGTTTCTTTTTCCCGGAATTGTGTTGTTATTGTTTGTCCTTGCAAAGGTCTGGCGATTTTCTTTTTACTTTATAAATTTATATGAATGACTATGCTCGTGTTGTTTTCAGAAGAGCCAGTCCTTTTCCTCTCTCTCTCTCTCTCTCTCTCTCTCTCTCTCTCTCTCTGTCTCTGTCTCTCTCTGTCTCTCTGTCTCTCTCTCTCTCTCTCTCTCTCTCTCTCTCTCTCTCTCTCTCTCTCTCTCTCTCTCTCATGGTTGGCCCTCTTTGCCTCAAAGTCCTGTTTTTTTTCCCCTTCACTTCTACTCACACGACTTAACTTACATGCTTTCGGGGTTTGTATTCACTCAATTACACGGTTGAGCACAAAACTTACTTTGTGCAAAGGGGTCTATCCCTAGCAAACGCCCACCCCCCAATTTTGCCCTAAATCTGTGCACAGGGGGGGTGGGCTTATGCTAGGGATTTTACGGTATATGTTTTTGAAATCAGGAAAAATTGCGGAATACGATGCAATCATTTTTGAATCTGTTAGTGAAAGTTCGATTTTAATGACAACTTTAATGAGCAAACTAATTAAACTATCCCATAGTCCGGACTTCGTCGAAGATTGCTTGACCAAACTTGCAATCAAATTGATTGAAAAATGAGGGCGTGACAGTGCGGCCTCAACTTTCACAACAAGCCGGATATGACGTCATCAAAGACATTTATCGAAAAAATGAAAAACCAGGTCCGGGGATATCATACACAGGAACTTTCATGTGAAGTTTCATGAAGAACGGTCCAGTAGTTTTCTCTGAATCGCTCTACACACACACACACACACACGCACATACGTACACACACACATAAACCACGACCCTCGTCTCAATTCCCCGTCTATTTTAAAACATTTAGTCAAAACTTGACTAAATGTAAAAAGGACCAGTAGAAAGCCACAAAAGAGAGAGAGAGAGAGAGAGAGAGAGAGAGAGAGAGAGAGAGAGAGAGAGAGAGAGAGAGAGAGAGAGAGAGAGAGAGAGAGAGAATAATTATGTATGTGTGTATCCGTCATTCTGTACTTCCGTCCATGTCTACCAGTACCCCCCCCCCCTCTCTCTCTCTCTCTCTCTCTCTCTCTCTCTCTCTCCCCTCCCCCTTTATCCATCCCCTCCAAACCTGAACCTCAGCAAAAAGCGACACACATGCCCAACCTCCCCCATCTCACCCTACGCCATTTTCGCCTACACCCCCAAGCCCGCGTCGTCGACGAAGACCATCAACTCCCTACCTACCCATTTCCATTCCCTACCCCAGGCAAGAAGGAAGCCACAGAGAGAGAAAGCAATCTGACAAATGGCTGCTAGCTGGCGGAATCAAGAACTTGCCACAGTATTACGCGCTAGATGTCCAGAGCTGAAAAAGGAAAGATGTCTGCCGTCCGGATTTGTCTTAAATGTCAAACGGTGAACAGATTCTAGGCAGAATTCTTCAACGCGCGAAACCCATTTTCCTCAATCACCGAGGGAGGTGGGACGTTGAAGGCTGAAAGACGGTGAGGTCTACCGCCCCTCCCCCGTTATCTCCCGCCCCCACCCCCTTTTTGTGCCTTCCTTGCTACTCTCATGAGAGGTTTCGGCTAGCTACTGAGTATTTGGAGATTATTGTGTTTTTGTGTGGGTGTTGGTTTTTACATTTAGTCAAGTTTTGACTAAATGTTTTAACATAGAGGGGGAATCGAGACGAGGGTCCGTGGTGTATGTTAATTGTGTGTGTGTGTGGTGTGTGTGTGTGTGTGTGTGTGTGTGTGTGTCTGTCTGTCTGTGTGTGTGTGTAGAGCGATTCAGACTAAACTACTGGACCGATCTTTATGAAATTTGACATGAGAGTTCCTGGGAATGATATCCCCGGACGTTTTTTTCTTTTTTCGATAAATGTCTTTGATGACGTCATATCCGGCTTTTTGTAAAAGTTGAGGCGGCACTGTCACACCCTCATTTTTCAATCAAATTGATTGACATTTTGGCCAAGCAATCTTCGACGAAGGCCGGACTTCGGTATTGCATTTCAGTTTGGTGGCTTAAAAAATAGTTAATGACTTTGGTCATTAAAAATCTGAAAATTGTAAAAAAACATTTGTTTTTAATAAAACGATCCAAATTTACGTTCATCTTATTCTTCATCATTTGCTGATTCCAAAAACATATAAATATGTTATATTTGGATTAAAAACAAGCTCTGAAAATTAAAAATATAAAAATTATGATCAAAATTAAATTTCCGAAATCGTTTTAAAAACTATTTCATCTTATTCCTTGTCGGTTCCTGATTCCAAAAACATATAGATAGGATATGTTTGGATTAAAAACACGCTCAGAAAGTCAAAAGGAAGAGAGGTACAGTAAAGCGTGCTATGAAGCACAGCGCAACCGCTACCGCGCCAAACAGGCTCGTCACTTTCACTGCCTTTTGCACTAGCGGCGGACTACGTTCATTTTCATTCTGTGAGTTCCACAGCTTGACTAAATGTAGTAATTTCGCATTACGCGACTTGTTTTTGTTTTGCTGTAGATTCCGCCGCGTTCTATTGTTTGCGTTTACTGATCAGGTACTGGTCATACACTTTCAAGCCTGAAATTGATGGCAAAAAGTCCTCTTTTTACATTTATTTAGTCAAGTTTTGACTAAATTGTTTTAACATAGAGGGGGAATCGAGACGAGGGTCGTGGTCTATGTATGTGTGTGTGTGTGTGTGTGTGTGTGTGTGTGTGTGTGTGTATGTGTGTGTGTCTGTGTGTGTCTGTGCGCGCGCGTGTGTGTGTGTGTGTGTGTGTGTGTGTTTGTGCGTGTGTAGAGCGATTCAGAGTAAACTACTGGACCGATCTGTATGAAATTTTACATGAGAGTTCCTGGGTATGATATAACCAGATGTTTTTTTCTTTTTTTCGATAAATGTCTTTTATGACGTCATATCCGGCTTTTTGTAAAAGTTGAGGCGGCACTGTCACACCTTCATTTTTCAATCAAATTGATTGAAATTTTGGCCAAGCAATCTTCGACAAAGGCCAGACTTCGGTATTGCATTTCAGCATGGAGGCTTAAAAATTAATTAATGACTTTGGTCATTAAAAATCTGAAACTTGTAATTGATTTTTTTTTAATATAAAACGATCCAAAATTACTTTTATTTTATTCTTTATCATGTTCTGATTTCAAAAACATATAAATATGTTATATTCGGATTAAAAACAAGCTCTGAAAATTAAAAATATAAACATTATGATTAAAATTAAATTTCCGAAATCGTTTTAAAAACAATTTCATCTTATTCCTTGTCGGTTCCTGATTCCAAAAACATATAGATATGATATGTTTGGATTAAAAACACGCTCAGAAAGTTAAAACGAAGAGAGGTACAGTAAATAAGCGTGCTATGCAGCACAGCGCAACCGCTACCGCGCTAAACAGGCTCGTCACTTTCACTGCCTTTTGCACTAGCGGCGGACTACGGTCATTGTGAAAAAATGCAGTGCGTTCAGTTTCATTCTGTGAGTTCCACAGCTTGACTAAATGTAGTAATTTCGCCTTACGCGACTTGTTTTGTTTGTACCCCAAATTAATTAAAGATAGAGTCTCCACGCCGCCATCTTGGAGAGTTTTTTGACGAATTGGGCCGATTTGAAGAGTTTGAGGAATCTAGTGTACCTTAATTAAGACGCACCTGGCTCGGTTTGCTCAATAAAGCACCAGAAGTATGCTAAATAATTAAATCAAAATGAGTAAATTGGCATTTGGTCGCGACCGAGCTCTCCACCATTTGAAGATTAAAATTGGCCGTCAAGACTGGTTTTCGTCGCCTGTGCTCGCCGAGACGGCTGCTGTCATGACAACTGGCAAAAAATGGCGGACGAACCGGACGTATCGCAAAGAGCTAGTTCATTTCTCAACGAAATTGAGTCCAGAATGAAAAGGAAACCAATTACAGAACCTGAACGGAAGCGACGCAGACGACAAACTACAGCAGAACGCAACAAGTGAACCATATTCATAGCATATCAATGGGAACGATGGATACAGGAGGCTGTAAAAGTGTAAGTGTAACCGTTGGGGCAGAATCCGCCGATGAAGCGCTCGCAGAAATCCTGCTAGATTTGTAAGTACGACAATCCAAGTTCTTGTTGTGTAGATCTATACTTTTTCCTGGCCGAAGCCTCATTACATTTTTAATCAGTAATGCTTGCTGGTCCTGCCATTTCACGAAAATGGACCAGCCACTGTGTGTATCCATGTGCACTTTCGTAAATTCCGTCAATTGACGAACTCAGAACTGTCATTTTCTTCACCGCGATACACAGTTCATTGCGAAGATCTTCCTCAGTAAATCGTTCAGATTCCACGAACGATTTGTTGTCAAGAAACAACTCAAACGAAAGTTTCAAATCAAACTCATCATCCTCCATCTTGCTTGTCGAAGCACCAAAGTACTGTATCGATGTAATGAATGCTTGATCAAGCGAGCGCATGCATACGTATTTTTTTTGGCTGTGGCGGCTGATTCTAGTTGTTATGTTTTCGGAACACAAAGTGATGAATTCTCAGTGAACGCACTATACAGAGAGTAAGGCCCGCTTTGCTAGTGACACGCTAGGGTCCGCGCTATACTGTTAGGAGGGGGGGGGGGGGGGGTCACTTGCACATGGCTGTGCTTTGTGTACACGGGTGTCTGAGACTGTCTAGCGCCACCATTGTTTCTGTTGCTATTTATAAACTATGACGTGGACATCATTTGTAAACATTGCCGAGCAGGATTTGTGCTCGGAACAGCTGATTCTGTGACGGTGTGCAGCCAAGAGGCATAAGTGAAACGGGAACAGTCATGAGGATGCAGACAGATTTTCAATACATTCATCATGTTCTCTTTTAGAAAATTAGAACAAAAAATAACAAGAGGAGAACTTCGAGAAGTAACAGGAGAATGTACGCAACAATAAGCTTTATTTTTAGGGGGATGGGTGTGTGTTGGTGTGATTGTTCCTTTGTATATTTATCATTCATTTGTGTTTATACAGTGGATCCCACTTTTATAAGACCCCCCACTTTCAGACTCCTTTGACCTTCCATTTTAAGACATTGTTTACTCAGAATTTGTTTTCATAACCTCGTTAATTTACTCCCATTTAAAGACTCCCTCCTGTTCATGAACTGATTTTCTCAGATTTCATAGATCACATTCCTGTACTTATTTTTCAATATTCTTCCAGTGAGGTAAGCTGTATATAAAAAGGAATATATTACTCCCTACTTCAATACTTGTATACATTTGTCAAATTATTCAGCCAGGAAGGTGTTACAATCTTTTGAGAAGTTGGCAGGAGGCGCTCCATGCTTTGACTGAAGGAGTTCTGTACCTCCCAACTATTATTAAATAAAATAGCAGGGGGCCTAAAATGTAGTCATACGCTCTTCATGGTTTCTTTGTGTAAATCATGTGGAGAAAATTACATCTTTACATAGCGTATGGTATGTTATGTAATGTGTATGTGCACAGATGCATGTTTCAAAAACTCACACATACCTTTTTTTCATTTACCAGTTACTATGCGAAGACATAAGAACAGCAATCTTCTACATCTATCAAGGCAACTGGCGGACGACAACCAGTGATGCAGGAGTCAGATGTTTCTTAATTTCATCTGTAGAGGAGTCGGTGTAAGTCAATAAATCTATAATTTGCACATTGCTGTCTAGTCTGAACCAAATGAAATGGAAGAGTGAATGTTTTATTGTGTGTGTGTGTCAGAGTGTGTGTGTGCCTGTGTTTTCATTTGTTATTTAGACTATGTAATTAGTTTCAAAGAAATACATGCCGTAGAATGAGTGCAGGTGAGTGGTCATATTTTTAATTTGTTTAGTTTTCTATCAAGATCATGTGTATATAATATTTATTTGTATAAGCAAATCGGCCGGGATTGCATAAGCTGCCATTGGTTTGAAAATAACTTGTCTCTTTCTTTATTATTGCGTTTTTGCGGAGAAACAAATGGTTACAGTTAGAGGACAAGACAATTATTATTATTAATAAATGAAACAACAAATGCACACAAATATACTCAATTGACAAGAGCATTGTTCAATTTTATTTGATGTAAATCTCAAGACCACAGCCACACATTCTCTCTGAACAGTTCAAGGGGGAAAAACATGAAACTAGTGTCTGGATTCTAAATTTCACTGTTTGAGAGATCTCAATAACCCAGAGCCATTGTTGTATTACTTCCACAGCTGCACCATGTTGTCAATGAGCACTCTTGGCTGCTGTCGTATGACCAGGGACCTAGGGTATGCAGTCATGGAGACCTGCTTTGAAGGCTCTACAAGATGAGCAAATACTTCCTGAGAAACATCCCCAACTACTGAAATTTCAGGTACATATAATAACAGTTTTTGATCAGCAAAAAGGACACATTGTAACTCTTTCAGACTTTTTAGACTCGAATAAATGATAGTTCAAATTAAAGTTAAAATAAACATCAGTTCAGTCAAATTGTGGAAACTGTTAAAAAAATGTGAGTTGCGGGATAGATTGAATAAAAACTCTAAATGTAGAAAGTCTAGATAAATACAAAGAAAAAACATTTTTCCTGTGCTTCTTCAAAAATTCAAAAGCAGGGACTGTTTGTTCAAATTTGCTATGCGCTCTACCATCATCCTGAACTCAGGTCAAAATGAGTTCAGCTCATTCTCTCCCTGACAGGATGCCTTGAGTTTCCTTGTCTGGCAAGGAAACCGATATTTTTACATATTTAGAGCTTTATGTAATGTATTATAATTTACTAGTAATACCCGTGCTCCGCACGGGATTTTTTCTTCTTCATTAATTACAGAGTTAATTATGAATAAGCAACAACAAAAACGTGTTCAATGTGCAATGGCAAGCGCCTACAGAACAAAATGCCATACATTTATTGGGAGAGATAAAAAAGGGCACAGTGGTGGATTGGCCATGACTTGTGCAGTGACAACAGTAACATATTAAATTTAGAAGTAATTGCGACAAAGTTACCCAAAAAAAGCGCTAGCACACACAGAACAACAAAATGTGATAAAACATCAAACCTAAGAAAAGGAGCGTTCAATGTGCAATGAACTGCAAACCATTTACACAGCAGCAAACATGTGACGCTTTCTGAAATTTCGGTCAATGTAGTGATATTTTCTTTTTACCCGCTCGGCGCTTGAATACACTTTCTTTGTTTTCTTGCATAGCTGCTCGCCATTAGTAATGCAAGAATCTACAGCTTGGTGAAGACAGACAGTTACGAAGGAAAGGCTAAATGCGGCCAAACAAAAAAAGTGGCTACATTGACCGAAATCTCAGAAAATATGACACATGGGAGTGAAACAAACACATAAACACAGCATTAAATGAGCAAATAGTGTTTGTTTGTTTGTTTATTTGTTGCTTAACGTCCAGCCGACTACGCAGAGCCATATCAGGACGAGGAAGGGGGGGATGAAGGGGGCCACTTGTCAAGCGATTCCTGTTTACAAATGCACTAACCCATTACTTGTGTCCCAGCAGGCTTTAGTAAAACTAAATTAATACCTACTGGAAGATTACCAGTTTCCAGTATGTTAAAATAGGCTTAACCTATCTACTGCTGGACTTACATCAGAACACTAACAGATTAAACTATACATGAATCGCGAGACAAGCGGCAAGAGAAGAGATTTTTGGAAAAAATACAGGTGAATGAGCAAGAAGGCAGAAAAAAGAAAAGAATTCATGAAGAAAAAGAGAGCATGACAGGAAAGAGGAACCAAAAATCTACCTAACAGCAAACTAGAAAGCTCCTGCGGTTCCAAAAACAGGAGGGGCCTTTAATTTCATAACCGCAGTGCCCCACTGCGGGAAGCAAATAGTGTGCACAGTACAAAAAAAGTTTGACACATTAGCAAATAGGAATGAAAAAGTAACCCAGTGGTAAATATACAGTGGGTTCTGTGAACAATAACAAATCATATAATTGGGAAAGAATAAAACAGCGTTAAATTGTGCCCTTTTCTTAGATTTCAGTCAATGTGGACAGTCTGAAAATTCAATCAATGTGACAAAATCATTTTGTCACGCTTCAAGTTCAACCAAGATGATGAATGCTAGTTAAAATGTGTAAAAGAATATATAACACCAATCATATAATTGGGAAAGATATCTCGTCGCAGTACCCCGACAGCTCGAGTCACCCACAATGAAACGTTTGTACGATTGACTGGACTTAAACAAATTAGCGGCTACATTGACATAAGTGAGGGACATAAATGTGCAAAAAAAATGTGCCCAGAGAACAATAGTTGAACACATCACCATATATGTCTTGAGACGGGAAAAAAACAGCACTAAATGGAACAAAATTTGTACACTTCAGCAAACATGTGAGTGAAAAATAAAATGTTAACTCTTACACTGGTGCAATTCTGTAACACATGTTACATAGCCACTGGTGAATTAACAGAGAGAAAAATAACAAAAAACGGTCATAATATTATAGGTTTTCGCATACATGGGAGGTAATCGGAACCGACCAAACAGACTCAGCCAGTAGCGCGACATGTGTCGTGACAACCAGGTGACAGTATACCTAAAGTAGCGCGACATATGTCGCGACAACCAGCCTCAGGGTTAAAATGTGAAATTGGTTCTGCGTTCTGCGAACAACAAAATGTTTACACATGCATTGTGCACAGAGAACAAAAGTTTACAGATCACCATGCATATATGGCATTATGATGGTTAGGCCTGAAGAAATACATTTGCTTTTGTTTAATATCTCTCTTGGGCTGCAAGCCAGCACAACATAATTAAAACATTTCATTTGCCGAATCAGCGCCACCAAAACTGATAAATAGGACTAAGCATGGAATATTCATTGCAGGGGCTCTTTTTTATTTGTCATGCTGTGTGACACACGCGTTGCAGTTGTCACCATGTGTAGAGTTTAAGATGATGTGATTCCTATTCTTATAAAGACAAAGTCGATCTCCGTTACACCCCGCAAAAATGTACATGATTGCCCATATGGTCTTTGTTGATGTTCTTTGTCTCGTGACTTTATCGATATGTCGCAAAATGATTCCACAAAATTCAAAACAGGGATCAGATTTTACCCGCAACTACTGACTCGAGTAAATAGTGTGCACAGTACAAAAAAAAGTTTTACACATCAGCAAATAGGAATGAAAATGTAACCCAGTGGTAAATATACAGTGGGTTCTGTGAACAATAAGCAGATTCGAGATCGTCGATAATGATTTTTCATGTTTTTTTTGGTAATTTATAAATTACAAAGGAATTGATATGTAAGACCCCAACTATGGGTTAAATAGCCGGGCAGGACAGGCTCGTCAACCCTGGAAGGCAGCTGTCCTAGGAGAAGATCACTCCAAAATTAAAACGAGGGCAGAGGAGGCTCACTATCCCTGCAAGGAAACTCCTCTAGGAGAAGGACCACTCCAAATTTAAACCCACGTAGTCCCCCGAAGACGGAAGACATCGGCCATTAGGCGGGGAGCAGACCGGATGTCTACGCTTACTACGACAAATGATTGTGTCTAGGTCGAATGTTCGTGTCGAACGCAGAAGAAGAAGAAGAAGATATGTAAGACAGTTTCAAGCGAGCTATTTTTCGCGGCTGTATTTACTGTGCAAACAACTCTAAATATGACAAAAGTGTCACGTGATAATCAACCGTTTGGTTTCGCCGCTCACTGGAGCAGACAATTTTTTCTGTAACCAGTTGACAGTGATGAAACCATATATTACGGTCTCCTTCCGGCAGCAGTCCCAAAATACAAAACGTCTCTTTCCGTGGCTGTGTCAGTTTCCAATGCGACACTGTCATTGGCACTGTCATTCTTGTGACGCTCGTCGCGTTTTCACCTGTTTTTGACCGAAACGTAGCACAGGATGCCGTTGAAAAGCCAAAGGTCTTCAGCTTTTGTTGATCTTTGGCAGGCCTATTAGTTTTAATTCGGTGGCATAATTCAATGCGCTTCGTCAAAATTTCTTAAACTGAAACCAAAAGCAGACGCAAGACTTATAGTCAGTTGGAGTTGTCTCCCGTACTCCTAAACTTTAGTGTGCTGCAGACGGTTGTACCCAAACGGCTCATATCGCAAACGGTTTGGAATTCCCAAAAACGCAAGATCAGCACTACACGACTTCAGTGCACCTGTAGGCGAGAGTGCTCGGTCAATTTTGGACAATGTGTATCTTGAATGGAAAATATCGAATATCACGCTGTCCAAAGGAATGGTGTTCTTATCGGAGAATGACAGCGCTCAGTTCAAAACGATAGGACATCAGACCGCCATGCTGCTATGTGAATCGGACATTTGAGCCTTTCAATCGGTCTATGCCTGACGCCTAACGACATCCCTGCCTAGGTTAGGAAAGGGGGGAGAAAATTGCTAACGCCCTGACCCAGGGTCGAACTCGCAACCTCTCGCTTCCGAGCGCAAGTGCGTTACCACCCGGCCACCCAGACTGGTTTATGTGATTTTTCTTTGGGGTGATCTAAACCTACGCTCTAAATTCACCTTTTCAACATGCATGACTTTTGACACAACTCTGTACTTAGCACAGGCGACCAGCATATATATATAGCCTGTGTACTGGCCAGCTGGATCGGTACATTTTTTCCTTATGGCCTACACACATTAACTGTATCTGGCTATTTGGACTCGTTCTCCCAAATAACCATATTTGCACAAAATAAATTGTCTGTAAGCAGCATAGTGTTGTGTTTTATTGATGTCTCCCTCTTCTGCTTCTTCCAGGACGAGGGCGTCGCTTCTCTGGCCCAAGCAAGTGAAAGGAAACTCTCATCCAGCACCAACCACCAGTGCATCGAAATCCTGGAGTGTAAACAGAAAATCATCTTTCAGTGACAAAACTTGATTCAGATTTAAACATTAAAATAGTTAAAAAAAATATGCACCAAATTTAAGAAAATTGGAGAAAATAATGAGAAAGAAGAAATTGTAAGTTATGTAATAGAGCATGTCTTGGTGTGTGTGTGTGGGGAGGGGGGGGGGATATACACCTGTGACGGTACAGGCTTTCCAGTATGATAGAACAGAGTTGAGGCAGGTATATAAAACAGAAAGCAATTTAATATAGATTATATCGAACACAGAAGAAGAAATGTACATGAGTGATGACACTGGTTAGTAAAACAAGACTGTCCTGGGACATTGTGAATATTTGTGTAGAGGCACCTGTAACATATCTTTAGCTTCTTGGAATGAATTGCACATGATTGTCTCTTGAGACACATATATACTATATGTCACCCTCTCCTTGAAATAATCTTCTAATACTTGATTATTTAAACATGTTGTTTTGCATCATATCCATTTTGTCAGAGGCGAGTTTTGCCTCATTTGTACACATTTCTCCAAGACATTTGAATTCTGGTACACCTTTCCTTTTCATAGCTCGTGCCCAGTGTACCCATGTACTGTACAGAAACCCTCTTTTTTATGCCCCCTTATTTGTAAGGTTACTTTCTCTGATTTATGTTTATAAACTGTTATTTTAACCCTATTCTCAGACAGAATTATTTCAGAGTTTTTTTTAAAAATATTTTAATAGTGGCAACTGTCTGCTTGCACTTGCAGAGGATTTAGAGCAAATCTCACACAAGGAATAGGTACTTACTGTCATAAGGCCAGCATTCAGCTTCACCATTTAGAGGCTAGGGCTTGGAGTTTCTCCTGGCCTGGTTCCTGGATAAGTTTCTGGAAGTGGAAAGATTGTTATTTCACTTTTAAATCAGTCAATACCCATTTTTACAACTATGCCTACTTGAACCAGGCATAAACGAGTCATAACACACCACTAACCTGAACGATGAGCAAAACTTGCAAAGTTTTTCTTATGAACAATGGTGTGTTTTTGAGTCACTTGAGAAAAAGTGACTCTATGTAATCGGTCAGTGTTAGTCTGTCCGGCCGGCCGTCCGTAGACACCACCTTAACGTTGGACTTTTCTCGGAAACTATCAAAGCGATCGGGCTCATATTTTGTTTAGTCGTGACCTCCAATGACCTCTACACTTTAACGATGGTTTTGTTGACCTTTGACCTTTTTCAAGGTCACAGGTCAGCGTCAAAGGAAAAATTAGACATTTTATATCTTTGACAAAGTTCATCGGATGTGATTGAAACTTTGTAGGATTATTCTTTACATCAAAGTATTTACATCTGTAGCCTTTTACGAACGTTATCAGAAAAACAAGGGAGATAACTAGCCTTTTCTGTTCGGCAACACACAACTTAACGTTGGGCTTTTCTCGGAAACTATAAAAGTGACCGGGCTCAAATTTTATGTGAACGTGACTCATTGTGTTGTGAATAGCAATTTCTTCCTGTCCATCTGATGCCTCATATAATATTCACAACTGCGAAAGTGACTCGATCGAGCGTTTGCTCTTCTTGTTTTATATTGACAACGTGTGATTTTTCACACTTGCTTTTTTTTTATTGTTTGTAAATTTTACCTCATCTAATGTTCTCATATTACATCTAGCACATTTTCCCTTGAAACCTTAAACAATTCAGAGGAGAGAGTTTTGTTACAACCTGTACTTGTGTATTTCCTCACAGGATACATTCCATGTAAATTATAGGAAAGTATTCTGATGAATGTATAATAACAATGAATGGATCATTTTAATGACAGCAAAATAAACAATGATGTCACAAGGGTGTTGTCTATTGCATTTCTGTGTGTCTCACTATGTTATCAGGATTTTTTTTTACAAAAGGCATTCTTGCACGTAAAATTATATCACACAACTGTGGTATATTGCTCTTCAGAGGAAACAAAATGTTGGTGGGCCCTTTTGACAGACAGATGCACAGCACACTTCTATCCTTGCCATAATTATAACTGTGAAATCCCCATTATACTCTTCACCCAAGAAAATAATATCTTCTGTTATTGTCATCAAAGTTCACCCTATTATTTCTTATATAACTATTTGTGCAAGTGCTATTGTCATTCATGATTCTGTGTATACATGCGTGTGTGTGTGTGTGAACCCGTGCATGGAAAGTACTAGGAAAAGGACTAAAACTAATCCTGATTTACCTTCAAATTGGTTCCTCAGCAGATCACTTTCTGTCCGCACCTCTTCCTCTCCTGCCGCCCTCTAGCACTAGTAAGGACAGCATGTTCTGCTGGAAGCGAAACTTCCATAGCCTAGACAGAACGAGAAGAGTTTACAGATCTCATACTGTCTTCATCCTTACTCAATTTACAGTATCTGTATCAAACCTATTATCATCAAGAAAAGCTCACTTGACTTTGAAGAGCATGATTCATTCTCTATCGACTGCCCATTGAACAAATAAAATTCAGCTCTCATAAGCTTTACTAGTGCGAGTAGAATTTTTGCTTTTAAAATGGGTGTGATAATTAGTATTTTCTGTTCTACTCACTCTTGCAAGCAAAGCACACTTTTACTTTTAGTTTACTGTTGTGTTTATTCCAGTGGTATGAATTGTAGCCAAAAAAAATGCATCTATATATATTATCAAAAGAGTAACAGTGCAAATGCAGAGTCTTATAATTATTTCAGAAGGCAAGTCCTTGATTTTCCAATCCATGATCTACACACATTCACTGATTGAGCTATCGCCGTATCGGAAAGACGTCAGCCAAAATTAACTTCAGATTGGATGTTTCTCCACGAATTTCGCAAAACATCACATATGCTCTGTGAAAGGAGAGAGGGGGAGAGAGAAAGAGAGAGAGAGGGGGGGGGGAGAGAGAGAGAAAGGGGGGGGGGGGAGGTGCAAGGTTGTATTACCATTACATAACAGCCGCGCTCGGACTACTGTGGCGAAGTTACTGTGGCGAAGTTACCGGGGACCGGTGACGAATCTACCGTTTGACGAACTTACTCAGTTACTGGTATCCATCTCATCATACCAACCAAATGGTTCGAAATGACTCGCCTTACAGATTTCTTTGCAGTCCTGCTGGGATCAACTTTTACACTAATACTGACTGTTGTATTGAAAGACCTATTTGATTATAAACAACATTTCCTGTGGTCTACAAATCCGACACTTACCTGGTCAGTCTCCAATTCGTCAAAACGTTTCCTGATAGTCGCCATGTTGTCTCGAATCAAGGGACATCACCCACGGAACACATCACAAGAGTGCATTTTCCTTTGATATTACGACAATTGATTCAACTTCCCAAACTTTTAATTCTGCAAAGTTAAGTTTGTCCTTCTGTGTGGTAACATTATTCGTCACGCAGAATCTTATGGTAAAGCTTTTAGGGCGATCTGAAGGCCTTTTACTGGCGGAGACTATATCTTTAAATGCCAAACATACGGGAACTTAAGAAACCAAGCACAGCGACTACACCCCGCTAATATATATGCTCAGAGCTTCAAACATAGCAAAGACATTTGCCCATCCAGCTATCCTCGTGCTGTTCGTACCATAGGGGCACGGGCAATCACAAAAGAGAATATTAATAAAATGAGGAAGAGCGCTATTTTA
>NC_090256.1:47371074-47376074 GCF_037325665.1 Littorina saxatilis
GCCTGCAGGCACAAAATCTTCATTTCCTGGCATGTAACTAATAATCTTCTTTACCTAATAATAATATCGTGCCAGTTCGACAACATCTCTATAAAGTGGAACGTTGCTGTTAGAAATTTATAACAAGGACGAACGGATGGACGGACAAAGGACACCGACGAACAACAGGAAGGTGTTCGTTTTTTGCTCAGTGAATAAAAAGACAAAACGACACCAAACAAAGGAAAAATACCCCAGGATCATATTTTAACCCAAAAACTGTTGATTTGATGGTAGTTATGCATAAAACATGACGTGCATGGCAGATTCCCTTGGTAACCTCATCTCTAGCCTGTGTCAGACCCTCCTTAAAGCAGATGAAGGGACCCCCCCACAACATCCATAATTTTAAAGGTGTAATGACAGATGTAAGATCAATACCTGTGACAGATTAATCTGGATGGATCTTTTCATTCCCTCAAAAGAAGCAGAAGGTGAGATGGGGACGGAGGGGTAGAAAAAGACGGGGGGGGGGGGGGGGGGGGGAGGTGGACGGAGAGAGAAAGAGCGAGAGAGACACTGACACAGTTTAATTGAATATGGGCCTACAGCCCCTTTCAATAGAGGGGTACACATGAATCACAGGGAAAATAGAAAATTTTATATTTAAACGTATGCAAAATACACAGTGGTTTGTTCCAAGCTTTCCTCTATCAATAATCATGCACATCAATGCTGCCTAATATATACATACAATCTAACAATCAATACAGCAACAACAAAACCTTCAGCGACAATTAATCCTCATTATTATTTAACATTGACAATCTTAACTGAAATGCAAAAAACAAAAACTTTGCTAAATCTACAATTGTTTCTGTGTCTTGTTTTTTAAACATGGTAATCATACTGCCCAACTGATCACCAACACTTAAAAACTGTGCTAAATACTTTATTCTTAACTCACAATATGTTTGGCATTAAAAAAAAAATGGATTTCGGTCTCTAATTTATCTTCACAAAAGGGGCAACACTTGTTTTCTGTTGAATTTTGGAAGCGATATCTGTGGATATTTATCTGTGACGGAGAGAGAGAGAGAGAGAGAGAGAGAGAGAGAGAGAGAGAGAGAGAGAGAGAGAGAGAGAGAGAGAGAGAGAGAGTTGGTTGGTTGGTTGGTTGGTTGGTTGGTTGGTTGGATGTTAGTTTTGCATGTCCTTTCACCGTATTAGGCTATTCGGGGCTGATTACATTGTGATTCCTGTCTAAGTTTATACATTTGGGTAAAGCAAAGAAGGTTTAAACAATTTCATATCTTTTCACACTTAACTGTTACTTAAAATCTTATTCAAAATCTTGACCTTCTTTACAAAGTTAAACATCTTGTTCCGGGGGAGGGGGGGGGCGTTCCGGAAGAGAGAGAGAGAGAGAGAGAGAGAGAGAGACAGACAGAGACAGAGAGAGGGAGAGAGAGAGAGAGAGAGAGAGAGAGAGAGAGAGAGAGAGAGAGAGAGAGAGAGAGAGAACTGAACTGAATTTTATTTAACAAGGTCGAAGATACAAGGTCGAAGATTTAAGGCTTGGCCTTTTCTCACAATTTGTCCTTGAGACGAACAAACATACAAAGCAACCAACAATTATGATGATGATGACTGATAATGACTGATGATGATTATCTCCTCTGCGAGTACAAGAAATGACACAAAAATGAATATGTTTAATGTGAAGAGCACAATTTAGCATTTACTGTAAAAATGTTCTGGGGGAAATCAAGCAGATCTAAATTTCGAGACACAAAGTGTTTATGAACACTTAAAAAACGTTTTACAGATTCCAATGGCTTGAAGGATGATGGCAGAGACTTCCATATTGTTGTACCCGAAGAAAAAAAACAAGACTTGTCAGAAAGAGAGACAGAGAGAGACAGACAGGCAGGCAAGTTGAACAAGAAATTCCTCCGAGGTAGGAAAAACACCCCCGTCAAAGGGAAATAACCTTCTCAGTTGGTGGCAGTGACTGAGTGAGAATGGTTATTTCCCTTTGACCATTAAGATGTCCCTCTATAAGTCCTTGTATAATTTTAATCCACCAATAACTCCCTAACTGTGTGTTTGACTGGTCCCAATTTTTGTAAGGACCGTCTCAGGAATGTATAGAACCTGTTCACCAAGTTTGGTGACGATCGGTCCGTTCATTCTTGAGATCTATATGCGAACACAAACAAACAAACAAACAAACAAACAAACACATCGACCGAAACCTATACACACCCCTATACCGGGGGTGTAAAGACATACAAGGAGAGAGACACATATAGAGAGAGAGAGAGAGACAGAGAGAGCCAGCTGTGGACGGGATGTGTGTTTTACAAGACAAATAAGGTAAGTTGCAGCAAAAGAGAGGCAGAGAGAGACAGTGAAAGAGAAAGACCAAGCTGGGAAAAAAAGCTACACGATTCTTCTTCCGAGCAGTAAAAATCGCAAAATCGACTGACAACCTCTTCAAATGTCAGTTTGATTGAGTTCTCCAGTCTCTCCCCCCCCACCACCCCCCCCCCCCCCCTATCCAAACCCTCTCGTCATGAGGTACCCTCCCTTTCTGCTTACCCACTCAAATCATTTCCCAAGACTCCGGGAATGAAATTGAGAGAAGGTCGCGATTTTGGGCACTGGCTGTTGCCATCGGCGTGCTCCAACTCAGCGATCATTTGCGGGCCACGATGCGATTGAGTGGGTGACGAAAAAAGGGGAGAAATGTATGTATTGGGGCTAGGGATAGAGGTGGAAGTGGTTGATGGGTGGGTGAGTGTCGAGGAGAGGGAGCATGAAGGGGAGGGGTGAGTGGGGTTAGAGGTGTGTGTGTGTGTGTGTGTGTGTGTGTGTGTGTGTGTGTGTGTGTGTGTGTGTGTGTGTGTGTGTGTGTGTGTGTGTGCGTGTGTACGTGCGTGTTTGTATGCGAGAAAAATAAATAAATAAATAAATAAACGAAGCTGGGTAAAACTACCAAACATCTACCTGCATGGTGACATCGTCTGAACCTAAAAAGATGACTCGAACCAATCATACACATTCCGCACAACCACCAACACCCCCCTCACAGCAGTAACCGCAAGGCCACGGATGCTCGCACTGAAACAGACCGCACGTTGCTATAGGGGATCGAGTCAAATATCGATCTTGACATGTGTGGCACCAGCAGCAGCAGCACCACCACCACCACCACCACCACAATCACCATCACCCGTAACATCAGCAGCAGCAAGGCTAAGGTGGAGCGACAGAGAGAGAGCGAGAGAAAATAAGAGTATAGCTGTGCGTTGGGTCTGGCACTGTTGTCTCGGACAATCCTAGCATTGCCTGTAAAGGGTATGCGATAGAGAAAGACAAGAGGAAGAGAGAGATAGAGAGCAAAAAATAATATAGAGTGTATGTAGCCTTACGCTGAGTCTACCGCTGTGTCTCGGACAATCCTAACGTTGCCTGTAAAGTGAATACGACAGAGAAAGACAAGAGAAAAAGAGAGATAGAGAGCGAGAAATAAGAGTATAGCCGTGCGTTAGGTCGGGCACTGTTGTCTCGGACAATCCTTACATTGCCTGAGAAAGGTGCATGTGATAGAGAAAGACAAGAGGAAGAGAGAGATAGGAAGAGAAAGAGAGACAACATCTCATGATCTCCGTGACTTTGGAAACTATATATTGTTGTTTTGCTCTTGAAGAGAGTGTGTAAGGAAGAAAGACAAGAGGAAGAGAGAGTGAGACATCTCCTCTTGTTTTCCGTGACTGTGGAGACAATACTGTTTCTCTGATCTTGGACAAGCCTAGAGCTTGAAGTGTACATCAGAGAGAAAGACAAGAGGAAGAGAGAGAAATAAAAAGTTGCTCTAGTTTTCCGTGACTATGTTGTGTTCCTCTCCTGTTGGACAAGCCTAGCACCTGAGGTGTACGTGAGAGAGAAATACAAGATGAAAAGCTTCTGTTTCCGTGACTCTGGAGACTATCTTGTTTCTCTGCTCTTGGACAAGCCTTGCGCCTGAAATGTAGACAAGAGAGAAAAAGCTTCCGTTGTTGTCCGCGACTGTGTAGACTATAATTGTTTCTCTGCTGTTGGACAAGCCTTGCGCATGTAAAAGAGAATATCACAAGAGGAAGAGAAATACCTTGGAGACTATACTGTTTCTCTGCTCTTGGAAAACTTCAAACACTTGACGTGTATGGGAGAGATACATACATCAGAGGAAGAGAGCCTCGGAGATACAGGAAATTCCCTTGTTTCTTTCCGTGACGTTTGAGACTATCGTTTCTCTGCTCTTGGACAAGCCTAGTGCCTGTACAGTATAGGCGAGCGACAACAAGACAAGACGAAAGAGTTATAGAAAAAGCTTCCCATGTTTTCCGTGACTGTGAAGACTATAGGGGAGACCGGGGCTAGTCCGCCCCCGGGGCACATCCGTCTTTGTCTGTTTATTCTTACGTTTGCCACCTTTTAGTCATTCACACCATGTGAGAGTGGTGTCCGTTCTTCCCGCCATATCCTGCAGAAGTTCAGAGGTTGCGCGCCCATATATCGTGAGTACAGATCACAAAAAGTGTTTTTCTTCATTTTTGTGACATGAATGCATTGGAGTTAACTTAGGTTTTGATGCATTACCTCTGAGAACAAATACTTAGTCTTGGTGTCGAGTGAAAAAGTGTTAATTAAGGTCGAGTTCTGACGAAAGTTTTGCTTCTTCCTTCCCATGTTGTGCTCGCTATCTGGCACTCGAGTTGCCTGCCCGTGCGGGGGCAAGTCCGCCTATTTGTCATGGGGCATGTCCGCCGTGAGCAGTATGTACAACAAATGTTCATGCGAACACAAAAACTGTCTGCACATTGATATGTGACCCTCCACCACGGAATGAGTCGCATGTCACCTCGCGCGGTTCTGCGCTAGGCTTAATATAAGTCCAGGGGGTGTCTGGTAACGGTGTGAGGGTCACCTTAGTCACAGGCTTATAACTCAACAAGTTTTTGCTCTTTTCTAAA
>NC_090256.1:47381074-47488574 GCF_037325665.1 Littorina saxatilis
CCTTGCACTCAAATATCCACCCTTCCTAAACACAATAATGTTACTTTTACTCATGTTTACCTTTAAATGAAGAGAGGACACTGTCCTGCGTAAATTATTTAACTGAGTCTGTAGACCCACAACAGTCTCTGATAAATCATCAGCAAGCAAAAGAATAAACAATTCCAAATAATCATCAGTAAATGTGGCACCATGTCTTCCATTCTCAATTATCTCAAGTGCTAACTCATTAATAAAGAGAGAAAATAAAACTGGGCTACAAACATCGCCCTGTTTAACACCAAATGTACAATTAATATAATCTGTAAACTTTGCTCCACATCTCACTTTTATTTTTACATTATCATACATACTCTTCACACACCTAAAGAGATTCCCTTTTATACCATTTGTTTAACAGAATTGGCCAGAGCAAAGCTCTGTTGATGGAATCAAAAGCCTTCTCAAAATCAATAAAAGCAACATACAGCTTACGATTCAAAGAAAATTGTTTCTGTGCAAAGGCCAAAAGTGTAAACATATGATCAATAATGGAATAATTCTTCTTAAAACCAGCTTGATATTCCCCCGTACTGTTATTACATTCAATCCATTCTTGCAACCTGTTATTAATCACAGTACTATACTTTCTTTCTTTATTTGGTGTTTAACGTCGTTTTCAACCACGAAGGTTATATCGCGACGGGGAAAGGGGGGGAGATGGGATAGAGCCACTTGTTAATTGTTTCTTGTTCACAAAAGCACTAATACAAAAATTGCTCCAGGGGCTTGCAACGTAGTACAATATATTACCTTACTGGGAGAATGCAAGTTTCCAGTACAAAGGACTTAACATTTCTTACATACTGCTTGACTAAAAACAGTACTATAGACCTTGCTACTAACATTACACAGCGAAATTCCACGATAATTATTTGGATCACTCACATCGCCTTTCTTAAACAAAGGGATAACAATTGACTCTGTCCAACTTTCAGGAAATACACCTTTGGAAAACAAAAAATTAAACAAGTGTACCAAAAAGTCAATCCCTGGAGAATAAACATTTTTCAACAGTTCTCCTATTATTCCATCAGGTCCAGCAGACTTTTGAGGTTTTAACTTTCTCATTGCAATCAAAACTTCTTCTTTTGAAATAGGACGATTCAAAATACCTTCATCGTCTTCATATTCAATTTCTTCAGCCTCAGTTACATCTTTTTCCAATAATACTTTGAAATGCTGAAACCAGGTATCAACTGGTATGTTGCTCTTTATTTGTTTTCGTTTTGAGGATAATTTATGCATTATATTCCAACATTCTTGTTGATCATTTACAGATTCAATAAGTTTTTGTAATGTCAAATCATTACACAATCTTTTCTTTCTTTCTAACATGTTTTTATATTCCCGTCTGGCTAAACAATAAACATTGCGAGCGTGAATGTCTTCAGGCTGATTACATCTGCTTAACAATCTCCATACATTTTTTCGGGTTACTCTGCGCGCGCGCGCGAGAGAGAGAGAGAGAGAGAGAGAGAGAGAGAGAGAGAGAGAGAGAGAGAGAGATCGGTGTGTGTGCGTGTGGCGGGGGTACTTTAAGCGTGTCTAAATCAGCCCTTCATCTCATCCATAATTTAAGCAAAATCCTTTGAGCCTGTTACGCAAGCGGATTGCATTCTAGAGAATAAGGAGGAAGGAGGAGCGGGGGAGGGGTGTGTGTGTGTGTGTGTGTGTGTGTGTGTGTGTGTGAAATCACACGACTGATTATGGAAAAAAGTGGAAACATGGAACAAAAACTGCTTAATGCAGCGATTTCCATTCGTCGGCCACGATTGAACGTGAAAGACGCGCAATTTCACACACATGCACATGCAACCACACAAGCGTGCAAACACACAAGGGCACACATTTATAGAAACAGCTAAAGAAAAAAGGGGGGAGAGCAAACACAGACAAGAAAACTCTCTCTCTCTACCCCTATTTCTTGTGTGTTTGTTTGTTTGTTTGTTTGTTTGTTTGTTGATTTGTTTACTTGCCCGTTTATTCGTGTGTCTGTGTGGTTTAAAAAAAATAGGTTGCTAGCACTTAATATTTAAAAGAAAAATGTTTTCTATGATTCTTTAGTGAATGTTACATGTCTAGTATTTGTTCAAGGACAGGTTGGTAGACAAGGCGCTGTGCCTTAAACCTTTTATATCCTTGTCAAATAAAAATTCGTTCGTTCGTCCTCTCCCCCCCCCCCCTTCTCCCTCTCTCTCCCCCTCTCTCTACCCCCGTCTCTCTCTCCCACCTCACACTCCCCCTACCCCTCTCTCTCTCTCTCTCTCTCTCTCTCTCTCTCTCTCTCTCTCTCTCTCTCTCTCTCTCTCTCTCTCTCTCTCTCTCTCTCTCTCTCTCTCTCTTTGTCATTCACAATTTTTCTATGTCTCACATGTAAGCCTCACATGTAAATGGTTTTATGACAGACGTATCTCAATGGAGAAAAACACCATCGTGACAAATCATGTAGAACCCCAAAATATCACAATGCAGCAGTCACTGAGAGCAAAAGATCGCACAAGCATAAATTCAAGTTAACACAAACGTCACTTGTTCATTTTCAAGTACGGTAACTCCTATCAAGTTGGCTAATTCTAATGAGAACATAAACACAGAACATCATCGCAGCTTACTGTCAGAAGTGTGCCTGGTGTGCTTGTGATAAAAATGTTTTAATAGCTACGTTTAAGCTCCGGCCATCATAACCCTGCACAAGCAGTAGTCCTCTCGCTCTCTTTTCACTGTGACATCCGAGAGCCCCACCAACAAGCCCATCTCCACCAAACCACACACACAAACACGCACACACGCACGTACGCAACACCCACACCCACACCCACATACACATACGAGTCACCAAAACTCCAAGATGAAAGCCTATAGCTGACCGAATCTCAGCCGAACAGGCATCTTTGATCTTTCAATTTCTTCCAGAGGCTTTTTTTCCCCCAACGCTTTCTGATAGCGTGACATGACACGACGTTGCCGGGTTCCCCTTGCCAAGGCTTTGAGTAAGGCAGGCCCACAGAGGGCCCATGAGGAAGTGACGCAGCTTGGCCCGTTTTCTCGCTGTTCGTGACAGCCTCAACTATGCCAGGGAGGCCCACGATGGGCCCCTGCAGAGGCGATGCAGCGTGGTCACTCTACTTGCTCTTCGTGACAGTGTGTGTGTGTGTGTGTGTGTGTGTGTGTGTGTGTGTGTGTGTGTGTGTGTGTGTGTGTGTTGTGCGTACGTGCGTGGGTGTGTGTGTTTTTGTGCGTGTGTGCGTGCGTGCTTGCGTGTGTACGTGCGTGTGTCTCGTTCAAATGAATTATCCTATAGTTTAAAGAATTATTTCATCTCTCTCTCTCTCTCTCTCTCTCTCTCTCTCTCTCTCTCTCTCTCTCTCACTCCGTCTCTCAACCCTCTCTCTCCCCTCCCCTCATCCACCGACACAGGTCCGTTCGTGAAATGCACGGGTGAGGGTAGACCGGGGTATGGTAAAGGAAATCGATAGATATAGCTGCCGCAGCAAGGGCTTCTTCAACTCACAGGCGTCTGCCAGCCAAGAGGGAACGTTGCAGTCTCTCTCTCTCCGTATGACAAGAAAAACATCAAACCTAAACTACAAGATAATGCCGATGGTAGCGTACAGTCGAACCTGCCCTTGCGACCACCTTTTTATAACGACCAACCTGCCCATTACGACCAGACCTAAGTGATCCTGACATGATTGAATTCTATATAATTCATCCGTCCATAACGACCATCTGCCCATCACGACCAGCACTAAGTGATCCCGACAAGGTTCTATCCTATATAATTCACCAGTCCATTACGACCACCTGTCTGTGAGGACCACCTGTCTGTGAGGACCACCTGTCTGTGAGGACCACCTGTCTGTGAGGACCGCCTGTCTGTGAGGACCCCCTGTCTGTGAGGACCACCTGTCTGTGAGGACCACCTGTCTGTGAGGACCACCTGTCTGTGAGGACCACCTGTCTGTGAGGACCACCTGTCTGTGAAGACCACCTGTCTGTGAGGACCACCTGTCTGTGAGGACCCCCTGACTGTGAGGACCCCCTGTCTGTGAGGACCACCTGTCTGTGAGGACCACCTGTCTGTGAAGACCACCTGTCTGAGAGGACCACCTGTCTGTGAGGACCCCCTGTCTACGCGTTCTTTATTGGCCGCTGCTGACACACACACACACACAAACACACTGTGTTACAGTGATACACCTCAAAGTCCATCCGTAGAAGGTCAAGCGTAAGTGGGCATTCTGAAGCCCACGAACGCCAAAAAAAAAGAAGAAGAACAACAGAGGGATATAATAAAGGACAGCCTGATTTTTACCCGTTTCCATTAATAGTTTCTTTGGTCGTCTGGTTATATTGTTTTGCTGGCTAGTTTTTTGGTTGGTTTTGTCCTCCCTAAAATATTTTATTCAAAATTTAAAAAAAGAAAAACAGTGTCAAAGGCCTGTGCCTGGACCATGGTGTTTTTGGCGCACCATCATCTCTCAACGCCCACCGCCGCCAGGGGGCAATAGTTTGAGAGGCGTCGTACGTGGGTAGGAGTGGTGGTATTGTCACGTCGGGGGTCAGACCCAATTGCTGGCATTTCGCCGGACGTTGCGTGCTGGTGCTGCCATGTGTCTCTTCGCCTTCCTGACCTCTTTTGTCAACATGAAGTGATAGTGGAGGACGTTGTGCCTTGCAACAGTGGGCAGCTGGCCAAAGTAAGGATATATGGTTGTCACTGTGGTCATGAACGTTGGAGAACCAAGCTGCACGAAAGTAAAGTGTGTGTGTGTTCGGTGTGTGTGTTCGTGTGTGTGTGTGTGTGTGTGTGTGTGTGTGTGTGTGTGTGTGTGTGTGTGTGTGTGTGTGTGTGTGTGTGTGTGCGTGCGTGTGTGTGTGTGTGTGTGTGTGTGTGTGAGTGGGAGGGGGTGTGTTTGTTTACGATAAAAGCAGGTGTTTTTTTCGTAATTCGTTAAAGCTGCGTGTTGGTCATAATGCAGCTGCGAACGTGAGTAAAATTGATGAGGTGGTGATCATGAACGCGAAAGATCTGTGCTGGAAAATAGTGTTGTTTTTTTCACGCTGGAAGTTGCGTGCCAGTCCTCATGTGTCTGTTCGCCTTCCTGATCTCTTTGGACAACATCTGCTCCGTGCCCTGCATAAAGTGCAGCTTACGTACTAAAGAATGTTCCTGTGTGTGAGTGTGTGGGGGGTAGGGTAGGTGTGTGTGTGTGTGTGTGTGTGTGTGTGTGTGTGTGTGTGTGTGTGGCTGTGTGTGTGTGTGTGTGTGTGTTCGTGCATGCCTGCATTAGTGAAATAATGGGAATGGCATACTCTCTGTTTGTGTGTGGGTGGTTGTGGTAGGAAGTGTGTATGTGTGTGTGTGTGTGTGTGTGTGTGTGTGTGTGTGTGTGTCTGTCTGTCTGTGTGTCTGTCTGTGTGTCTGTCTGTGTATTTGGAAGGCCCTCCCCCCCTCACGTTTGCGGTTGGGATTTCCTTATTTCGTTGGAGTAGCGTGCTTGTCCTCAGGCGTCTACTAACGTTTCTGAACTCTTTTGCCAACATCAGAAGGGCGCTGTGTCCTGAGTAGTACAGGGACTATGGTGGTGCTCAGGAACGCTAGAGGGCTCTGCTGGAAGAAGGTGTTATTGTCTTTGTTGTTTTTTGTTCTTTCTTTGTTGCCTGGAAGTTGCTTTCTGGTACTCATCTGTGTCATTTCGCACCCCCCCCTCCTCCTCTACACTTCTGTGCAAGATTGCAATGTTGTGTTGCGCTAAGTGATATTGCCCACCAATCTCCACTTTCTTTTCGGTTTACGAGTCAACGACTTTTTCGAGGTCTGTCTTTCTTTTTTTGTATTTCTTCACTCAAGGAAATTACGTACCCGTACATATTTGCTGAGATCGAGCAACGTTACTCGTAGTGATTTACCTATGCCGGACAACTTATCCGGAAGAAAACCCAGAAAAGCTCTCAAAGCACAGAGCAATTCAGTGAAAGCGGCACTGACTTCCCTGGGTGGGAGAAATGACAAAAACGCAGACAAACTTAACACCTTGGTCATCGCAAAAACAAGCCTACGGCCAACATCCATCAAACTCTGTGCAAAGCTTAGGCGGGAAGTGTTGTGTTCACACAATCGCAAAAGCAAACGTGGCTAAATCAGAAACCCAAACACTGACGAACACATCCCTCGGAGAATTGTGGTTACACTGTAAATCCTAGCGAGCCTCCTTCGATAATAAGCTCTTACGTCAGCATGCACACATATCCCGTGAAAGCGAATATTCGGCAACCTGAACAGCTCTTGACATAATGATGGTCACTTGTTGGGATACAAATTATTATTTTCAATTCTGCAATATACATTCATGTATATATATATGTGACCCTCCATCACGGAATGAGTCGGATGTCACCTAGTGCGGTTCACACGTCCGGAGGTGTCCGGTATCAGCGTGAGGGACACCTTAGTCACAGGCTTATAACTCGAACAGTTTTCGCTCTTTTCTAAAACGGTTTACACCACTGGATAGAGCATTAAAAGCTCTCTAAGAAAATGTAAAAATATAAAAATCATGCAAAGGAGACATGCGACTCATTCCGTGGTGGAGGGTCATATATGTCTAAAGCTGGTGTCAGACCGCTCTTCTCTTTCACAATTAAAGGCATTCTACAGTTTACTAGAAAAGTAAAAGAAATAGCTTTCGTTTTTAAAGGCCTTAAAATTCTCCCTCATTTATTTTAAACAGATTCATTCTATACTCTAATTTTAAAGAATGGACACTTTTGCCACAGACTAAAATAGCAACCAAACGGGAAAGTCAATTTCACATCAGAGGAACGGTAAGTATTAGAGCCGGTAGACAGCACCGGTCCGAATTAGGGTATTTTTGCCAGTTTGCTAAACTCCTGTCGGAGATTTTCTGTCATGGCATCACGGTTTTAGAGTGAACGCACTTTCTCCATTTATTTTTACTGATTCGTAAAACAAAATGTTACACCAAAGTTCAAGACAAAATTGGGCAATTTAGCGAAGAACACAAATTATGTTGAGTGAGAAAATACAACAACCGTCTTGAGAACACAAACTGGTGACTGAATTGAAAAGCAAACACACTGAGGCGCGAAAATCTGTTTCAGCACATGCTTCCCCAACGTTCGTCTTCTTAAAAGAATTCCAGAAAACAGATCGAAGAAAAAAAAAAGCGAGAGTTTAATCGAATTTAGTCGTTTAAGGTTCGGTGACTCTTTAGTCTATTTTTCCAGCCAGCCAAGCAGCCCGCCAGCCTGACACCTCATCCATCATGACTGTAGTGAAGCTATAGGGCCCTCCCGAGTAACAGTCTGCCTGCCATTCCGGTGGGAACGTCAATAGTTTTCACACATCGGGCTTAAATGTCATTTAACACGTACAGCCTACTCCATCGTACACACGAAACCTATTTCTGAAGGCTTGAAGTGGCAAGATAAACCGAAAATCTCAGTGGAATTATGAGTGAAATTTCATTTAACACGTATAACCTACTTCATCGTATTGGTCGTATAAACAAACCCTATTCTAGAAGGCTTGAAGTGGCTAGATAAACCAAAATTCCCAGTGGACTCGTTAGTGAAACACGGAAAACCTATACTCTATCGAAAACTAACCCCTTTTCAGAAGGCCTAAAGTGGCACGACAAACCGAAATTCTCAGCGGACTCATGAGTGAAATCTCATTTTACATGTATAACCTATTTCATCGTATTGATCGTATACACGTACACGAACCCTATTTAAGAAGGCTTTAAATTGTGATTCTCAGTGGACTCGTGAGTGAAATTTCATTTAACACGCAAAATCTACTCTATCGTATAAATGAACCTTATTTCAGAAGGCTTTAAATGGCGAGGAAAACCGAAATTTTCAGTGGACTCATGGGTAAAATTTAATCGAACATGTACAGCCTACTCCATTGCGGTTTTTCAGAAAACTTGAAGTGTCAAGAAAAACCGCAATTCTAAGTGGACTCACGAGTGAAATTTAATTAAACACGTACAGCCTACTCCATCGTCTACGGGGATATTTACGTATCCTATTCCAAAAACCTTCATATGGCGACAAATCCGGTATTCTACGTGGATATCGATTCGTCATGATCAGTTTCTTGGCGCTTTGCGGCGTTATCTGCTTGTTTAAAACGACATTCACGGTTTTGGGCTGCTGACTACACACCTAGAATATCGCATTTGTAAACGGATGTCGCTGCATAAGGCGTGGGGCTTTTTGCAAGCGCAGCTCAGCGAATTTTTCCATCGAACCCCCCCTTTTTGTTTTTACATATATATATATATATGTTTTTTTTTATATATGTAAACATAAAAATGTACATGAAAGCTTTCTCGTGGTATCTTATAGGACTAATCCAACCTCATCTTCTCTTAATGATTATCATCAATGCCGTATGGATGACTAAACGCCGTCAGTTTGATACCCTGAACTAGGGGGAGCTTCGTTCGCGCATTACCCTGACACAAGTCAACACGGGACCCAGCAAAGCAAAGAGTGGAACAGACTGGCTCGACACTGCCCCTGTTTGCTCGCCCCTGGTCGATAGAGAAAAGACTAGGAATAAGGTTCATCCTTTGGTTTTCTACTCCTCCGAATATCTCTCCCCCCCCCCCCACCCCCTCCCCCGGCCCCGGCCCCGCTGGATTTAATGGAGCCTGTCAACACAGGTATCTATAATTCAAAGGCGAGCGTCAACACGCGATTTGCCGCCAGTCGGTAACTAAGTTCCAATATCCTTGTCGTCAACGTTGTTGCTCTTCCTTCACCCCCAGACTGACCCCTCCCCCTCTCCGTCTCTGCCCCCACCACGCCAAACTTCAATCAGACTGCTGCACGATGAATATTCATGAAGAGACTTGCTTTCTTCTAAGACTCCCTCTTTTTGGTGTGTGAGCTTTATACCCGGATCGCAGCAAACCGGGAGAAAGTCTGAAATCTTGACAGCACCTTCGTCAACCCCTACCCCCCCACCAGTCGTACAGTTTTCATTTACAGAATTCTGTGAAAGGATTTTCATACATCAGTACAATAAACAGAAAGTGTCGTTCTTAGTGCATTCATTGGTTTCTGACAATCCAGAAAGAACCTCCACCCTTCCACCACTCACATCCAGCAGTTGCAATATTTTCAGATAGAGATTTCTGTTTTCATGCATCAGTACGCTGAACAGAAAGTGGCGTTTTTAGTGTATCCATAGGTTTCTTACCGCGCAATAACACCCCCCCCCCCCCCCCCCCCGCCATTCCACCACTCACCCCCGTCAGCTGCAATATTTTCAGACAGGTATTTCTGTGAAAGGGTTTTCATGCATCAGTATGCTGAATAGACAGTTTCGTTCTTAGTATTCATTGGTTCTACACTTGCGGTAAGACACATTTGATATGTACAGTACTGTCACAGAGTCGCCAAAGCAACCAGAAAGTTCGGAATGTTGAAAGAATCACCCAACTCCCTTTACTCTCTGTCAGAATTCAAGATTCAAGACTGAGGGATTCCAAGTTCGATCAAACATATTCTACTGCTACATGTTTATGTCTCTGTGTGTGCATGCGTGCGTGCGTGTAAGTGTGCGTGCGTGCGAGAATGCAAGCGGGCGAAAGTGCGTACGTGCGGGCGTTTCCGTGTACCTCATTGCAGGAATAACTAACCTCACGTTACAATCTGTGCAGGCATGTAGACGAGCCGGACAAGCGACGGCAGCGCCACACTCATCAGCAAGACACACACAGTAAGCGAGAGCAAGGACGGCAGGACGGACGCACAGACCAGTAGCAAGATGAGGATCCGCTTCGAGCTGTACCCGGACAACGTGTACCCCTACCTCATCCCACCCTTGCGACACTGCCTGACCCTGCACACGGCCTGCGCCCCAGGTGGAGACCCGGTTAACGCTAGCCGCTACTCGGGGGACTGGACTGAGGTCAGCGACTACTTCTGCTTCCTGGCCCTACCCGTAGTTGTCAGTTTCGCCGTGGCCACTCAGGTGGCTAGCGTGGTGGTGCTGTGCAAGATGCCGGCCCGGGCCTCCCTAGACACCTACCTGCTGGGCCTCTGCGCGGCCTCCCTCCTGCTGCTGGCCGCGACTTCCCTGCTGGCCTCCCAGCACTACGTTGGCCGCTACGAGGCCATCATCGCCACGCAACCATACGCCTTCAGCTGCCGCGACTGGTTCTGGTACACCACCATCTGGCTGATCGTCATGATGGCCTTCGAGCGTGCCCTGAGCGTATCGTCGTCGCGGGCCAGCGTGCTGTGCACCCCCACCCAGGCCGGTGTGGTGGTGCTGATGGTGTTCTGCGTGGGGCTAGTCAGCGCGCTGCCCCGCTTCTGGGAGTACGACACGGCGCGCCACTTCGACCTGCGCCTCAACGCCACGGCCCCCGCCGCCACCAAGACGGCGTCCACCGCCACGGAGGAGTACAACACCATGTACTTCTGGTACGTCAAGACGCTGACGCTCTTCCTGCCCTACGTGATGATGGCTGTGACCGGGGTGACGCTGGTGCTGAGGTCGCGCGGGGAGGCGCAGGCCCGGCGCTACACGGCGGTCAAGCACGCCTCGGCCACCGCCCTGGCCCGCCGCATGAAGGACGAGACGGCGCTGTCCAAGCTGCTGGTGCTGCTGATGGCCATGTACGTCACCTTCTCCACGCCGCTGTGTCTGTTGGAGCTGATGTCCCGCGTGCTGCCCGACTGGCTGGACCAAGACACACGCCTCTTCGCCGCCCTGCACAACCTCTTCACCGTCCTCTTCTTCCTGCACTACGCGCTCCACCTCATCCTCTACTTCTGCTACAACAAGCAGTTCAGGCTCACGCTGCTCGACGTCTGCTGTTGCTGCTGCTGATAGCGGCTCGTCCGTCAGCAAGCAGTTAATGTGTGACTTAAAGTTGCTCGTGACGCTCAGAGTCCTACTGTTGTTGCTGAAAGCGCTCCGTCAGTCAGCCTGCGGGTAATGTGTGGCATAAAATTGCTCCTGATATGTTATTGCTGCTACAGCTGTACGCCAGTCGGACTGCGTTTAAATGTGTCACATACATCAAATTGCTTGTGTGATTCAAGGTTTGCTGTTGCTGCTGTAAGCGGTCCGTATGACATGAACTTGCTCGTGATACTCGAGATTTGCTCCTGCTAGCGGTCCGTAAGCCTGCGGGCATAATGTATGACATAATGACAGTTCGCTGTTTTCCTTGCTGTTTTCGATCGTCAAAGAATTTCATGTAATGCCCGAGACCTGCTGTTCTTCAAGCCTCATCAGCCATCTACACACCCACATACCCGGGGAACGCAGTGACCTTTCTTTAACTGCATCAAGGCAAAGAAACAATGGAAACCTCAGCCTGAGGGGATATGCATTGCGTTCCAGCAACCCTGTGGGTGGCAGTTGTGGTCCTGATCGCTTTGCGGTGGACAAACATGATGAAAGTTAGACGTGGGCTTACCCTACCCAGACTGCTCGAAGCTTTCTTTTGTTGCTCGAGTTCAATTAGTCCTTCCGCTAATGTGTCACATTGCAATTGCACGTGCTGCTCGAATTCCACTGTTCGTGTTGCCAGCAGCTGTCATTGTATGACCGACACGCGGCATGGATTGGATTCTACGGGTTCAAGATGAAGCCAGCTCCTGCTGAAGGAATATGAGACAGAATTGCTCCAATGCCCAGGAACGATTGAGCTAACGGTTGTTGGCAATGCTGAATGCTAGCATACAGGTCATATGGCATTGTTTTCAATTCACCGTGAGTCGCTGCTGTACACACGTAACAAGTGTTTGTGTTGGATAACCATACGCCAATAAATGGCAGACTCGGCTGTGCTGGTCGTACACAGACATTCGGACTCTTAATTAACTCCTAAGTCACCGGCGAAGATTTGAGGCGTTCCCATACGAAACACAGTGACCGTTCAATCAATCAATCAATCAATGAGGCTTATATCGCGCATATTCCGTGGGTACAGTTCTAGGCGCTCTGCAGTGATGCCGTGTGAGATGACATTTTATACGGCCAGTAATTGCAGCCATTTCGGCGCATATTTACCTTTCACGGCCTATTATTCCAAGTCACACGGGTATAGGTAGACAATTATTAACTGTGCCTAAGCAATTTTGCCAGGAAAGACCCTTTTGTCAATCGTGGGATCTTTACACGGGGGGAGAGTTCGGACACCAAAGAGAGTCTGCACACAAAGTTGACTCTGAAATAAATTTCCGCCGAACCTGGGATCGAACTCACGCTGACAGCGGCCAACTGAATACAAATCCAGCGCGCTACCAACTGAGCTATATCCCCGGAAGTGTAGGGCACCTCCACATGAAGGAATGACCGCTTCGCTCAAGGC
Source organism: Littorina saxatilis (assembly GCF_037325665.1). NCBI lineage: Eukaryota > Metazoa > Mollusca > Gastropoda > Littorinimorpha > Littorinidae > Littorina > Littorina saxatilis. The sequence goes on from NC_090256.1 coordinate 47,393,488, forward strand.
TTGACTTAATGTATTTAAGTAGTTAGGGACCAGAGTGGGTCTGACTGCTCAACACAGCCATGGTTTAAAATAAAACCTAGCGGTGTCCACTCTGCAGAGAACTGGAATAAGCGGTGTGCGTGCGTGTGTGCGTGCGTGCGTGCGTGCGTGCATGTGTGTGTGTGTGTGTGTGTGTGTGTTCGCCTGACATGAGTGGAAAAGGAGTACAGCAGAAGTTCTTGTTGTTGTTGAAATGTACCTGGCTGTGGGTATGTGTGTCTGAGTCGACAATGAATACCTGTAGTGTGCATTTAAACAGAATCTACGCACCACGATTGTCGTAGTGTTACTAGAGATGATAATTACATTTCTCTCAGCGATACTACCTGAAGTTCACCCATTCTTCGTTTCACAAGTAACGTTAACACACTTACTTCAACACCAAAGGCTAACATTCCTGTGATGGACATGACGTTACTGCTCAAACAAACGGTGGTCTCTCTGTGTGGCTCCAACAATGCCAAAGTAACGCCAGTTCAGTATTATTAAAAAAAAGAATTCAGCAGCATTTGTTCAATGACATAATTGTTTTCCTAACCTACAGCTGCCACATACATCCTCTTGGAACTTAAACTATGTTTTGTTCGCAAGGAAAAATGCGAGATGGTTGACGATGTAATGCAGCAAAAGCGCGAGTAAGGCATACAATCAGGTGCAATGCAAACATTCAACGAAGGTGTACATATCTTTAACGGCGAAAGGACTTGTGTTTCCGTTGAAGAGCTCGAATGACAACGTAGATTAAGGAGAAAGCTAATACCAAACTGATGTGTGGTGTGTTCATACTTTGACAATTTTATCACACTCTCAAGAAACTGCTAAATCTTCTGCACAAGAACGTTTTGGTTGTGAGAAAACAAGAACAACTTTAGTAACAAAAATACTGGGGGGAAATCTGCAAACTTCAACTGTACAATGATTGGCAAATCACCGTTATACTCTGTTGAAACGGTGCCGCTGCCAAAGCTTTGAATTGTGTGACTCTTGGCGAATGGTTCAACTGTTTAGAAAATAACAACAATGTTAAGTTTATGGTGCCCTCCTTTCTACTCATTTCAAGCAAAGAAATTATGACATGTTAACACTTAAAATGACCAACCTGAGCGCTTTTCGTGAAACAAGACATCTTAGAGCCGATTTTATCTTACTAGCCATGCAGGGTTGAGCACTCTTGGTATTTTGGGCACGAAACTTTGCGGCAAAATGCGACAGCGAATTTTTCGACAAACCACACCATGCTAGTAGTTGCAGTTTGCGACACGCTAGCTGGGGTCTGCGACAGTGACATTCCAACTAAAAGAAGTGTACTCTGGGTAGAGGGTGCAAACACAGACATTCCAGTTAACAATCTGGTTATTAAATCATGTGCTACTGTGCAGCATATATATCCATTTTCTTTGTCTGGAAGATACAATTAAGTTACTGCATGGATCTTGATTTTTCATGCACTGATCACTTAATGGATGTATTAACTATTATCAAGCTTAACCTCCATCCACCCCATCCCCTCTGCAGAAAGTATACATATTATTGTAACTGCAATTGATATCATCGTTGTAAGCCGTGCCATGGTCATTCATATCATAGCATCGCTGTTAACATCTAGTGTGTCTCTGTGTCATCTATCACTGTACCATCCAAGGCATTACTATCGTCATTCCCTCAGCGTCGTTTTCACCCAAAACTATGTTGTCTGGTAAAGCCATTAGCTTTCTGCGAACAGAACCTTGGATGCTTCCTGTTGTTTTTATGTATGACAAGACCAAAAAACAAAACAAAACAAAAAATCCCAAAAAATCCTGATATGATTGTTGTGATGTTGTAAAAATGCTGCCAATCAAAGTGATTCACTATGGGGTCAATGTCTGCATCTGAACAATACGTTGTTGAAGCCTAAAAAGGCCATATTCACAACGACGTAGAGTAGTGTTGCCATGGTAATGTGTTATTCACGCGTGTGACAGAAGATGTCTGTGCATGATTTGTGTTATTGTTTCGACGTATGTGTGATTCAGCTGTTTCTATGGAGATAATCGTGACTTCGTGTGGAATCTACATGTTTCGTTGTGGTACACACACAAGTGTTACCTTTTCATGGTGTGTTCATCGTGTGTTCCGAAAATGGCTCCTTTAGAAAATGGTTCATGCGGGTGCTGTTTGCAGTTTTATTTTAGTTGTTGTAGGTGTGATAGTGGCGGTGGTGGCTGAGTATGCGGGTGCGCATGTTACGATGCTGTGATTGTGTTTAAAAGCTGTGGAATAATAAAAAGAAAAACGTTTTGTATAAAAGCTCTTGGGACTGCCTGATATGTTCGAGCTGTGTTGTAAGGTATATATAACAGAGCATGAGAACAAGGTACACGCATTCACGCGCGCGCGCACACACACACACACACACACAGCATCCCTTACGTAGGGGAAGCTCTTTGCTCACACACACATGCGCGCGCGCACAGTGGACAGGCCAAAGACCTCTAAAGAGGTCGTCCTTGGGACAGGCTTATATACGCACGAACGGGAGGGTGGATTATAGGCGAGGGGAGGGGGTGCAGCTGGGGACCTAATGTTATAATAATGTTAAAGTTTACTACCACCTTTTCAGCCTTCACACCTATATCTTTCCAAAAATCTATTTAGCTCCTCAAAAACATGGCAACGATCGTCGCCAGAGGACCGCGTGGTCTCAAATCGAAATCATTTTTCAAGATTTACTCTCACTGCCAGAAAATAACACCAGTCGATTTTTGAATTCTATGTGTTCTCGGGCAGGAGGCTTAGCTCAAATTCACAGAAAATTGCTCAGTCAATTATTTTGTTCTTTCTTTTTGGTCTCTCATTCCCACTGGAACTAATTATTTCAGACACGCAATGTCGACTGAGTTATGGATACCCTAAGCTTGCAGCATGCATTCTTCCAGCAAACATTTGTTACCAAACTAGAAAGAAAAAAAAGTAATATCCCCTCTTAACCACAACCCCCACCCCCAAACAATACCCCCATCTCTCCCCGAGAAAAGTGAGAAAAGAATGTCAAGTTACAAGGAAATAATGCCAAACAGCACAAGTATGGACAGATTACGAAATGTAAGTCACCCGTAGTTAACGTTAACGTTACCGTAAGCCACATCTTGCGTTGCGCAATACAGCGCGGTCGAGGAGGGGGTCGCCGTCAAATAAGCTTACTACATGCAGATTTTTAACTCGCCTAGTTTGGCCCGGTTTCGCGACTTACGCACCCCTTGACTACCACTACGGTACTATCTTCCATGAGATAATAAAGTGGCATGGTCTGGTATGGTATGGTATGGTTTGGTATGGCGTGGTATGGCGCGGTAAGGTATGTTATGGTAACTGAATCACTCTAATAAGACCTATAATAAAGTATTCTCGTATAGTATGTTTTGGTTTGGTTTGGTTTGGTTTGGTTTGGTTTGGTTTGGTTTGGTATGGTATGGTATGGTATGGTATGGTATGGTATGGTGTCCTATCGTATGTTGCGTACGTGCGCCCGTGCGTCCGTCTATTTGTTTATTGATATATGTATCACCAACCTATTTTTTCTATTAATCTGTTTAGCCGTACACTCTATCTCTTTGTCTCTACAGCGTCGAGTTCCAAGCGTCTATCACCAAGTACGCATGGCTGAATAAAACAATCACGCTTGTAACAACAGCAGATTGTTGAGAACAATCATCCAATCTTTCACCACTGACGTTCCCTCTTGTCACAAGTATTGATTGTCTTGGCAGACCGAGACCATAAGAACATTAGCACCTACGAATCCCAAACACTCTTGTGTAAGTTTTCACCAAAGTGTTTCTAAGACAAGGACCCTAGGCGCCTCCCGGGCCTGGCAAGTAATTCAATAGTTCTCAGCTGAGCTAGCACCTCCAACAAAGACCTCCCCCAATCCGGGTCCTGGAGAAAAAGGGAGGCTTGTCGAAAAGAAAACCAAATTACACCGTCATCACTTTAAGTCCCCACAGTCCTCAGCCACCCCCCACCTGCGCCTTCCTCCGGTTCAATCAGACCGATAGTGAACCGTGGAACACCCTTAAAATGTCTCTGTGTCGCTCCCTTTCCGCTTCTGTCCTACAGACATTTCTCATCCTCTTGTATATTGGTGAAGCTTCACCCAACCCCCCTTTTTCCAGGAACTTCAGTTCAATCAGTCATATTGAAGGAACAATGATTTTCTCTGCTAACACCTCTTTCTGTCTGTCGCTTTGTCTGTCTATTTTATCTATTTATCTGTTTGTCTGTCTGTCTGTCTGTCCGTTTATCTTTCATATCACAAAAAGAAAAGGTAGTCTTTCAATGGGGAACTTGCCTTAGCAATTAAACCATTCTGACTTCTTACCTCTCTCTCTCTCTCAATATCTTCCTGTTTGTCTGTCTGTCTGTCCGTCTCTCTCTCTCTCTCTCTCTCTCTCTCTCTCTCTCTCTCTCTCTCTCAGGCTCTCAAACATATACACAAAAACACACACATATACACACACAAACACACACACACACACACACGCAAACACACACACACACACACACACAAACACATACGAACGCATGCATGCATGCAAAAGACACACACACACACACAAACTTGTTCTCTCTCTCTCTCTCTCTCTCTCTCTCTCTCTCTCTCTCTCTCTCTCTCTCTCTCTCTCTCTCCCTCTCTCTCTCTCTTATTCATCTCGCCGTACACAAAATCGTTGGGTGTGCGTGATCCAACTCCAAGAAATTTCTTTAGGGCAAATAAATGAACTTGTTCAGACTGTAATGCAGATTTCTCAAGACCCCACAGTTCAGCTCCATATATTGCAATTGGCAAAACCTGAGAATCAAATAATTTTAAATAAACGTTCAAATTATTATTACCAAGCTTGGACAAATTTTGTAATATACACAACAGTGCGTTGTTCGCTTTGCTTGCAAGGTCACAACAAGTGGCGGTAAAACTGAGTTTTGTGGAAAACAATATTCCTAAATACTAATAAACATTAACCACTGGCATTATCTTTCCATCATACTTCCATTTCTCTCTTACACTCAAGTATCCACCCTTCCAAAAAACAACAATATTACTCTTCTTCATATTTACGTTAGGGTGTAAATTTGATGCTGCATGTTGCAAATTATTCAACTGCGTCAGTAGACCAACCACAGTCTCAGATAATAGAACAACATCATCAGCCAACAATAAAATCTTTCTTTCTTTCTTTCTTTCTTTATTTGGTGTTTTACGTCGTTTTCAACCACGAAGGTTATATCGCGACGGGGGAAAGGGGAAGATGGGATAGAGCCCCTTGTCAATTGTTTCTTGTTCACAAAAGCACTAATCAAAAATTTGCTCCAGGGGCTTGCAACGTAGTACAATATATTATTGTTATTCAGTTGGCCGCTGTCAGCGTGAGTTCGATCCCAGGTTCGGCGGAAATTTATTTCACAGAGTCAACTTTGTGTGCAGACTCTCTTCGGTGTCCGAACCTCCCCCCGTGTACACTACATTGGGTGTGCACGGTAAAGATCCCACGATTGACAAAAGGGTCTTTCCTGGCAAAATTGCTTAGGCACAGTTAATAATTGTCTACCTATACCCGTGTGACTTGGAATAATAGGCCGTGAAAGGTAAATATGCGCCGAAATGGCTGCAATCTACTGGCCGTATAAAATTTCATCTCACACGGCATCACTGCAGAGCGCCTAGAACTGTACCCACGGAATAGGCGCGATATAAGACTCATTGATTGATTGATTGATTGATATTACCTTACTGGGAGAATGCAAGTTTCCAGTACAACGGACTTAACATTTCTTACATACTGCTTGACTAAAATCTTTAAAAAAATTTACTATATTCTATACAAGAAACAATTAACAAGGATAAAAGGAGAAACAGAATCCGTTAGTCGCCTCTTACGACATGCTTGGGAGCATCGGGTAAATTCTTTCTCGTCCCAACCAATATGGGACTCCCCCTAACCCGCGGGGGGAAACAATCAAATAAATAACTCCATATAATCATTCAAAAACTGTGCACCGTGTCTTCCTTTTTCAATAATTTCCAAAGCCAACTCGTTTATAAAGAGAGAAAACAAAAGAGGACTACAAACATCACCTTGTTTCACACCGTAGGTACACTTAATATAATCAGTCAAATGTACACCACATTTTACTCGGAATTTAACATTTTCATACACACTTTTAATGCAACGGAACAACTTTCCTTTTATGCCATTTTTCAACAAAATTGGCCACATCAGGTTACGATCGATAGAATCAAATGCTTTTTCAAAATCTATAAATGCCACATAGAGTTTACGATTAAAGGAAAACTGCTTCTGTACAAACGCCAACAGTGTAAACATATGATCGACAGTTGAATAATTCTTTTTAAACCCAGCTTGATATTCTCCAGTAAGATTATAACGTTCACTCCATTCTTGAAGTCTACAGTTGATATTTGTACTATACACTTTACTACTCACATCACAGAGTGATATTCCTCGATAATTACTTGGATCATTAGCATCACCTTTTTTTAATAACGGGAGTAAAAATGATTCGGTCCAAGCTTCTGGAAAAAACACCTTTATCAAAAAGAACATTAAACAATTTCACACAAAAATCAACAATCTGTAGTCCAGAATATTTCAATAACTCAGGTATCATTTCATCTGGTCCAGGAGATTTATGATCTTTCAATTTTCTTAATGCATTCAAAACTTCCTCTTGTGAAATCGGATTATTCAAAATACTGTCTTGCTCACCTTCATCGTAATTAAAAATTTCCACATTACTTTCATCTTTTTCAAACAGCTCTTTAAAATGTTGAAACCACACATCAACAGGCACATTGTTCGTAACACTTTTTCTTTTAAAAGACAGTTTTCGCATTGCGTCCAAAAGTCATGTTGATTATTTACAGTCAACCAAGTACTGTATCATCGCATCATTGTGTTGCTTTTTCTTCCTTTCCAGGAAGTGCTTATATTCTCGCCTTGTTGTACAAAATGCAGTACGATCATCCGCAACCTTTGAGCCACAACATTTCTCCAACATCTTCCAAACATTTTGCCTTGCTTTCCTAAATTCTTCATCTAACCAGTCACCCATACTCTTCCTTTCATATCAACTCTCTCTCTCTCTCTCTCTCTCTCTCTCTCTCTCCCTCTCTCTCTCTCTCTCTCTCTCTCTCTGTTTGTGTGTCCCATGCCAGCTCCCATCAGAACCAGCCTACTCTGTTTACCCACTGACTGGCCATGGAAGAGGATTTCACTGTATAATGTCCACAAGAGGCAAGGGTCAGTCTCTCACTGACCAATCTTGGCAAGAAGGAGAATAGGGACGGTTTTGGTTGGGGGGAAGGGGACTGACAAATTGCCTACATGGATATCGGTTCTGGCACCGTCTCTATCCCTGTCCCTTGTGGCTCCATTACACTCACTTACTTTTGGCTTCAAAGCACGTATGCACACACGCACGCACGCACGCACGCGCATCCAAGCGCACACACAGACAGACAGACAGACAGGCAGACACACACACACACACATTCACACTTTGGTACAGTGCTGCCATATCTTTTCTCACGTGCTTTCGGTAAACGCAGTAACTTCAATGTTCTTTCTACGTTTACTTGTTGATTTATCTAATTGATTATTCATTCATACATTCATTTGTTCAATCGTTCGTTCCGTGCGTCCGTTCATTTATTATACTCAGTTGTTTATATGCATCTATTTGTAAATTTATTTATCGACCGGCTTTCATACCCTTCTTGACCCAAGGCATCGAAAAGGTCGACTCGGTCACTCCTTCTCATTCACCTCTTTTTTTTCATAAACTACCCAGCCTTCTCAGCCTCCTCCTCCTTCTCCTCACCCCCCTCTCTTCCTCCTCCTACGAAGCTTACCAAAATATTGTCACTGTAAATTCACCACTTGACCCCTCCAGAGCTTTTGCGGGTAAAGTCAGTCTCCGTCCTCGCCAAAGGTTGCAGGCAGGAAGGGGCTATAGGAGCCAAGAGGTTTTATCTCATTAGTTCTTTCCGTGCCTGTGCACAATAATGTCACCCACCCCCCCCCCCCCACCCCCCCTTTCCAACCAGCACCACCAGCCTCAACCTCCCCGCATCCAGTCTTCGTCGAGGTTCTGAAATCCGCACCGCAGGAAAGACTGTGATTTTGTTTTCACGTTCACCTTGAAGAAGGAAACTCTAGCAGGGATTCAGCAGCACAAAAAAAAAACAAAGTCGCGTAAGGCGAAATTACTACATTTAGTCAAGCTGTCGAACTCACGGAATGAAACTGAACGCACTGTATTTTTTTCACCAAGACAGTACAGCTTCGTCAATCCCCGCGAGAAGGAAATCGCTCACCTCCCACGTGCAAAACGCAGTGATATGCACACGCCAGAATAGCGCGGTAGCGTATTGTGCTAAGCAGGAAAGCGCGCTTTTCTGTATTCGTGTTAACTTTCTGAGCTTGTTTTGAATACAACCTATCATATCTATATGTTTTTGGAATCAGGAAACGATAAAGAATAAGATGAAATAATTTTTGGATCGATTTCTTAAATTTTAATCGTAAGACTAATTAATCTATTTTCGTTAATTGTGATCACATTTTAAGAGTAAACATGACATATGTATATATTTTTAGATTCAGAATGTCATGAAGAATACGATGCAATCAATTTTAAATCTGTTTGCGAAAAATCGATTTTAATGACAACTTTAATGAGCAAACTCATTAATTAATTTGTAAACCTCCAAGCTGAAATGCAATACCAAAGTCCGGGCGTCGTCGAAGATTACTTGACCAAAATTTCAACCAATTTGGTTGAAAAATGAGAGCGTGACAGTGCCGCCTCAACTTTCACGAAAAGCCGGATATGACGTCATCAAAGACATTTATCAAAAAAATGAAAAAACCGTCTGGGAATATCCTACCCAGGAACTCCCATGTAAAATTTCATGAAGATCGGTCTAGTAGTTTTCTCTAAATCGATCTACACACACACACACACACACACACACACCACACACACACACACACGCACACACATACACCATGACCCTCATCTCGATTCCCCCTCTATGTTAAAACATTTAGTAACAAGTCGCGTAAGGCGAAAATACAATATTTAGTCAAGTAGCTGTCGAACTCACAGAATGAAAGTGAACGCAATGCCATTTTTCAGCAAGACCGTATACTCGTAGCATCGTCAGTCCACCGCTCATGGCAAAGGCAGTGAAATTGACAAGAAGAGCGGGGTAGTAGTTGCGCTAAGAAGGATAGCACGCTTTTCTGTACCTCTCTTTGTTTTAACTTTCTGAGCGTGTTTTTAATCCAAACATATCATATCTATATGTTTTTGGAATCAGGAACTGACAAGGAATAAGATGGAAGTGTTTTTAAATTGATTTGGACAATTTAATTTTGATAATAATTTTTATATATTTAATTTTCAGAGCTTGTTTTTAATCGGAATATAACATATTTATATGTTTTTGGAATCAGCAAATGATGGAGAATAAGATAAACGTAAATTTGGATCGTTTTATACATTTTTATTTTTTTTTACAATTTTCAGATTTTTAATGACCAAAGTCATTAATTAATTTTTAAGCCACCAAGCTGAAATGCAATACCGAACCCCGGGCTTCGTCGAAGATTACTTGACCAAAATTTCAACCAATTTGGTTGAAAAATGAGGGCGTGACAGTGCCGCCTCAACTTTTACGAAAAGCCGGATATGACGTCATCAAAGACATTTATCAAAAAAATGAAAAAAAACGTTCGGGGATTTCATACCCAGGAACTCTCATGTCAAATTTCATAAAGATCGGTCCAGTAGTTTAGTCTGAATCGCTCTACACACACACACACACACACACGCACACACGCACGCACATACACCACGACCCTCGTTTCGATTCCCCCTCGATGTTAAAATATTTAGTCAAAACTTGACTAAATATAAAAAGAGCAGAATAAAAACAGAAACAAATCGCGTAAGGCGAAAATACAACATTTAGTCAAGTAGCTGTCGAACTCACAGAATGAAACTGAACGCAATGCCATTTTTCAGCAAGACCGTATACTCGTAGCATCGTCAGTCCACCGCTCATGGCAAAGGCAGTGAAATTGACAAGAAGAGCGGGGTAGTAGTTGCGCTAAGAAGGATAGCACGCTTTTCTGTACCTCTCTTTGTTTTAACTTTCTGAGCGTGTTTTTAATCCAAACATATCATATCTATATGTTTTTGGAATCAGGAACCGACAAGGAATAAGATGAAAGTGTTTTCAAATTGATTTCGACAATTTAATTTTGATAATAATTTTTATATATTTAATTTTCAGAGCTTGTTTTTAATCCGAATATAACATATTTATATGTTTTTGGAATCAGAAAATGATGGAGAATAAGATGAACGTAAATTTGGATCGTTTTATAAATTTTTATTTATTTTTTTACAATTTTCAGATTTTTAATGACCTAAGTCATTAATTAATTTTTAAGCCACCAAGCTGAAATGCAATACCGAAGTCCGGGCTTCGTCGAAGATTACTTGACCAAAATTTCAACCAATTTGGTTGAAAAATGAGGGCGTGACAGTGCCGCCTCAACTTTCACGAAAAGCCGGATATGACGTCAACAAAGACATTTATCAAAAAAATGAAAAAAACGTTCGGGGATTTCATACCCAGGAACTCTCATGTCAAATTTCATAAAGATCGGTCCAGTAGTTTAGTCTGAATCGCTCTACACACACACACAGACACACACACACACACACGCACGCACGCACGCACATACACCACGACCCTCGTCTCGATTCCCCCCTCTACGTTAAAACATTTAGTAAAAAGAGCAGAATAAAAACAGAAAAAAGAAAAGAAAAGGGCAAAATAGCAAGGAACAGGGGAAGAGAAGAAAGGAGGACTTCAAAAAAATGTCAACTCCGCACAAACTCTAAAACCCTGCCATTGGGGACTGCATGTACGTGAGAGGAAATGAGAAATGAAAGTGTCTCAGGAAACTTCAGCGTATTTTTCTCTCCCCCAAGGCATTTTCTGTGAAACACAACACACTAAAAGCAGCAAGGAAACCAACAGAAAGGCAAACAGAAAGTTTACTTTCTGTTTCCAGGAAAAGGTAAGTAGTGACCTCATTATCAAGTGCAAAGGAAAAACAAACAAACAAACAAAACAAAAACAAAAACCACTTTATAAAAGCACGCAGGCTATAATGTGATGTAATTCGTCTTGAACAAAAGGGAAGACATCTGCATGTCTAGAGTTGCAGTGTCTTCCTGGTTGACATTTATTTCTGTCGAAAGTTCCATCGCTGTCCCCTTACTGCAAAACATTATCAGAAGAAAGGGAAATAAAAACTTAAACCTCGGACAAAAACTGCCATAGAAGCTCATTATCATGGAAACGACGATATAAAGTGAAATACCTTGGAGCAATGCTATTTATTTCTCTTTGGAAGAAATCAAAGAAAGAAAAAAAGAAAGTACTCTACATGTGTCTTCGTTATTTTGTTGTCGTTGTTGTTTTCATCGTTTTCAACATATTTTTGTTTTCAAGATAGGTAGTGCAAAGTGCCTTTTTAAGATGCTGTCCAACTTAGCTGGAGGGATACAAGTCCTTGAAAATAACAACCTCTCAATACATGCATGATCAATATTCTTTAAGAAAAAGGAGAAATAATGAACGAGAAGGGACAAAATGCCCCTGAGGGTCTAAGAATGCATATCTACTACAAATTACAATGCTGTGGGTTTCTTTCTTTCTTTCCTTCTGTCTTTCTTTCTTTCTTTCTTGCTTTCTTGCTTGCTTGCTTGCTTGCTTGCTTGCTTGCTTGCTTGCTTTCGTTCGTTCGTTCGTTCGTTCGTTCTTAGTTAAAACAATACGCGAACGCGCACAAAAGCACGGACCGAACATTTATTGCAGCTAAAACGAGACACGCTCCCTTTTCTCCCTCCTTTCTTCATGTCTGTCTGTTGGTCTGTCTGTCTTGTCTGTATTGCTTGCTTGCTTGCTTGTGACCAATGCTTGTGGTATTGTGATGGTGGTCCTGGCTCACACGTTTGACAGCAAAGTACAACCCTGTGCCTTTCACAACGTTCTTTGCTTTTGTACGTTCTCCATTCTTCTATTCCATGCGAACATTCCGTACACTTGACAAAATATTTAAAATACACATTTTAAAAAAGCAATGCGCGTTGTCAGATTCAGTTTTTCGCAGAAATATGGTGAAGTTGACAGACATAACATGGGGAATCCTGTTTGGGGATAATGGTTCATTTCTTGTCCAAGGTAGTGTCACTTGCAGAGAGTGTGAGTGAATATATGGTGTTGGGGGCACGGTTGAAGAGAGGTGTAGGGCATAAGGGGCGGGGGGTGGGGTGCGCCCATTCGAGCCTAAAATGAGCAGAGAGATGGAGATAGTTCTATACCGAACATTGCTTCCCGATTCCAGGGTAAAATGTACCGCGCCATTGTGAGCCATCATCTGCTGTTTGCCCTCACTGCCGTGGTACGGTCACCAGAGTGTTGCGAAGAGCATGCATACCTCGTCGGACAACAGCCACATGGTGCGGGCCATGGGTCATGAGAAAAGCGAGATGCAAGTAGAAAAAGGGAGATACAAAATGCCTATGGCTCTTTTTTGTCAGCCGGAATTTTCTGTTTGGTTGTACACAGCGATCTCAGTGCAAAAACAACGGATGACAAAACATCTAAGGCTTGGGACGGGAGGAAAATGAAAAGATCCACACTCTGCTTCATGCCTGTCGTTAGTTTCTTTAAGTACAGGCCAGGCCGGGCCACAAGCTTCATAGATAAGTGCAACTGGACAAAATACTGTAGGATTTCGTTCGCTTCGATTTTACCACCGAAGAAGGAGACATGAGAATTCTTTGAAGTGACAGCCCAGATGAGTTCACCCCCACCCCCACACTACTACCCGTATCCTCGTGAACAGACACAATCCGGCTAGATCTTCTATGTCCTCCTTTCAAGTCCTTTCCCTTCGTCTTCACCCCTCTCTTCCCCTCTCCCTCGTCGCCTCTGTACTTTCCTTATTTCCTTCCTACTTTTTCTCCCTGCTTCCTCTCGTTTTAGCGTCTCTACCGCTGCCGGACTCCAAAAGCAGCAACTCATCTAAGAGGCTGGTGAATCTGAGAGCGTCATCCCTCCTTTTCCACTGCCTCTAATTCCATGCATTTTACTTTCCCCCTGCAGCGAGCATAGCACCAAAAAATCTAATGGACGACATTTTGATGCAATCCTGTACTCAGCAGATGGCAGCCTGAAGGCGCCCGTATACGAATCCGTGCTGTTTTTGTGTTGTCTTTTATTTGGCCTTTCTTTTTTTCTTTTTTTTTCGTGTTTTCTCAACCGCGTATTTCGCCCCCGGCAGTAGTGGTGCATAAATATGGACAAAAGGATGGAAAATAGTCTGCTGATATTCTGAGTTCATCAGATTGCGACCTAAGGGTGGACTCAAAGCGACCGTCTATGAATTTGTCGTTTCCTGTCGCTTTTCTTTGTCTTTCTTGCTTTTTCTAACCTGCGTATACTCCCTCCCCCCCCCCCCCCTGCAGCAGAGTTGCATGAAATTAAATTTTAAACTCGGTATATGTCGACCTCGGGCGAAAGTCATCACAATAGTTATGTTGCCCCATCTCCATTGCGGATTTCGCCCTGCAAAAACCCTGCACGGAAATCGACAAGAGAGTGGTAAATATTCTGAGTGATGCAGACTGAGCTCAGCAAATGGCGAGCTAAAAGCGACCTGACAGCGACCGTCGTTGATTCTGTAGATTCTTTGTCGTTCTTGCTTTTACTCAACTGCTTTTTACCCCTGCATCAGTGTTGCACAAACACAAACAAAAAAAGAATGTTTAAAAAAAACTTCTGATATCCTGTACTAAGTCGATGACTGTTGATAAGTTTAGAAATATTTGACAAATGCTGCTCCTGCAATCTTAAACTCAGTACATGGCGACCTAACACACACACACACACACACACACACACACACACACACACACACACACACACACACACACACACACACACACACACATTAACCACAGAAAGGAGATAAACATATCACCACACGGAACTCGGACAAGAAATCAATATTTTATTTAACCACACAAAACGTGGCCTTGGAAATCAATAATTTAACAGCTAAAAAAGGTGGGCAGATCAGCTTCAAAGACAAGGGTCTGACAACGTCCAGGCTTTATAATAGCCATCCTCCTGTGGCTAAACCAAACCAGGCAGTTGTCCGACAAAATAGCTGGTTTTCAAATTAAATTTCATATTACAGTGTCTGAAATTGACGATACAAACTTTTTTTGAGCTTATGATTGAAATGTCATCCGTAAGAACTTTGTCAGAACTAAGCCTGTCTGCCTAGAAATGAGGAATTGACCTATAAATTACAAGTTAAGGGTAGAAAATTTATTTCGTTTTCGTTTTACAAAAATTGCTTTCCCCATCCCTTAGAGATAATGATTAGTACATGATAGCAAAAGATTCTTCACAATAAAATAAATCGTACAGACACACAGAAGGACACGTCAGAAATAATGTGTTCCGCAGAGGGAACACACACACACACACACACACACATGCACTCACACACACACACATGCACTCACACACACACACACATTCAAAGTGTCCGTCTCCCAATCTCATCCTCATTATCTACCACATGACTCAGTGCATAAAGGTGGCGCTGAATAGGGTGACAACAGTATTTCACAATAAAATCCTGATATATCCAAAACTGTAAAAAAAAAAAATAATAAAATAAAAAATAAAGGATAAGCGATTTTAATCTGCTCTATGACTTGAGTACCCCCTACAAGACCTCAACAGCAAGATACTCCGGTTTGATTGTCAAAAGCGAAATAAAAAAGAAACTGACCAATATTTGTCTCATATCAAACCAAGACGCCAGAATTCTGTACACACACAAAAATGCGGAAAAGAAAGCACACGAGACTCAACTAACATTCCTCACTTTCCGAAATCAATAAATGTCTTCTGGGATGCCCTGGCTTTTCATGAATGTCAATCCCGCCAAATGTCTCAGATAAACGATAACAAGAAGCAATAATACAAATGGCGTCTTTTTAGTGGCCAGGCCAATGGCAAAGTAAGACGCGAAAAGTATGTGCACGGAGACGGTAAGAACCTCTCGTTCATGATCAATATATATCTACATTGTGCATTCTATTCTGCCCTCCTTGGAATCAACACAGAACTCTGAACTCGATTTTATCCGGAATGACAAACAGTAAAAGCGCTCTCTCTAAACGTACCCCCTGTTCTAGACTACCATAATAGACATAATTCTCTCTCTCTCTCTCTCTCTCTCTCTCTCTCTCTCTCTCTCTCTCTCTCTCTCTCTCTCTCTCTCTCTCTCTCTCTCTCTCTCTCTCTCTCTCTCTCTCTCTCTACATAGATTACATACACTTAGGGATCCTACCTCTGAAGTTAAGGATGACTTATAACAAAGGAATCCTGATGCATAAAATAATCTCTGGAAATCTACCCGAAACAATTTGTTCAAAGTTCTCTTTGAAGAGTTCACACCACTTAATGAAATGTAACACTCCTCTTCCTAGGATAGACTTTTTTTTAAAGTCTAGTCTAGTTTACTCAGGTAGCCTGCACCCTCTGGAACGCTCTTCCGAACGTCATGAGGCAATCTACCAGCACGGATTCTTTTAGGAGCAAATATGCATCCCATTTAATGAAATTAATAAGCACATCATTCTTCTGGTTGGTATGTTCCCTTCGGATACTGTTGCTTATTTTCTAATTATCATTTATTTTTGACAAATGTGTGATGCTTTCTCTCAATGTCCTTTGTTTTGCTGAGCTATTGTATTGTTGCAAAATATGCTGAATTTGCTTTCATATTGCTCTTTACTGCTTTGCACCTGTTCTTGAAAACATCATTTTGAATTAAAATGGTTCAATATAATGTGCTTTGTGTACATACACTGATGTTTTTGTTTTTTGCCCTAACAATTATGTATTTATGTAATGAGTCTTTAGTAGTAGTTTAGTAGTAAACTAGTCCCTCTTAAGGGCAAGGGCCAGATGCAAAAAAAGCATATCTATGCTTATTCTTGAAACCCTTGTAAAATAAAGGATTGTCTCTCTCTCTCTCTCTCTCTCTCTCTCTCTCTCTCTCTCTCTCTCTCTCTCTCTCTCTCTCTCTCTCTCTCTCTCTCTCTCTCTCTCTCTCTCTCTCTCTCTCTCTCTCTCTCTCTCTCTCTCTCTCTCTCGTAACCCCCATCCTCTTCATTCTTTTTAATTCCATTTCTGACAGAGGTCTGACCTTGAAACGTTCTTAAGGTCATCAGAAAAATGCACCAAAATGTGACATGATGACGGATGTTCTGGAACATTCCTGCACTCCATTACAGAAACAAACAACGCAACAAATACGCATGCTGTGCTCTTGAAACCCGCCTTAATTCACATCACATCAACTGGGGAAAAAAATCAGATTCTGATTTCATGTTTTTGTTTGTGAAACACAGACCGTTGGCAACATTTCCTCTGCTGCAAAGTCAACATGATGAGCCACACAGACTCTCTGCCAGAATGTTTGCCGTAAAACAGCAAAAAACGGGCTCCGTGTCGATACAGCATAATGGACGATACAAAGACAACTCCTCCCCCCCTCCCTCCCTCACCTCACCTCACATTTTATCCCATCTCCCTTCCCCGCTGTTATCCTGCTGATCGATAGCGAGGTCTGATGCTGCATGCAACGCAGAGGTCCTTGGCTTTCCCCGGGTGTCTTGATTGGTCTAATAAGCGCCTAGCCACGCGCACAGAAAGAGAGGTAGAGGTTGTGGGGGTAGGGAGCAAGAGAGGGATTTGGAGACAGACACGGAGAGACAGACAGGGAGACAGAGATACAGAGACAGAAAGAGTGAGAGGCAGATAGGTTAACAGAGAAGAGAGAGTAAGAGATAGACACAGAGACAGGGAGAAAGTGACATGTCAACAGCGAGAGAGGGAATGCCGGGAGAGAGAGACTGACAGAGACAGACAGACAGGGAGACAGAGACAGTGACAGACGGACAGACAGGAATATAGACTGGCAGAGAAGAGAGAGTTAGAGATACACACAAATACAGGCAGAAAGAGACATGTCGACACAGAGAGAGGAGATGGGGAGAGGGAGAGAGTGAGAGAGAGAGAGAGAGAGAGAGAGAGAGAGAGAGAGAGACAGACAGACAGACAGACAGACAGACAGCCAGACAGACAGACAGACAGACAGCGATAGAGAGAGAGAGGGGGGGGAGAGAGAGAGAGGGGGAGAGAGAGAGGGAGAGAGAGAGAGGGGGAGAGGGAGAGAGAGAGGGAGGGAGAGAGAGAGAGAGAGAGAGAGAGACTCGGAGAGAGAGAGAGAGAGAGACTCGGAGAGAGAGAGAGAGAGAGAGAGTGAGAGATAGAGAGAGAGAAACAGAGAAAGAGAGAGAGAGAGCACCGATAGAATGATCTTCCAGTCAAAGAGAAACGCACAAACAGACACAAAAGGCAGACAGACACGACAGAAGAAGAAGAAGAAGAAGAAGAAGAAGAAGAAGAAGAAGAAGAAGAAGAAGAAGAAGAAGAAGAAGAAGAAGAAGAAGAAGAAGAAGAAGAACAAGAACAAGAAGAAGAAGAAGAAGAAGAAGAAGAAGAAGAAGAAGAAGAAGAACAAGAACAAGAACAAGAACAAGAAGAACAAGAAGAACAAGAACAACAAGAAGAAGAAGAAGAACAACAACAACAAGAAGAAGAAGAAGAAGAAGAAGAAGAAGAAGAAGAAGAAGAAGAAGAAGAAGAAGAAGAAGAAGAAGAAGAAGAAGAAGAAGAACAAGAAGAAGAAAAAGAAGAAGAAGAAGAAGGGTATACTGCAAAATGTCGATATTTTATACAAGCAGCGCCAACCCCGATTGCATGTACCCCATTCTATCGTTGCCGTCAACAGTATACATTGCACCGAAGCTGCCTCCCTTTGCTCATTGAGTTATCCCCCTTACCACTGACTCCTTTGTCCCAGTGTTGCCTCCCTTGGCTCACTACTACCTCCCTTGTCTACCCCCAGAGTTGCTTCCCTTCCATTCACACACCGCTGTTTTCTCCCTTTCCGTTGCACATAATATGGGAAGACAAAAAATTCCAATGAGAAAATCGCATGCAGAAATGTTTGACACTGCTCCCTGCTCTTCAGCCCACCACGACCTTCAACCACCGAGCCACACATTATGCCCTGCATGCCAGGCGTTAAGTTAGATTAGGAAAATCATGCCAGAACTGTTGATGGCTCCCAATTCTTGGGGGGCAGTGCTGTGGTGTAACTGTCATCAAATGTTGCGGCCAAATTCTATTAGGGATGTTTTGCATGAATGTGAACATTATAAAGTGAAACAAGCTAATCGAAATTGCTGTTCAGTGCTGCGTTCTTAGTGCTGAGACAGACAGAGAAGCATACCGAGAGAGAGAGAGAGAGAGAGAGAGAGAGAGAGAGAGAGAGAGAGAGAGAGAGAGAGAGAGAGAGAGAGAGACAGACAGACAGAGAGACAGACAGACAGACAGAGACAAAGACAGAGAGACAGAGACAGACATGCAGAGACAGACACACACACACACCCACCCACACACATACACACACAATGCACACACACACACACACAATGCACACACACACACACACACACACACACACAACTCTCTCTTTCCCTCCACTCCACAACCCTCCCCTACTCCCACTCACTCATACTCCACAGCCAGCTCAATCCAAATAGTCCTTTCTCACATGCCCCAAAGCACTTCCCATGGTTTGCATTGAGATTTCCCGCCCTCCCATCCGTCCAGAAACGACATGCCAGCCACAGCAGCAAGAGACAGAGATTCCCAGAGTTTCAATGATGGACACAATTGCCACACATGACATACGGTACCCTAGAGACAACCGTCTCTTTGCCCGACGGGGACACGGTTTTAATCTGATTGGTGAGATGAATGGCAATCTCAAGGCTGGGCTCCCTTTATGGCCTTGCCTACAGTGTACTCGTAGAGGAAAAATCGAAGCTATCCAATGGCCAATTTAACAAACAGCAAACTCTACTCTCTTCGATGATGGTCGGTCAGCTGAACCGCAAGAAACTTTCATGACTGTGGAGCCCAGGTTAGGAATTCAGGGTTTGACAGAGGATGAGTTGAAACTGACGGGCACAGTAAGTGATGTTTTATTCTCGTACATTGCAGAGAATGGGGAAGGTTTGTGAGAGGGTGGGGAGGGGGGCGTGAAAATGAAACCTGAGTGCCCGCAGACGTACAGAGGCACACACAGTGTATGGCGACAGACAGACAGACAGACAGACAGACACACACACACACACACACACACACACACACACACACACACACACACACACACACATGCACACACACACACACAACTAAGCACATCATGCATACTAACAGGCATCCAGAGATACACGCCATGCGCCATCCATCTCATTTCTCCTTCCAATTCCCCCTGCCACACCACCCACCCCCACACCCACACCCTTCCCCAAATCAACCAACAACCCTAGTAAATTTTCTTCTGATGCGCTGGCCCTTGTATCAAAATGCATAACAAAAGCCATCAGACACCAGACACACCAATCACAGGAACCAAAGAAGGAGAAATCGGGCAAATGTCAACAGACAACCAAGAGACTAGACGTATGGCACGGACACAATCATGCAGGTTCATCTCTTGGAACTTAATTCGGAGTCTCCTAAGCCAATAGGCTAGAGACGCTGCACGGTAAAGGGGGAGGGGGGGGGGGGGGGGGGGGGGGGAGGGGCGGAGGGAGAAAAAAAGTTGCACTTTCAGTCTGTCTTCTGAGTACTTATCTAAGACACAATATGTTTCTCCCTAAATCAGTGGTTTCATCTACGAAACAAAGGGAAGTTATCGCCCTCAATTATAAGACAACAACATATGCATGTACAGACAGGCACGGTTGAAAGCAAGAAAAGTGGGTGTAGCAAGAGATTAGGAATTCAGAGTTTGACAGAGGATGAGTTGAAGAGAAAAGGACTACCATGCAGACAGACAAACTAAATCATGTACAGAGTGACTTCTTGATGACGAGGCTCTAAAGAAACAACACTCAATATCCAGCAGTTTTGCTGATCAAGCAAGGCAGACGGACATATCAACCACACAAGCAAATATAACCCCATGAGCTATTTCCTAGTCTCTGTAATTCTCTACTACACATCATGAAAAACTAAGCAGATGTGTTTGTGTACAGATCATTGTGATGAGGCCGTTTATGTTCAAACTGGTCATATGACTCAAAACGCCATTTAATCCCCAACCATATTCATAAAACAAATTGATCTTACATGAGGTAGAGTTTATAAATTCAAACAGACAACACAAATAACCCCGACAAGCAAATTCACAAAAGCAAGGTTCCCCTCATTAAAATCGACAATAAATCAGAACACAAGAAGACAATGAAGACAATAACATTGACAGACAGGAGACAGAAAAACGGTATACAAAGAAGTTGACCACTCAAAAAAACAAAAACAAGAAAGGTTAATAAATTCTATGCACAAAAAAGTACAATACAAAACACTTACAATGAATGAAATGATTGAATGAAATACAATACAAAACATTCACAATGATTGGAATGTTAAATGAAATACAATACAAAACATTAAACTCAACCCACCTGTCTTTAAAGTGAACAAAAAAACCACACAGCAGACAAAGAATGAGAAGATAAGAATGAACATTAAACTCAGAGATGAAACAAGATGATGCAAGACTTACCAGTTACAGCATTGAAGAGATGCGACAGGAAATAGGTCCTAGTACATGTCAGAGGACTGCGGGGTGACATCACTTGACACACCTGCAAATGAGAGGCAAGATTAATTTTGAGAGTTTCTTGCAGTGCTACTACTTTGGCTAGTGTAAGGGGTGCACTTGGTTTCACGTTCTGTTGTGAGGCTGCTCACACACTCACACACACACACAGGCATGCACATGGACACACTTGCAGACAGGCATGCGCACAAAACGTGAGCACACACATGCACGAGTGTGAGCGCACATGCGCTAGTTGAAAAACCGACCAAGTAAATGCAAATCAACTCCACTCATAATCAACACCACCATGCACCACTACTGCCACCATCACCATAAAAGGTTACTACAGCTTACCATGTGTCCAGCAGCACTGGTGGTAGGCAGTTTCAGATCACCGGGCGGAGGGGAAGAACCTCCTTGCACCGATGTCATGCATGCCTTGTCTGTGTTCTTCCCAAACAGCACGTAGGGCAGCTTGCAATTTCTGCAAGAGAAGCTCGTTGATAAATGATAACGCTTTCTAAAAGGCTTTTTTTGTTACATGAATTTTTTCATGAGAAGGCGGCTATACAATCTGAAAAAATATATAGATCTATAGTTTAGCTAAAAATTACAACACACGCTTTGCTCCTCAGCGGGTGATCATCTACAGAATCTGAAAAAAAGCGTACAGGGGGATTATTTTAATGGCTGAACACATATTCTGATTACAACAGTTTTTTTCGTCTTCTTCTTCCTCCCATACATGTACACTTGCGTTTTCTTGGCACAAGTGGCTTCTTATGTGTATGGGCGCTTTTACCCCGCCATGTAGGGAGATGCATGCTTGGTATTTTTGTGTTTCACTTAACCCTCCGAACTCTGATATGGCTTACAGTATTTTTTCGTGCGCACTTGGCCTTGTGCTTGCGTACGCACACAAAGGGGGATAAGGACTTTAATAAACTTTTCGTCTCTTGCTTATCTGTTGATTGTGTGAAAATAACCCGGTTAACCCGGAGAACAAAAACAACCTACGGTAGGTACAAAGTGAGCTGTGTTCTCAGCTCCAAGTTTACACAGAAAATGTTATTTTATGTCACCCATAAACACAAACATAAGCTCCAAGTCATACTAACCCTGAGCTGCGTTTGCTGTGTCCGACCCGTCCATGCTGGAAGAAGCTACAAAGTGGCTGGGGAAAGAAAAAAAGTAATGTTAAGCGCAGCACAAATGAGAACAACAGCAACTGTACTGCTAGCTGCATGCGCTGATGAGAAAACTTCAAGTGAGTTTGTGGACTTTTTAAGAATACCATTATTCTCAAAGGTGAACAAGTCCCTCTTTCAATGTAGTGAGCACATAGAACATTTGATGTTGGCTTTCAAAACTTATTTTAAATCGCTGAAAACTTTGCTGTCATTTCCGCACAACTGCCCAACTTCTTCACAGTGGGGGAAAAGTGATGTCAAGGACTACACATGTACCTCAAATTTACGACAGCTGCCAAAATTATTATGGTCATTTCTGCAAATTTGCCCCCTCCCCCCAAATAAATCCCAGCAACACCCCTGTGAAAAAAACTAGGAATGACTGATGTACCCAGAGGCAATTGGGAACACAAGTACCTTAAAGAGGTGGGAAAATAATACTTACTTCTGATATTCTCTCGTGAGTCAGTACCCCTTTGTTTTTGACACTGTAAAAAGGAACCAACAATGATTTTTATATATTTTAATTGACATATCAACATACTAGCTGATCTGAATTGCCAAGAAAAGCAAACTGATCAGTAATTTGATCCATGACACTGATGTCAAGGAAAAGACAACTATGCACAGGACAACAAAAATAGAAAGAATTAATGTAATTTCTCAAATAGACCAAATAATAGAGACAAAATTGCTCCCCCTTTCTTAAGAAATAATTCAACTACAAGTTGTATGTCCATATAATATATAATAATGAGAACATTTCTCTCTATCTGCCATGGCCTATAAATTGAGACTCTGAATATGCAGTTGCACATAAAATGTAAAAGCATCTCACAAATATATTCCACTGGTATTCTTTCATCAAGACCAAAAATGAGTCTGCAGTCTGAGACCAATTAGACTGGTTTTCCATGGTGTCTGAAACTTATTTTTAGGTTTTCCTAAGTATCATTCCGCTATATATATACTTCATTTACTGGCACGACTTACATTTCCATGGACACACAGTCACACATTGTCTTCCACTGACGCTCCAACATGGGCAGATTCTGTACACAAACAGAAAGCTTCAGAATTACATCTGAACAAAGAACATAAACTCAAATAAAATAAAAATTAAATTTCATCCACAAAAATCAGCTTGGTTAAAACCAGTCAAATGCTTGCTTCAAATCAAGAGCAAAGCTTTTGCAATAAATCAAATATTCTGAATTCATTGATTCTCCACTGTCGCTAATGACTCAGCTACATGTAATATAAAATCAAAATCTCCAAGGGTGAAAGGAAACATTGTTGTTGTACTGTCAGAAAACTGTTACACTGTAGGATTCAGGGAGGAGACAGCTAGTGCAAGAACAAGACAAACAGAGAAGCAGGGCTCGGCACCTGTTACATTTATCACAGTTTTTGCACTTGGGACAGATACTGTGACAATGCTCAATAAGACCTTAACAAAACTAGGAGAAAACAGGTCTTCAAAATAAGGGAGTCTTAAAACGGAGGTAAACTGACAGATTTTAGAAACAGAAAAAAAAGGTCTTTAAAAGAAAGGAAGTCATAAATCAAAGGGTCTTAATTAGGGGGGGGGGGGGTGTCCACTGTATCAGTTTTTTTTGCGACAAGTTCCTTTCCACCCTTATTCCATTTGCCCAACCATGACAGACACACATGAAAACAAGCAGAAGACCGAGACAGAGAGATGTTATGTACCTCCGTGGTGAGGATCTCTATGGTGACCGGATCCTGGAAGCTCTGCAGCTGGTGAACCAGGGGGCTGACGTCAGCGATGTCAAACTTCAGGGTGAAAAATCCACCTCTGTACAAATAATGCATTGCATTACTGGATTTACAGGGTTGACACACAAAGGCTGATCATATGTGGCAATTTTCACATTATTCATGCAGACAGTAATTATGTGAAACTGAAAACTACACTCAAATTTAAGCGATGTCAAACTTCAGGGTGAAAATCAACCTCTCTACAAACAGTGCATCACATTACTGAAATTGTCAGTGTAACACAGAAACGCTGTTAACATGCAAACATTTTCACGTAACTCATGCATGGTGAATGTGAAAACTACAAACTTTTTTTTTTAAAGCTTGATTTATGATATGTCTGCAGTACCTCTGCAAGGTTATGTTCAAACATGAAGACGAGCGGACAGCTTTTCAATAATGCGAAGTTTTGTGTAAGTCCTGAAGGAATATGGTGGGGGAAAAAAATGTGCGTGTTGCAGCCCTAAATACAGCATTCTTCTTTACAACATTATTTGGCAATACAATTAATGATGACAACTTGTTTTTAAAATTATGCCTGCAAAAATTGAGTATTATAAAAATGCTTATCTGTACTGACTTCCACTTTAGCATGCTATTAAAGATTAGTCATCTCGCTCTTTTTTCAGTTTAACGATGATAAATGTCTTTGCCTTAGTCATTATTTGACCTGAACAATTATATCTGAAACACAGAAAAGTAGAGAAAAAAAATTATTTTCAATTTGACAACATACCCTCCAAAATCCTCAAGTGCAAAAGCTTGGATGATAGGCCATTTCTCAACCAGCATCTTCTCAAACTTTTGATCACACACATCTGAAGGGCAAAACAAACAAATTATTGATCACAAACTTGAACAATGTGCATGTAAATACATGTTTCATGCCTATAATACAGTAAAATCTATTTTCAGATTCCCAATAAAGACCCCCTCCCACTAACGACCTTGAAAATGTCCAGAAAAATCAGTCGTAAAAAGGAAGGGTCTTAAAAGGGGAATCTGAAAATAGATTTTCATCACAGGGGAGGCAACTTCTTTTTGAATGTTTTCTCCGGCTCCTAGCGCACATGTACAGAATCAAAATCTCCCACACGAATGAATGCCCGTGTGGAACAGGCACGCAGACTCGATCTATAGCATGTTCTCCACTGAGACATGCCGAACTTTTGCGGGCTCGAGAAGTGAATTCTGGCCAGAGATGGTCGACCTAAAGAAGAAACTGTGGGACCCAGCGGAGTCCCTGCGGCGAACTGCAAACTTTGTCACGTCAACGAACCTGACAGTGTAGCATGGCAACGGGAACGCAGAATAAGAAGAATAAGAATGTTTTCTGTCAATGGCAATGCTTTCTCCACTTCTCCATTTGTTGTAAATAGACTCCTGGTCTTTGACTTTTGATTGAATCTGTGGGTTTTTTTTTTCTCACTCCCAGACTTTTTGCGATTCCAATCGTGGTTTCACCTTTGTTGCTTCTCTCTATCACTTACCCCATCTTCTAACGTCAAAGGTTTTCATTGTTTTGTCGAGGTCGCCATGTTAACACTACCTCAACGATTTGAAATGAAGATAGATAGCTTTAACAGATAACACCTTACAAACTCAAGTCAAGAGAACTTTTCAATGCCAGGATAATTCATTCACTCTGTTGGCGAGCACACAATCACAAAACATGAACACAAACAAACACGCCAAACAAGCCAAAAAGAATGCTAGCGGGTCCGCAAGCAGAGCAGTATCCACTTATCCCCGAGTACGCAGTACTAGGGTCCAACAGACTTTAATTGTGTGTGTGTCTGTCTGTCTCGACTTAACAGCTTATTGCTGGGAAACTACTGGGCGCAGTTCGTTCAAAAGTTGATACACTAACTTGATAATA
This sequence comes from Littorina saxatilis, assembly GCF_037325665.1. Classification (NCBI taxonomy): domain Eukaryota; kingdom Metazoa; phylum Mollusca; class Gastropoda; order Littorinimorpha; family Littorinidae; genus Littorina; species Littorina saxatilis. The sequence continues at coordinate 47,419,305 of NC_090256.1, forward strand.
GGTCCGATTGATCGTATTAAAACTTCATAATGTTACCTGGGACCTAAATGCGAAATAAATCACAAAAGCCACTCTTAACGGTGGGAGTTTTTGCGGTGGGAGGCTGGTCGCTTTGCGAACAGCCAGTCACTGACCTAAAGGGGAGACTTTGGGCGGCTGAGCCGAACACGTCACGCAGTGACGAGAAAAGCATGATTTGCAAGACAGCCGACGGGTGTGGATTTGGTCTCGGCAAAGAAACTATTGGTCTCGGTGAAAGAGAGACAGAGAGCACGAGAGAGTCTATGGCCAAAGTGATCCGGGTTCGATTCCCGGCATGGGCGGTCTATTTTTTTTTTTTTAATTCTTGTTTACTATTGTTTATTATGAACGTTTTAATGTTTTATTTTACTCTAATAATTTTTTTAATTGTGTAAAATAAATATATAATTTTTTTTTTTTTAATTTAAGTGATCCGGGTTCGATTCCCGGCATGGGCGGTCTATTTTTTATTTTTTTATTTATTTTCTTTAATTCTTGTTTACTATTGTTTATTATGAACGTTTTAATGTTTTATTTTACTCTAATAATTTTTTTAATTGTGTAAAATAAATAAAAAATAAAATTTTTTAATTTTTTTTTTAAATCCACGTGCACAAGACAAAAACTTTCATACTGGGGGAAGAGTACTCGGGTCCAGCGCCAGCGTTTTTTATGTATTCATGATTGAGTTGTTTTTCAAACTCCCACCCCTTTCTCCGTCCCACACCCTACTCCTAGGGCAGTCCTTCAATTGTAAATGCAAAAGGTAAGGTGGGGACTGCTGACCACACCTGGCTCATAATGGTCTGCATGACTAATGAAGCGCGTGCTGTGTGTGCTGGGTACTTTCAAACTTTGACACTTACTGGTAAAAAGATCAAAGTCGTTATTGACCCTTTGTTTATAGGTCGGTCATCTAAAAAAGGAGGATGTCGCCATTCAGAGGTTAGTTACAGTGTAAAAGGCATCCGTGCCCAAAAAATCGGTCGGCAAACGGAGGGGGTTGTTTTGGGAGGTTCCACTGCATCTTTTATCTATCTCAATAGAAATATTCGCAGCCCTCTGAACTTGCTTGCAGGTTAACAATTAAGTCCTTGTCTGTGCGCTACTCTCCCCATAACAAATATTTTCTAAAGAAAAGATGTATGAATTCCTCGCCAAGAATACATATGCAGAGAATATGTATTCTTTGCTGATAAATTACAATTTAACTTATGTTATTATTAATCATCCCTGTTCATGCACTTTCACAAGTCAAGAAAATGAGTGGTACAAGGCTAGAGTCTAACCTCAGTGTACGAAGTAAAACTAAAATAGGTAACTCGCCCAATTGACATGTTCTAAAGAACAAGGATAGACAGAACTTACAAGGAATTAATTGAAATCAGATATTTAAGCTCGAAGCTCTTTAATTTTACTCATTTAGTCAGGACATGTAGTGATGTTTGCTGTTTCATAAGTTACCTTATAAATAACCGCTAAACGCCCTCACTTTTCTCTTTCCTTAGCAATCTTTGCACTTATATCAAAATCTAACTTTTATTATTTCATGTCAGTTTTATTTACTTTTTTTCAAGGGTAGACTAAGGGCATGGAGGAGGGTTGGGGCAGTAGAGTTTCACGTAACTTAACCCTATTCTGTGTGTTATTTCTTCACCTTAATGAACACTCCTTGAACTTACAAAAAAATTCACTGTAAAAAAGTCTGATTTTTCTCAGGGGTAGACGCTATACGTACCCGTAATTATCATCATTTGCTTCGTATTGCATTTTTCTCTTCTTTATCCCTCTTTTTTTTCTTCCTATTTTTGGAAGGTTATTCTTTTTTTTTTTTTCAACAATGTGAAGTTACCTTCACGAAAACAAGAGTATTTACCTGTGGACACACCATAGAATGGAATCCCAATACGCCGACATCCAGTTGTCATGGCAATCAAAGAATGTACCTTGAACTCCTCTGCCAATTCTGACCCGTCATCAGTTTCCAAATTGTACTGAAACAAACACATTTTCTTAAATTGTCACCTTACTTGCCTCCTAAAATAAAATCAAAAACAAGTCGCGTAAGGCGAAATTACTACATTTAGTCAAGCTGTTGAACTCACGGAATTAAATGGAACGCACTGTATTTTTTTCACCAAGGCAGTACAGCTTCGTCAATCCCCGCGAGAAGGAAATCGCTCACCTCCCACGTGCAAAACACAGTGATATGCACACGCCAGAATAGCGCGGTAGCGTATTGTGCTAAGCAGGAAAGCGCGCTTTTCTGTATTCGTGTTAACTTTCTGAGCTTGTTTTGAATACAACCTATCATTAACAGCTATTGTGTTTTCAGCGTAGCAATAGGGCCCGATATTTAGACAAGACAAGTATAATGCTGACGAGTCACATTATACTTGTTCGAGTCTAAATATCGGACCCTATTGCTACGATGAAAACACAATAGCGTTTATATAGCTATTCTGACATTAAATTCTGTGTTAAAATCATGTTTTTGTCAGCAACAAGTACCAGAATGGTCCATGTCGTTGATTGCAGACGACGCGACGGTTCCCTTTCCGCATGAAGCCACGGAAATAACTGAACATTGAAAAACCCACGGACATGTATTATGGAGAAAACTCGAGATAACCAGATGTTTAGCATTACGTCAATATGCAAGGAATCATATGACGTCATGACGTATCATGCTTGCCTACGTAGATTGTATGTTCGAAAGTCTGACTTCTGTTGGGAATTTGCGTGGTGAAGACTGCGGTAAATCTGTAGATGATAAGAGAACAAGGATTGTTTCAGAAGAAACGACTAAATGTTTCAAACCGGTAACTTCATTTCAACATTGCACTATACAATGGAAGTTCTATGTGACAGGAGAGTTTGCTGATTTTGTGTTAAACATTGGAGAGATCGTCTGCTAGAATCAGAGATAGGTCGCTTCAGATTGCAGCTTCTGGAAATTTGCTAGGTTTGTTGCCTGTTAAAGAACTGGATTTTACACGTAATGTATGTCATGTACAGTAAGCAACAACCAAAACACACACAAAGCAAATGCATCGTCTGTCGACTTGTCACATAAACAAACCTGGCGAGGTATGCGTTTACTTTATACACGTGGAAGAAACCGGAACCATGCGTCTTTGTTATTGCCAATATGCTTTTGGATATTGGCAAAAATGGCCGACATCCGTAGCATTATGCTTTGATGATCGGAAAGGGGATGTGTGAGACCATCCAATCACAGCCCCCGAATTCCCCCACGTGTCCATCAGAATAGCTATATATGTATATGTTTTTGGAATCAGGAAACGATAAAGAATAAGATGAAATTATTTTTGGATCGATTTCTTAAATTTTAATCATAAGACTAATTAATCTATTTTCGTTAATTGTGATCACATTTTAAGAGTAAACATGACATATGTATATATTTTTAGATTCAGAATGTGATGAAGAATACGATGCAATCAATTTTAAATCTGTTTGCAAAAATCGATTTTAATGACAACTTTAATGAGCAAACTCATTAATTAATTTGTAAGCCTCCCAGCTGAAATGCAATACCAAAGTCCGGGCGTCGTCGAAGATTACTTGACCAAAATTTCAACCAATTTGGTTTAAAAATGAGAGCGTGACAGTGCCGCCTCAACTTTCTTGAAATGCCGGATATGACGTCATCAAAGACATTTATCAAAAAAATGAAAAAAATGTCTGGGGATATCATACCCAGGAACTCCCATGTAAAATTTCATGAACATCGGTCTAGTAGTTTTCTCTAAATCGCTCCACACACACCCTCGTCTTGATTCCCCCCTCTACTTTAAAACATTTAGTCAAAACTTGACTAAATGTAACAAAAAGAAGTAGAAAATGTATCTTATCAATGTGTTTGTTTGTGTGTGTGTGAGAGTGAGTGAGTGCATGCGTACGTGCATGCATGTGCATGTAAGGACAATATTAAAGAGTCTTTTCTTTTTTACATGTTTATGTCATACCTCTTCTTCCTGCAGACAGTGGAAAGTTACGTTGGTCCAGTGACTGTCATAAGGCAGAAAGTAATGCCAGTTGATAGGGTTGCAATAGACATCCACTCGAGTCTTGCGAATCAGCAGTATCAGATCTGAAATTATGTAGTTTTGCAATGCACAGTGAGCTCTGCAGTGACCTTATTTTCATTTTTTCATTTCATTTTTATTTTCATTACTTTATTGTCCCATCGCTGGGAAATTCGGGTCGCTTCCTCCCAGTGGAAAGCTAGCAGCAACGGAGTCGCGCTACCCAGGTGTCTGCGTGTTTAGGTGTATTCAGCCACCTGCACTTATGGCAGAATGACCAAGGTCTTTTACGTGCCATTGTGATGACACGGGGGTGGGACATGGCTTCCGTCTCTGGGTCTGCACATAAAGTTGACCCGTGTCCGTCCCGGCCCGAATTCGAACCTGCGACCTTCCGATCACAAGTCCAGTGCTCTACCATCTGAGCTAACAGGCTTGATTTTATGGCAAACTTAAACAAATTAATGGTAAGTTGCTATCAACATAAATCAAGCTAAACATACAAATTGTTAAGATAACCAAGATTAATGGGAACCTAACAGTTTGAAAGTGATTTACAACTTATTCAAAATAAACAAGTTTCTGTGAAAACAAAAAAATAAAGTTTAAAAGACAAGCCTCTGGACATGACACTTTTTGACAACCAGTGGTATATTCAGTGATTCAATTGATAATTATAATGATTGTTGCTTTCAGATTGTAATGCTTCATTGGTCAATTACGAAGGTAACATGCCTGACTTGTACTCTGCACAAGTTTGTCACTATTTTTTCAAAGTCAAATTTACAATGCTTACTTAATTCTTTTTATGTATTTAAATATTTGTTGAATTTATTGTGTGTGTGTGTGTGTGTGTGTGTGTGTGTGTGTGTGTGTGTGTGTGTGTGTGTGTGTGTGTGTGTGTGTGTGTGCGTGCGTGCGTGCGTGCATGCGTGCGTGCGTGCGTGCGTGTGTGCATGCGTGCGTGCGTGTGAGTACATGTGCATGTGTGTGCGTGTGTGTGTGTGTATGTGTGTATGTGTGCTTGTGTGAGGTTGGGTGTGTGTCAAAATGTGTTGTGCAATATGGCATGAAAATCTTTTTATATTTGTTGTTAAAAATTACAGCTTTGTATTCCATGTTTATTATCTTTTACGAAGTAATTATAGTTAAATAGTCTTTTACGTTTTTTATTTGTTTGACCTTCTTAGGATTATGGAGTTTTATGCACTGCCTTTTATAGTTAACTAAATTTTTCTATTTGAAATAGTCCATTGTAGTCGGTGTAGGCCTTAAGTTTAATTTAATCGTTTGTCCAGTATTTAATGTAATTCTCTATTTTTGTATGAACTCAAATGTTTAGTGCTCTTAGTATGTCTTGTTAGGCTAAGTTCTATTTAATCAGAGTATGTTTGCGTGTGCTTATACCTAGTGATATTGTAAAGCGCATAGTGCTTTTAGTTATGCGCTATAGAAATCTCCTTAATAAATAAATAGATAAATACAATACAGTATCCAATTAAGTCACCTTGCCTCTTTCCAACTCTGCTGCTAATCTGAATAACAGTTTTGTAAATGTATAAGCTTACCATCAATCACCTCCTCTGGAAATCCAGATCTGCAACATATATATAGTACAACTATGAACTTACTATATATATGACATAAGCAAACAAATTAAACAAACAAATAAGGTGAAACTGATGCGTGCATTTGGTTCATTTTCACAAAAAAGACAAGGACTGATGGAACAACAACAGCAACAGACTTACTGAGGACTGCTGATAAACAATGAAAAACCAATCATGAAAAAGAGAATGAAACAAAACAACCAATAAATGAATAAACTGACTAACAAACCACAAGCAAGATGATAAAATTGAAATTAAAAAAATAGAAAAGTACACTTACACTAGTTACAAATAAACCAAATTAGCTGTAACTATAGACCTCTCTAGGTCTTATAAAAGAAATAAACCTGCAAAATTGCAGCCAAAGCCAATGTAACAAGTAGCAATTAATATATAAAATCATAACCAACCTTTCCAGCTCTACTTTGCGGACATCAAAGAATCCAAACAGCAGATAGTTGATGAGCTCAAGGGAACCCTCATTGTACCGGCTGTCAATTCCTGCAATCAGTTACAAGGTACAGTAAATCAGGGGCTCACATCCACGTCGGACATCGGACATACACGGATATTTTTTCCAAATGTCCTATACATTTCTCATGCAAGAGGACATAAGTCCTATTGTTTTTGTCACAAAGTGGTCATTGTCCGATTATGCTTTCATTTGATCCGGACATTGTCAGTACTTTCCAATTTACAGTAGTTTGATTTGCTATTGTATCGATGTTTTGCAAAGCGATGTGTCTCTCCAAGCAGACGAAACTTGGGGAGACTTTATGTGCTATTTATAGAGAAGATCTTCCAAGGGTCGCAACTCTGAATGCTCCAAGCCGGTTGATAGTTGCCTCCCTTCGCGGATTTTTTCCGAAAAAGCAACATGCCGCCGAAACAATCACAGTGAATTGTCGTCATTAGCTCAGAGACAGAAAAACGTGTTTTTATTACTTTGATTTGTTACCTTTTTGCCAAGAAAATTATTGTATTTCTTCTGTTACCTCTGTGACAAGAAACGAGTCAAGTTAAATGTACGTTTTGTTGCGGAAAAAAAGACGTATTGATTTATTTTTGTTCAGGACAAATGTCCTATCACTTTTGCATTTTCCAGGACATTTGTCCTATGCCACCTCTCATGGATGTGAGCCCCTGAGTAAATATCTCCATCCTTCTAAGACCACAAACATTCTGAGATAATCAGGTCTTACAGGAGGGAGAGTCTTAACCCTTACACTGGTGCAATTCTGTAACACATGTTACATAGCCACTGGTGAATTAACAGAGAGAAAAATAACAAAAAACGGTCATATAGGTTTTCGCATCCATGGGAGGTAATCGGAACTGACCAAACAGACTGAGCCAGTAGCGCGACATATGTCGTGACAACCAGGTGACAGTATACGTAAAGTAGCGCGACATATGTCGCGACAACCAGCCTAAGGGTTAAAATTGCAGAACATTTACAGAGGTTGTAAACAGAAAATCTGAGAAAGGAAAAGGGTGGGAAGGGGGGCAGGTAATTTGGTGGGTTTTATAAGGGGTTGGAGGTTGTTTCCAATCTAAATTGAAGTGAATCAAAGCGAGGAGAGAAAAATAAAAGAGGAAGAGGAATAAACTTAAAATAAGAAGGATCAACTAGGCTAGGCAGGAGGGAATGGGGGTTGGAGAGGAGCGGATGAGACAGAGAAAAACAGAGAGGGGGAGAGAGAGGGAGGGTTGAGATTAATTTGACAGAAAAAAAGACAGAATTAGAGACCACCACAGTAAGTGTTACACAAGGTAGAGCACACAAAAACTGACATCAATATAATGGTGAATCTGGACAACTATACCTGCAACACACAGGATAGAATCCAGTCCTGGTGATTTCTTCCCTCCATTTCCCTCTCCACTATCAAGGAGAGCCTGGACATGCCTTAACCGACTTGCACTGTGAAAGGGAAAAGAACAAAACATTATGGAAACGTGAATCTACTTGATCTTACTCTACTGGCACAATAAACATTCTGTTGTGATTAAAAGTGGTTAGAAAAACAACGTTTTATTCTGTTACCGCTGACCTACCTGATGCAGCTCTTACCACAGACTACAGTGTGGCAAAGAGAAATAAGTAGGTAAATCAGAGAAGGACCACATGGTTTTTAAACATGAACACATATAAAAACGTAGAATTGAATAAGGTCTTTATTTGCACATGAAACACGCAGTTACCAACACAAAAGAATGATAACAATGGAACACAATAAACGCAATTCAGTAATACACCCGATGGATAAAACTAGTCAAATAAATCTAAAAAACGTACGCAATTACTTTAAACAAAAATATTCAACTGTTTAGATTGATTTGAAGACTGGTCAAATAAAACGAACTCGAACAATGTCCAGAAAAATACAAACGAACAGGACTCTTCGAGAAAAATTCCGGCTGGAGTAACAGAGACCATGCTTCGGCGTCGTTAGAAACCGTAGGTTTTTCGCCGCCAGTGAAGCGCACACATTATTTTAGACAGCTTATACCTCACAAACTGGGAAAACTGCTCATATTTGATGTGCCGCTTTGCCGATGAAGGCCTCTTCGATGACCTTGCAGACATTTTTCAGTTGGAAACCACACTTGCTCGTCCGACACTCTCTACAGAGCCGCCATCATGTGAAACCGTCTAGCTTCCGGTGCTGTCAGCGACGCTTTCACGAGAGTAACGGCCCTTATTTAACTGGATCCTCGATAGCTCATTTGCAACTGTGTTTCTGGCGCATGTTCAATGAAATGTGAAATGTGAAATCTGTATTTTTGGGCTTAGTTAGGCGCGTAAAAAATGATAAGTAGATCTACATAACCCCATTTCAAAACTTCAAATGGAAAAACGTGATAGGAGACATTTATTGTGCATGTGGGAACTTATCACAATTAGTTATTTGGCATGGATAAGAAAAACAAATTGTGTGAATAAACATCAAAACATTTAGTTGATTTGTCGGCCTTAATGACAAAGAATACAATGTATTGTAATCTTCTTCTTCTTCTTCAGCGTTCCAGAATTTTCTGGTTACGTGTGAGCTCGTTTGCCCATTCAGTTGGGTTCCCCAAACTATACTCTGAGAGCATAGTCAGCTTCACTCCGCTTTCGTTGAGTAGGCATGCTGGATATTAATTTATTATCGTGTTTTCATAACCCAACGAACTCCGACATGGATTACAGGATCTTTTCCGTGCGCACTTGGTCTTGTGCTTGAGTGTACACACGAAGGGGGGTAAGTCACTAGCAGGTCTGCACATAAGTTGACCTGGGAGATCGGTAAAAATCTCCACTCTTAACCCACCAGTCGGCAGCGACCGGGATTCGAACTCACGGCAGCGACCGGGATTCGAACTCACGACCTCCTGGTATTGTAATCACTTTTGATTCTCTTTAGAATTTGCAATTTTAATTGAGAATTTTAAGAATTTTAATGACCGAATCACGCTTTGGACTACACAGTCCGGATGATGTGGGTCATGTACGACCCATACTTTCCAAAGAAGGATTCAACATAAAAAGTATGGGTCGTACACGACCCATGCCATCCGAATAGGGATTAACGTTTTACCGCCTCTTTGCAGAGTATGGGTTTTACACGAACCTGCCAACCGAATAAGGATAAACGACGTAAAATTCCTTACATAATTCCATATGGGTCGTCCACGTCCCACATCATCCAGACCGTGTAGTTCAAATTACGTCATCGTTTATTTATTTGTCTACCAAGATTATCATTTAAAAGTTGGACAATGGGATGGTCATATTGTGATTGGAGATTACATGAAGTCTCAATCAAAAACTCCAAAATGTTTCAAAGATAAAGACGATTTTGTGAGGCTCTGGGTCGTCCACGACCCACAAAGGTTAATTCATCTGAAAAGCAATATCATAGCCTAGACTTCAAAGATTGCTCGACACAAACGTCAAATCAATCAAATTGATTGAAGAACGAGGGCGTGACAGTGCCGCCTCAACTTTAGCAAAAGGCCAGATATGACGTCAAAGGTATTTATAAATTAAATCTGGGGATATATCTAGAAAGGATTTTTTGGAAAAGTTTTATGAAGATCTGTCAAGTCGTTTTCTGGGAATCACTACACATACCACCACCACCACTAACCTCGGCTTGATTCCCAGTTTATGTTAAAACATTTAGTCAAAACTTCTGCAAACACAGGCTTTGCAATGTCACACACACACACGTGCACGCACACACACACAGATTGAGTGAGATGGGAGAGAGAGATTGAGAGAGAGATTAAGATTAAGAGAGAGAGAGAGAGAAAAGCAGTAAGAAATATTCACAAATACCAAGTAAACCTTATACTGTTTTATTTACTGAAGGGGACAGGAGGGGGTTGGGGAAGTTGTTTGATACACACTGAAACTTTCTCTGCGAATGAAAAAATTAAAAAATGATGCCACAAAAATTGTTTATCTACAAGAACACAATCGTGAAAATGCTCAAAAATCAGTTCTCACACTGACATCATAACATAGGAATGACTCGTTATCAAAAAAACTGAAAATGACAAGAGAAACAAAGCAGCTTGGAAATGATCACCCTATCCCTCAAAAAACACCAAAAACAGCAGATTTACTTCTGTTCACTGAATTCATTATCTAAACAAAAAAAAAATGTTCAAAATGACAAAAAGTTGACTTTTCATTTGTAATCCATCTTGGAACACACTCTTTCCTTGTCACACTCATTTCATTCAAACAAATTCATGTTTTGAACCCTGTATTTATTTGAGCCTAAACAATTGTTACATTACACTGGCATTCAATTACTCAGACATTCTGAGAAACAAGCTCAAGGTTTATCATGAATAGACAAACACAATAACAGAGTTGCCAGTTGGGAGTGACACAATTGCTTTATTTTTTAAATGACAGATTTTTAACCCAACAATAATTTGACAAGTGGATTCCTCTGTATTAATTATTATGGACTTATCAGACTAGCCCTTGTGCAATTTACACAAAGTAGACCCACTCATGCCTTCACATCCTTCTTCTGTGTTCCTCGCAAATAATCAATAGCATCCAAGTCCACCGCAGTGACTCTCCCTTTCTCCACAGATTCTCTTGGGCCACCAGAGCACTGGGCCACATCTAATACATGGTTATTTAATGCAACATGCCATCTGACGTACAAATCAAAAGCTTCAAAGATGCCTTCCTGCCCGTGTAAATGATCATCTAATACCACCACAGATTTGACACTAATAAGAGCATCCTTCGACCTGGAGATGTTCTTAAAATCAACAGATTTTGTGCAGAGTGCAATTTATTACTGAAATAAATTTTCAGATTAACACAGGGGTCATTCATGAAATTAATTCAGAAAAAATATTCTCACGCTACAAAGAACACTCGCAAATGATTAATTTTCATTTGGTGTCAAAGTAACTGTTGAATGGTGCTACATTTACTTCTTCTTCTTCTTCTTCGTCGTTCACTAGCTACATTTACTAAAAGCTTGGAAGAATCTGTGGTGATGTACTAGACAATTTACACAAGAAAGAAGGTGTCTTTGAATTGATAACGTTCAATCTGACAACCAAGGTATAAAAAATGCCACGTGGAAAACTCTTCACTCGCCACTCTTTGACCCTCGCTTCTTCTTCATCTCCTTTGCTGACATTCCCTCGTTTCCATGTACAGGTAAAAACTAAAATCTTTTAAACGGTAACATTCAATCTGCCCGTTCAGCTAAAAAAAAAATGCCAATTGCAGAACTCTTCATTCACCACCCTTGGACTTTCTCTTCTTCTTCTTCTCTTTCTTCCCTGGCGTTTCTTCACCGGCTGTGCTGTCACCGTTGACGTCACCGCCTTTCTTCTTCTTTTTCTTGGGTGTGGCGTCTTCCTCCTCCTCTTCTCCGTTGACGCTGTCCTGCGATTCATCCAGCTTCCTCTTTCTGTCTTTCTTCTTCTTTTTCGGGGTCTCCTCTTCTTCCTCTTCCCCGTTGGTTTGCGATTCGTCCAGTTTCTTCTTTTTGTCTTTCTTCTTCTTCTTGGGCGTTTCTTCTTCTACTTCCATGGTTGTTTCAGCCTCTTCGCCATCTTCTCCTTGGCTTTTCCTGTCCTTCTTTTTCTTCTTCTTGTCCTTCTTTGCTGAGTTGACCTGAATTTCGGTTGCCTGCAATCAGAAGAAAAATATTTTAAATGTTTTATTGAACATATTCTCACCCCCTTTATCTCACTGCAAGTAAAGCCTTTAACGTACCAAGTCATATTCCTTTTCACACCCTGTTCTTTTCATGATCTTATGAGCATTTCTCCAGCCTCAAGCACAATAACATTTTTGATCAGCTCACATGCATCTTTTCGTCACCTCTTCTTGAAATCATATTGCTTTCATATATCTAATTTATCTAAACACAAATCAAAAACTCGCTGAGCCTTCCTGGCGGGCGGCCGAAAATTCCATCAAGCTAAGTTTTTGTCACTAATTGTTTGTCTGTTCACTTAAAAGACCGTTGGGTCGATATATTTGTGACTGTAACATATTGTTTTGTCAATCACAAACATGTGTGTGCAAAACAAACAACAAACAAACTCAAAACAAAAAAACACAAGCCCACATCTGACAGGCTATTTAAATAAATAAACAAAAAGTTACATACTGCTTCAACAGCGTGTCGCATGACGTCGATGTTCTTGGTGGGAGCTTCACCAGTCTCGTAGAACTTGAGTCTGTCTTCAACCTGCTGTCGAAGGTGATCACCGAACACACTGGTGGGCATGTCTGAGTATGAAAAATTACAACTTACTTATATAGGTAGAGCAAAGATTTCAGTACATGCAAGTGAATACTCAAGCGTTACAAAAACAACCATAGGTCTATCCAGATAAAGATTTCAAACCTGATACAGTGGAACCCAACCGTCAAGACACCCCACCCTTTTTCAGACCCTGCTTTTAACATTTAGTCAAGTTTTGACTAACGTTTTAACATGGATGGGGAATCGAAACGAGGGTTGTGGTGTATGTGTGTGTGTGTAGAGCGATTCAGAGAAAACTACTAGACCGATCTTCATGAAACTTTACATGTGAGTTCCTAAGTATGTTATTCTTGGATGGTTTTTTCTTCCTTTTTTCGATAAATGTCTCTGATGACGTCATATCCGGCTTTTTGTGAAAGTTGAGGCCGCACTGTCACGCCCTCATTTTTCTATCAAATGGATTGAATGGTCAAGTAATCTTCGATGAAGGCCAGCTTGGAGGCTTGGAGGCTTAAAAATTAATTAATGAGTTTGGTCATTAAAAATCTTAAAATTGTAATTAATTTTGTTTTTATAAAACGATTCAAAAATAAGGTAATCTTATTCTTCATCATTTTCTGGTTCCAAAAACATATAACTATGTTATATTCAGATTAAACACAAGCTCTGAAAATTAAAAATATAAAAATCATGATTAAAATTACATTTCTGTAATCGATTTAACAAGAATGTCATCTTATTCCTTGTCGGTTCCTGATTAAAAAAACATATAGATATGATATATTTGGATTAAAAACAAGCTCAGAAAATTAAAAAGAATAGAGATACAGAAAAGCGCGCTATCCTCCTAAACGCAACCGCTACACTGACTGGCTTGTCAATTTCACTGCGTTTTACATGTGCGGGGGATTGACGAAGCTGTATTGTCTTGGTGAAAAAATGCAGTGCGTTCAGTTTCATTCCGTAAGTTCGACAACTTGACTTAATGTAGTAATTTCGCCTTACGCGACTTGGTTTTTATATTTAGTCAAGTTTTGACTAAATATTTTAACATCGAGGGGGAATCGAAACGAGGGTCGTGGTGTATGTGCGTGTGTGTGTGTCTGTGTGTGTGTGTGTGTGTAGAGCGATTCAGACTAAACTACTGGACCGATCTTTATGAAATTTGACATGAGAGTTCCTGGGTATGAAATCCCCGAACGTTTTTTTCATTATTTTTATAAATGTCTTTGATGATGTCATATCCGGCTTTTCGTGAAAGTTGAGGCGGCACTGTCACGCCCTCATTTTTCAACCAAATTGGTTGAAATTTTGGTCAAGTAATCTTCGACGAAGCCCGGACTTCGGTATTGCATTTCAGTTTGGTGGCTTAAAAATTAATTAATGACTTTGGTCATTAAAAATCTGAAAATTGTAAAAAAAAATAAAAATTTATAAAACGATCCAAATTTACGTTTATCTTATTCTCCATCATTTGCTGATTCCAAAAACATATAAATATGTTATATTCGGATTAAAAACAAGCTCTGAAAATTAAATATATAAAAATTATTATCAAAATTAAATTGTCGAAATCAATTTAAAAACACTTTCATCTTATTCCTTGTCGGTTCCTGATTCCAAAAACATATAGATATGATATGTTTGGATTAAAAACACGCTCAGAAAGTTAAAACAAAGAGAGGTACAGAAAAGCGTGCTATCCTTCTTAGCGCAACTACTACCCCGCTCTTCTTGTCAATTTCACTGCCTTTGCCATGAGCGGTGGACTGACGATGCTACGAGTATACGGTCTTGCTGAAAAATGGCATTGCGTTCAGTTTCATTCTGTGAGTTCGACAGCTACTTGACTAAATATTGTATTTTCGCCTTACGCGACTTGTTTTTAGACTTACTGTTTACAATCTCTGTAAATTTACCCCCCCCCCCCCCCCACCCCTTTGAGACTGTCTCGTTACCTACCCCCATCCCCCCTTTGAATCCGGTCTCATGTTTAAATCTTTATATCCACAGATTTTTGGATGTCTAAAAAAAGGGGTTTCCATCGTTCCACAATTTCTAAATTCTAAGAGTAAAATTACAAGTTATTGCACACATATAAAATCATACCATACCTGAAAAGCAGTCAATCCTGGATGCGATGGAGCACTTGTTGGCAAGGTAACGGGAGATGCGTCCTTTGTTCTTCGCCCCAGCACGACCGATGAATGTGGAGTGGAAGATGAGTCCATATTTAGGTGTGTTGCCCTTTGTCTTCAAGGCTCTGAAAATATTGATACCAAAAACATCAAAAATTTTCACACAAAAAAATAAGAAAGAAAAGAACCTAAAAAATCAAAAGCAATCAAAATTATTCTCAGTAACTTACAGTAACAAATCTGAATAGAAACAGATTCAGAGTTTAAAACCACAAAATATGCATGCCCTACAAACACCCACACAAAGTTGAGGAATCATAAATGTCTCTTTCTGCAGTGATAACCATCTGCAACAACAGACTACAGTGAACACCCCCTTTTAAAACAAACCCATTTAAAGTGCCGTTCACATGGCAGACTTCCAACCAACTCTTCCCTAACTTTTGTTGGCTTGAATTCGCTCCGAGGTCAAGTCCAAAAAGTCTGGTATGTGAATGGTCGACTCCGCCGTGACTTGGCGCAGATTTTGCCCTGTTAACATCGGCATCGATTTGACTTGGCGCCGACTATAAAATCGCTTGAAAGTTGGAAGAAAGTCTGCCATGTGAACAGCACTCAAGAATTCTTTCTCTTAAAGACCTTCAGTTTTCATAAACTCTTTAAATCTACCTTCATTTCAAGACTCCCTCCTTTTAGGACAATCTTTTTTTCACTTTTTTTTGTAAAAGGTCTGAAAAGGGCTGGTGGTGTTCCACTCAATAACACCGACTGATTCTGTTCCACTCAATAACACCGACTGATTCTGTTCCACTCAATAACACTGACTGATTCTGTTCCACTCAATAACACCAACTGATTCTGTTCCACTCAATAACACCAACTGATTCTGTTCCACTCAATAACACCAACTGATTCTGTTCCACTCAATAACACCAACTGATTCTGTTCCACTCAATAACACCAACTGATTCTGTTCCACTCAATAACACCAACTGATTCTGTTCCACTCAATAACACTGACTGATTCTGTTCCACTCAATAACCCTGACTGATTCTGTTCCACTCAATAACACCAACTGATTCTGTTCCACTCAATAACACCAACTGATTCTGTTCCACTTCATACCTGAATAGAGCTTTTTCAGCTCCTAGGATCTGCACTGTGGAGGCTGGGTACTTTGCGAGGTTTGTCAGACTGCCTGCATGAGCGATCAAGCGTGCTGCCACCTGAAAAACAGAAAATAGCCAAATTCAAACCTTGTTCCTGCAAGGTAAGCCGAGATAATTATTTTAGCACTAGCTTTCATGTAAACATTGCTTCAAACACTGCCATTTGAAATGCAGTCTTTACTGTACTCATAAACTGCATGCACTGGTGGGTTTGTTTTTTTCCTGGTAAAAAAAAAAAACCTATACGTTTTAACAGCAAGATGTCAATATCCCTACAGCAAAACTTTGACTTGAGGTGTTGTGACCTTGAAAATCTGTCCAAAATTCACAATTATCCTAACTTTCGCATTACAACGGCAATTACCTACAATATCTTACGGTCTTTACTTTCTAGTAGACGAGAGATAACTCCACAGAATCTGAAGTAACCACACACCTCTGTCAAAACTCAGGCCTGGGAATGAGTAAAAGTGGTTTGGGCGAACTGACGGGTAAATGTTGCGTTTTAAGCATTTTTAAGGGCACACCGAGGTTCTTTTCTTACACAATTAGAAAAGGACTTCGTCGTATTTACGACGAAAGGCGTATCATTCCCAGGCCTGAAAACTGTTTGAAATTGTGATAACAATTTTGTTTACTTTTTATTAATATTATTTCTCTTTTGGCATTCTTTTCTTTTCTTCAAACTGCAATGCCTGTAAATAATGTCAGAAAAACTCACAACATTCCCTGTTACTGTAATTGCAAAGCAGCATACCTGTTCTCCAATAAGGGCAGCCAGATTGGGTGCTACTGCGTGCATCCTGTCGATCAAATACTTTGCAAGCTTTTGGCGGTACTCTGCAAGGGCAATCACTCGTGAGGCAAAGGTCTCAATGTTGATCAGATCCAATGGTGAGATGTCCATACCTGCAAAGCAAGTCATTTATAATAGTCAGTCGGGCATATAAGCATGTAAAACAGGAGAAAGAAAGAGAGAAAGAAAGAAAGAAAGAAAGAAAGACAGACAGACAGAGAGAGAGAGAGAGAGAGAGAGAGAGACCCTAGACGAATAAAACCTGGTTGACCTTTGAGTTTAAGCTTATATATTTTTTCAATTAAGAAAAAAAATTCTGTTTTTCTCAGCTTATTACACAGTGATCTTGCTTGTCAATTTTCAAACTCATAGTCATAGTTCTTAACAAATTTGAATGATGGCACTCACAGAAGCTTGTCAGTCTTACATTGCAGCATTTACACAAAGTGAAGCTGGCACTGCTAACATAATATAAACAGAAGAAAAACCTGTCAAACAAACCATTCACTGTCAGGTCTACCCGGAATTCAAGGTATTTTAATGTATTTTCATATTTCAATTGGTAATTTAAAGTGCATTAATGGCTCACAAAAAAAGCAATCCCAGACCTGGGAACCCCTGTTTTGCACTTGGATTATTCTCAAACAAACTAGGTATATTTTCAGAAACGTGAGCGTACTCCAAACAGCATTTGAACATCCTTGATTCGAACATGCTTCACACGCGTACGTCGCACCGTGAATTAAAGGCATATGTACGCGCTCCCGTGTTTACAAAGTGTAGTTTGCCCATAATCGATGTCAAACGCACCATAAGACCATATAATGACGATATGTCACCATGCGCGGACCATAATACATGCATTACAGCTTGTTCTAGCCTCTGAAAAAGTGAGGATGTCAACAAAGCCGCGGTGTTAGCTCCCTTGCATCAACGTTACATGTGTTGCCAAATCTATAAATAGGACGATCCAGATCAAAATGAAAATTAACATATCTCAACATTTAAGGGGTCCTAGACCACAATATTTTGCAGGGAACTTAATTTAGCATGTCTCCAGCTGTTGGTAAAGCAATTAGCGTGTATAGTCATCGAGTACATATGGCTTTAAGGTTACCAATATATTTAAAACAAAAACTTCTTCCAATGTTAACTGACAAAAACTGTATTCATGTGTCAAAATACTTGATCGGCTTGGGGATGCGTTTGTGAAGAAAAGAAGTCTAGGAATTATTCTCATCGTATTTTTCCCCCAATGATCGTACTCTAAAAAAATCATGCGTACAAAAAATGGCAAAATCGTATGGGTTCTCAGGTCTGCAATCCCTAATCACAGCATCGTGTTACTATTAAAAAGCGATAATGTGCTCACCCATTGATGATCTAGCCACGTCAACAATGGCCTGAGCTTTGCCACTGTCCATCAAAAGCTCCTCCAAAGCCTCCACCGTCTCTTCGGAAATCTGTTTGCGATCCTTGATGAGTCGCACAGTTTTAGCGTACAGGTAGTTGTCGGGGACAACCTTCACCAGCTCTGGGAAATGGTAGGAATACCATTCTCTGGAACACATACAACCAAGAAAAGCATGACACAAAAACTTAGACCAGCTTTAAAATTGTAAAATAATGATTTCTTGATACTTTTATAAATACAATCACGACTGCAACCAAACCTGTAGGCCAGGCTCTTTTAGCATGCGTAGCCACTTATTCACCTAAATGCTGCTAGAAATGTTTGTTTGATCACTGCTTCTTCAGAATTTAGCAAATGGCCAATTCCAAACACCATGCCCCTGTTTTCTGGGGCAGACCTGAGCTTAAACAGACATGTTTCACATGAAGAAAGGTCACCTGGTCGATATCGAGATACTGAGATTTCACACAGACCTCAAAAGTGATGTGCACATGCTCACAGTTTACACAGGCATCATGGTGATGAAGAAATATTCAGCGTTTACATAGACCTGATGGCAATATAGAAATTCTCACCTTATAGTGATACAGGCTTTACAAGACAGAAATGCTCACCTTACACAGACTTTACAATACAGAGAAACACTCAATTGAGACCCTCCACCACGGAATGAGTCGCATGTCACCTTTGCATGATTTTCATATTTGTACATTTTCCTAAAGAGTTTGTTATGCTCTCTCTAGTGGTGAAAACCGTTTTAGAAAAGAGCGAAAACTGTTTGAGTTATAAGCCTGTGACCAAGGTGACCCTCACACTGTTACCAGACACTCCCCGGACTTATATTAAGCCTAGCGCAGAACGGCGCGCGGTGACATGCGACTCATTTCGTGGTGGAGGGTCACAATTTACATAGGTCTCAAGGCAATACAAAAATTATCAGTTTATACAGAGCAGATAAAATGTAGAAATGCTCAGGCTTTTAATACACAAGATGGCAATACAGAACTGCTCACTTTAGACAGACCAAAATGGCAATACAGAACTGGTTAGGGTTTACACAGAGGAGATGGTAACATTGAAAAGCTCTATACAGACATAACACAGGGCAGATGACAATATATAGACATGCTGAGAGTTTATAAATACAGACCTGATACGCATGGAGAATGTGTTGACGTCTTTGTCTAGCTGGTCAAGGAGAGCAATGCTCTGGATGATCATGTTGTCCACCCTGTGGACGTTGAACTTGACCTTGGCACGCGAGTAGCTGTGACCCAGACCCAGCTGGGCCTTGGACGCCATTTTTTCCGTAAGCCGACCATCCTTCACGAGGTTTGCAAAGTGCAGACGGATTCCTGTGTGGATAAAACACAAACTTAAAAGCAAATTCCGATAAAAATGAGACTTGGTCCCTGCGAAACAATATAACTGAACAAATATGCAAGTTCAGTGTCCATGAACCAAAACCTGGTATAAATGATAACTTCAAAAAAGTTATATTTTACCAAGTTAAAAACAGAGCACAAGCAAAGTTATCCTTCTTCACAAGAAACAAACACCTCAAACTGATGTTATTGTCAAACTCTGCATCAAATGTTTTAAATTTACATGTTACAATTTACATGCAGGATTTTTCAAGGGAGCAACACTCTTCATCATGACGGCAGTCAAACCTATGATCTGAAATAAAGAATGTAGTTTTACGAAAATGTATCTCAAAACTCGGTCAGTAAACATACACTCACACACACACTCAGTGACACTGATACACACACTCTTTCAAGGCTACCAACTTACCTCTAACAAGCTCTGGCACCACACCAGATGTGACGCAGTTGATCTTAAGCTCCTCGAAGATGGATGCAGCGACCTTGGAATCAGCTACCCCCAGTTTCACCTTCAGTTTCTTGGAGCTCTTGGGGAGGTTGGTCTCGAGGAAAACCTTCAGGTCCTCGTGAAGAACACCTGCACAGCACCGACTCATGTTCAAAACTTCAATTCACTATCATCAAAAGTGCAAACAAAGTTGTGCTAGTGCTACCCATAACCTTACAGGACATTTACTGTCACACTAGAAATTAAATAAATTTGATCGTTTTGCCATTGTGTTCTTTTTATTCTTAATGCTTTCTCTTAAAACCGATGAAAGTGTCTGATCGGGGCATTTCATTTTCAAAAATTGTGAAGCCAATTTACAAACACACACATACTTTTAACTTGCACACAAATAAATGTCCCAATCTTGACTCCTCTCAAGCATCCATGCATTATATCTTCTTTATTTGGTGTTTAACGTCGTTTTCAACCACGAAGGTTATATCGCGACGGGGAGAGGGGTGAGATGGGATAGAGCCACTTGTCAATTGTTTCTTGTTCACAAAAGCACTAATCAAAAATTTGCTCCAGGGGCTTGCAACGTAGTACAATATAATTACCTTACTGGGAGAATGCAAGTTTCCAGTACAAAGGACTTAACATTTCTTACATACTGCTTGACTAAAATCTTTACAAAAATTGACTATATTCTATGCAAGAAACACTTACCAAGGGTAAAAGGAGAAACAGAATCCGTTAGTCGCCTCTTACGACATGCTGGGGAGCATCGGGTAAATTCTTCCCCCTAACCCGCGGGGGGGTCATGCATTATATAAAAACATATTTTTACGAGTTGAAAATGTATTCTAGCTGTTAGTTTAATCAGCACAAGCGTCAACTACATGAAACCAGGAAACCCTCATTGTCATTCAACCCTCACAAACCTTCAGATATGCTGTTTATGTTGTCCAATGCATTGTGACCACTCCTGAATGGTGCTAATGCAACAGTCTTCACAAGGGCTTGGAACTTTGAAAGGTCAAGGACGCTCTGTTCAACACGAGGGGCAAGCAGGGCCAGCTCGTCAAACTCCCTGACTTGGAAAAGGCTGTAGCCCACGGCATGTTCGAAGAGTACGTACAGACTCTCCGCCTGAAAAACCAAGATCATCAAGTTTTACAAATCGGACAATAACTGAACAAGTGATTTTGTTTGCATGTGGTCCAGCTATCTCTAAGCTTTTCCCTGAGGAAGTGAAGTCACATATTGAATACTAGAGGAATACCCGCTTCGCCGGGTAGCCGGCTTCGCCGGGATGAAATACTTAGAGCCGTACGCCGGCTTTGCCGGGTCCGAACAATGGACCCGCCAAGCTTAGGTCCCTCCCAGATTCGTGGAATGGGAACAGCACGAAAATGATTCAGTGGCCATAATGCCATTCCTGACCATATCGAGTCCCATCCTTGTCGACGAATGTAACCGTGTTAATCACCTTTGGAGGCGAACTCCACTCAAACAGGATTGAGCAATTTAGAGCTTATCTGTAAGCCCTTTTGAACTGTTATGGCTTTTCAAAGGAAGGCCAGTACATACAAATACACAAAAGCCGCCAGACCACATCACAAACAGAACTGAACAATCCCCAGGTGTTGCTCACATAGAGAGACACACACACACACACACACACACACAAACACAGAGAAGCCGTATCTATAGAGAGATAGATGACAGTGTATTTTTCGCGTGGCTATAAATTGATTCGACCTTTGCACTTTTACAGTGAGGATAATTTACGGGTCCAATTTACGTTCTGGACACTGCGGTGACCTTCTAAAAATAGTAACAGAACGCCGGGAATATCCGAAGATGCCCCCCTCATACTATAGTGCACCATACGAAGGAAGGGAGGTAAACGCTGAAAACATGGAGAAGATGAGAAGATAAGGAAGAGTTACTGGGAATGGTGAAATGAACACAAAAACCAAAATCAGTTCAGCGCTGCGCGCTGAGAGCACGTGTTGAAATATCTCATCGATGATATTGTGTCCGGGGTGTAGCTGAATACGGTGTCCAAATTTGAAAAAGATCCACCGAGAACTTTGGCTTTGGTGTGTCGGTATGGGGGCCCGGGTAGCTGAGGTGGAACCAAAATAGCTGAGGTGGAACCAAAATCGGTTCAGCGCTGCGCGCTGAGAGCACGTGTTGAAATATCTCATCGATGAGGTTGTGTCCGGGGTCTCTCTGAATAGGCCCACCAAATTTGAAGCAGATCCATCGAGAACTTTGGCCGTGCATCGCGAAGACACAGACACACAGACACACAGACACAAGTCGTATATATATATATATAGAAGCCAAACAGTGAACATTCAGAGGTTCATTCACTGATTTAGTGTGGTGATGGACCTCAAACTCAAACAGGGCTGATCTGGAAATTTATTGCCCATGGTCCTGTACTACCCACAACTAAAAACTGCTACCTGGAAATATAACTTAAAAAGCAACTCTGCAATGCAGTTAAATCCTGTTTTTGTGCATACAAATGAAAATACATGTATGTGTTTTCTTACTTGTCGAGGGTTTAATATAAAAATAAAATGTCACAAAGTAGGTCATACCATATGGCCTGTCAACAACAAAAATGCATGAACCAATTGGCTGCATAATTATGTTCAAGTTTCACTTATTGTTCCCTAATGCATCATGTATTATGGATGCCCACAAGACAGTCACAACTGATCTTGGCTGCCTGTGTATGGGGAAAGTATAGAGTCTTGTGACTCATACTCATAGTCTTATGAGCTGTCTGCACTGACCGCTCAATGTTATAAATATAACTCTCTTTTCGTTCAAATGTACACATATCCTGTCAATTGCATTGAAACGGGATGATGATGTCTGGACAAAAGAGATTTTTTTTTAACGAAAACAGCCATAAAGTTTCAGACACAAACACACGAGTCTCCAGACGAGTCAGTCAGACTCAGAGAGACGGGCACGTGTGCGCAGACTCCAATTCTTTCTTTCACCAGAAAGAGAGAGAGATAGAAAGAGTCCATGGAATATACAGAATCAGCACTGTCGGCATCATATTGCAGTATTTTTTTTAACCATAACCCACAACACCTCATCCAAATTCCAATCCAGACCCGCAATACCAAAACACAATCACTGAATCAGATCTGTCCCCATTTATAGGCATCCTGTAAAATCGACTCATACGCAAATACTACCGAACAAGGATCAAGCAAAAAAAATGCGTGAGGAATGCACAAACCATAGTTGCAAAGTGACAGTAAAGTAAAAATATATCAACACAATCAACCACGTGTGATCGCACTACCCACCATCTTGAAAAGTTTACTCTGACAAGGAAAAGAGAAGCTATATGATTGGTTCACATCCTGATGACCGCCTTCCGTTTGGCCAATCGCTGAGCGCGATGCAGCGACGACAGCTATGGAGTTCGACGCACTCTAGAATCTTGTTGCATTCCGTAACACGAGGATTTATGGTTTGTAAGACATTTTTCGCAATTCTATTTGATATACCTTTCTTTGTATGCATAGTTTAGAGGTTGTTTTGCAGTTCTCAACAGAAATCACAGAGAAAAGCGTATCTGATTGTTAATATTTTACTGTTAAAATATGTGCACTGTAGGCCTAGACCTTCTACCCCGTACCCGACTGGTGGCACTGGTGAACAGCAGGTTCTACAATCGAAATATAAGGTCAGTAGGGGCAGATTTCTGTGTAACATATCAAGGTGCCCATAGTTCTGCTTATTAGAATGGTTATGCAACAACAATAAGTTGTATGCACGCTGTGATTAAGATTATAACTGACTTAATTGCTGCGGCTCGGTCACATCCAAGTCGGTCAGTTGTCGAATGTCAGTCACCGTCGTTACGACAGCTACGGGCACATCCCCCGTCCCTCGGCCTACCTCCACCCCCTCCTTTCTTCCCCTTATTCCGCCTCCTCCTCATTCTTCTTCCTCAGTTGTTACAACCGTGACCCAACCCACCCCCTTCGTCTCCCGTCTGATACTGACATAGTCAGTCAGTGACACATGCCGGTTTTGCCCGTGGAGCCAAACTCTGGGTAATGGGGTCTATGACGCGGAATTTCGAGCTATTCTCGTCGTTGATTGGTCAGAAATTCCGCCCGAACTTTTATTGTCCTCGCGCAATTCCGGACGGAATTCCGCCCGGACTTTCGAGCTATACTCGTGTTTGGTTGGTTAAAATGTCCACGCGCAATTCCGCCAATTCCGCCCGGACTTTCGAGCTATACTCGTGTTTGGTTGGTTAAAATGTCCACGCGCAATTCCGCCCGGACGTTTCTCGGGAACGTTCGTATGGGTTCGGCACTTTCCGCCCGGACTTTTAGATCGAGAAATTTTAAAAAGTTCGAACGGAAGAGAATCGGATCGAAGAAACATAGATTGGTTAAAATGTCCTCGCGCAATTCCGCCCGGACTTTTATCGCAAACGTTCGGCACTCGTTTTGCACGGAATTTTAGAGAGAGACATCAAAACAGTGGGATTGGAAGAGAGTCGGATCAAAGAACCAACATTAAAGGCATACTAACGCACTCCCGTGTTTACAAAGTGTAGTTTGCCCACAATCGATGTCAAACGCACCATAAGACCATATAAGGCCTAAAAAAAAAATAGGTGTGGTTACGGTACCCTATTTTTAGGGGCCGACCCTATAACTTTTTATTAAATTTGTCAAAAAAACAAAAAACACACAAGAAAACGAGTGCAGAAAACGCTATGAAAGCGAAAGCGCCCGAGTCGCACACTTATTTCCCTGTCAAGTAGGTTTAATTTGTACACATTAGAAAAAAAAGTTTAAAAAAAAAAAAGTGTTTGCCTACCTTCCTACCCTATTTTTTTTGGCTATGTTACCGTAACCACACCTATTATTTTTTTTGGCCTAATGACGATACGTCACCATGCGCGGACCATAATACATGCATTACAACTTGTTCTAGCCTCTGAAAAAGTGAGGATGTCAACAAAGCCGCGGTGTTCTCTCCCTTGCATCAACGTTACATGTGTTGCCAAATCTATAAATAGGACGATCCAGATCAAAATAAAAATTCAAATATCTCAACATTTAACACTATTGTGACTAGCACTGCCACGGCGTTTACGTCCTGCCTGCCCAAGCTTGCCACCAAGAAACTTCCCAAAAATCAGTAACTGTAAAGAAATCTGTCTAGCAAGCTTGAATTAAGTCCAATCACCACCAAATTTTGTGTACTAATTCAAAAATGGATGCCCAGTTCAGTCGTGCTATTTATAAGTTTGTCACGCGATTTGTTTTAGCAAAGGGGGGTGAAAGGGGGATAATTTGTGTTTTTTAACTTTTTTTGTGTGTTTTATTTTCGACTGCTTTTTTTAAAAGTTATTTTTTAACAGAAAGTATTATAAATAATGTTATAACCAAACAAGGTGTAAAACCTATGAATTAGCTGAAATATTGTTAACATTGTACACAGAAATAAGGAGACAGTACAAAGAAAAAAACAAGCAAATCACGCATTCACTCACAGCATCCTGACTCAAATGAAACAAAACTGTAGATCTAACACTCACCAAATGATGTCTAGGTAATCCATATTGAATATAAGTCACATTTTCACAACAAAGTACCAACTGTACACCTATGAACAATTCCAAAAGGATTTGAAGGCTCCAGCCATCCATTGTTATCAGTGCTGCCACGCCCCCATAGCTCCTACACGATTCCGAGATACGTGTTCGTCTAGCAGTATCACCGCCAACCACGTGTAGTTTGCCGACTCGTACTAGCAACAACGGGACTGTTTCTTCCTCACTTTCACTGCTTGTATCGCTTTCGTGAGGCGAAAACGATACGTCCGAATCATGCTCTACGGGATCCTCTAGGTCCAACATCCATCCGGAGAATCTCCTCCCGAGACAAGGCTCGCCTTTGATTCATTTTTTTTCCTCAAAAACGCACACAAATCAGGCGGATTTGCAAATGGCAGAAGGGGACGCCAAGTGTATCAAGGGAAACAACTCAATTTATTTGCAAGCTTCAAAAACCGGGAAGCAATCACGAGTCGTGTACCCTCTATGGCTGGTACTGAAAAATGCGCTTCCCGTCCATGGGCGTGTCAGCGCTGGTACTGATTTATCAGTGTCCCGTCGTGAAAGTGTTAAGGGGTCCTAGACCACAATATTTTGCAGGGAATTTAATTTAGTCTGTCTCCAGCTGTTGGTAAAGCAATTAGCGTGTATAGTCATCGAGTACATATGGCTTTAATCGCGCGTGTGTGAGTGTGAACACAGCTATTTCGTGGAAGCGGTTCTTGCGAACAGTACACACTTCGGAATAGTGCTCAAGTTGTTTCCCTTGATTCAAATAAAAGGTTTTGACTGACTGAACACAGACCAATCTCTCTCTCTCTCTCTCTCTGATTCTAACCTTTTTTTTCTCGATTGCAACTCTTTGCAAGTGCCGTCCTTAATATTTAGTTCTTAGATGCGCGCGTTCCGAGATTTCGGCGCCACAATGTGAAATTATCTTTCAAGCGGCATGTATACATGTACAAATTTAGCTTCCAAGTTTGTTTTTCAAATGTTCTTTGTTTTTGCCTCTCTCAGTGTGCCCGTCTGTCTGTCCGAGTCTTGCTCCCCCTGTTTCTTTCCCTGTCATTTCCTGTCTCAGTATGTCTGTCGTTCTCGGTCTGTACGTGTGTCGGTCTGTCTGTCTCTCTCCCTCTGTCTCTGTATGTATCTGTCGGTCTCTCTCTCAGAGCAGCCTGAATGTAGTTTGCAGCTGTAATAAGTTGACGGCGGTGCATCGTTTTGATGATTTGTCCACTATCCTTTTTTCTGTGAGCATGTATCATAATCGCGCGCACACACACACACACACACATACACACACACACACACACACACACACACACACACACACACACACAACACACACACACACACACACACACACACACACACACATCTGAAACGCTGCCTCATCCCCCACCTCACCCTCTCCCCAATTTGGAAACAGAAAGAAATATAATTTGTAACAGCATTTTCTAACGCCCTAGCAGATATTCTGGAACAGTGTTGTTCTTTGTGACCTTGGTCGTAACGGAAAAATATAGCAGTCTGCTGAGTAACGGATGGCGCATGAAATGAGTCATTTGTGTCGTTTTACACCTCTTTTCAGTTCTACTTGGAAAGGATGCCACACACACATAACAACTGTCCTTCCTTTACGCTCTTTTAAGTCAACATTGGTCTGACAAGGCGTGTACGTCGAATGACAAATATCATACATACCCTTACTTGAATAAAATGCTATACCAGCCAAAAATAAACCAGAAAATATATCTCTGACAACAACAACAACAACAACAACAAAAACAACAACAACCCAATTCATGTCTGCAAAGGAAGCAGGACAGTTGCTGATTTCAGTTCGTATCTAAAGAAGTAGATGCCCATATAGCGAGCACATTTGCGTACAGATCTGTATCATTCTGTTTAATTAACATTCTGCCGGTAAGAAAATGTCTTGTTTAAGCACCTATGATACATGGGTCTTGGCAATGATTGCATTCACATCTTGCACCATTAACAGCGCAACATCCATTGCTATTTGTAATCCTGCGTTTTAAAGAATTTGAGTGATCGCCCTTGATTTCAAAGCATTTACATATGAGTGTCCGGTAAATTCCCATTCCATGTTTTTAGTGAGTAGAGAATAGTCCGGATTCAGTCTGAATAGTCAAAAGTCCGGGCGGAATTCTGGCCGGAATTGCACGAGGACAATAAAAGTTCGGGCGGAATTTCTGACTTATCAACGACGAGAATAGCTCGAAAGTCCGCGCGGAATTCCGGCTGGAATTCCGCAGGGACATGGCGTATCTGGCGTTCCATACCCTCTCCCCAATACACCCGGGCTTATTACACTCCCCCCCCCCCCCCCCCCCCTTTGTCATTGGCTATTGATCCAAGTCACTGGCATTTACTGATTTAGTCACCTCTGGAAATTTCAACTTACCCTGGAAAGGTGTGGTGAGAGTAACATCTCCTCAGTTACCTCCTCAGTCACAGTGACTACCTGGCTAATATTATTTAGGTGGGTTTTTTCAGGTTGTTTAAAAATAAAAATAAAAATTAATGACTACTTGTATTTAAATAACTTCTTCAACTTACTCTTACAGCCGGAGCTATGGCAGAATGTGAATGCAGCCAGGATGCCCCTGAACCATACCCGGCGGAGACAAACGCCACATACACAGAGAATAACACCCCACCGGTCAGCAAGACCCAGCCGGCAGATCAACCAATTCACAAAAACCGAATCGACAGTGACAACAAATTGTGGTTGCCAATTGCCAACGTCAACGAATACATCACTTGTGGCATCTGCAAAGGGTACTTGTATGAAGCTGCAACCATTACAGAGTGCATGCACTCATGTAAGTTTGATGCCAGTCCACTCTGGCTTTGTATGTTTCAGTACTGTTTACAAAATTCTTCAGTATGAATCGGGGTTGGGTCATGTTTATTGCAAAACTGTGGGTAAATATTTGTTTTTTGAGAAACTGACGCAAATCTCTTAGAGTCAACGTGAATCCTGATAAGTGATTGTTCACCGATAAAGTCTGCCAGGACCTTCACATTTATATGGAATTGTAAACTTTTATACATATAACAATGCATGGTTTGTTTTCTGGACAGGACTGTAGCTTAAATTTATATATCAGAAATTGTGAAAGAAACAATTGAAAGTCAGCAGAGACTTTCTTCCGAGATTTGTTAAAATCTCTTAGCAGAGAGAGAGAGAAATAAGTATCCCTTCACAGACAGCCTGTTGGGAGCATCAGACCCTCCTCAAGGGGGACCGAGATTTACAGAGCAAAGTCCCTTAAATATATATATATGTGGACATTGTATGCAAGGGCATTGTTTACTCCCTGAAATCTTAAGTTAACCTTTGTTTTGCCTCTTTTTGTTTGCTTTGAATTTGATATTTGTTCATTAAGATGCCAGCAACCAACGGATTGGTTTGAATTATGCTTCCATTGTTTTATTTGCCAGTGACAGTACTAAAAGTAAAACCTGCTTTATATCTAATGAAAATAAGAATGTTTTAATCATGTTCTTTAGTTCATTAATCATGCTTTGATAAATGTTCTCATTGTGCTTTAATTCAGTCAAGTTCTAATCATGCTCTGGTTCATTTTCAAATCACGCTTTGATTCATATTCAAATCATTCTTTCATTCATGTTCAAATCATGCTTTTTGTTCAAGTTTTAATGATGTTTAATTTGACTTTCACAGTCTGCAAGAGCTGTATTGTGAGACACTTACAACGAAGCCTTCAATGCCCAAGTTGTCAGATCATCATTCATCCCACAGACCCTTTTGTACACATAAGGTAAGTCTATTCAGTGTGAAGATATGCAAAAATATTCTAGCAGATGAAAAACTTGAAGTTGAAGGCAAGTGCAGGCAGACAGGCATGCACAAAGTGGCAAGCCACCCTCCAGGCACATGCACATTTCAATTTTTCTTTTTTGAATTGGATTTTGTTGATGGTTATTCACAATTTTTCTAATTTTATATGCAGTAATGTGTGATTCTTTTTTGCGGGGGTGGTTGGGGTTGCATTTTTACTAATCCCTTACTTTTTGTGTCTCCTACATAGGTTAGATAGGCTTCTCCAGGATATTTGTGATGGACTGTTGCCTAACCATGCAGAAGGTAAGTGAACATTTTGAAGCTCATCTCAGTGTTGAGGTTGGATTTTGTTTTTTGTATATATCATTTGTCAGTATTTTGCATTGTGCTGGGTGTTTTGTACATTTTTTTTCTGTCATGATACATTACTACTAACTGTATGTTTGTCAAACAGAATTTTAACAGCTTTGTAAGGAACACAGAAAAATAAACAATCTTTGTTTACATTACCATTCATATTTTGAATATGTGTTGCATTTTGATTGCCATGCAACATTCAAAACTCAGGTGCCCAGAATATTTTGAGACTTGAAACTGGTGTAAAAATGACAAACTGAAACAACCAGCCAGCTTGCATTTCAGACGGGAAATAAGTTACCGAAACAGAAACCGTTCCTCACACATAGATCTGTGTAAAAGTTCATGCCCATAGGTAAAATGTGTGTGCGATTGCACATGTAAAGAATTGTTGCATGTTAATTGCTATCTCCTTTTTATTTTTATTTTTTGTTTGCAATATCTGTGTGTGGTCGTGTCTGTGTGTGTTGTTTCATTTTGCACTGAAAATATGTCTTCTTCTTTTTGCAGAGGAGATTTTAAAAGAGAAGAAGTTCTATGCTGAAAATGGTAAGTCTGACAGGCTGCATAGACATATTTGAAATGAATAAATTTTGATAATGTGAAAAAAAATACAATTAGTAATATTAGTATGGAAAGTTAAAATAGGAACACTAATAACAAAGACGTACATGTACAGCCTGAGAGACAGACATGCATGCACATGCATGCACATACAGACAAACACAGAAACATTCAACACAGAAACACATACAAAATCAGATGCACACACACACACACATGTACAGCCTGAGAGACAGACATGCATGCACATACAGACAAACACAGAAACATTCAACACAGAAACACATACAAAATCAGACGCACGCACGCACACACACACACACACACACACACACAGACTACACACACACACACACACACACACACACACACACACACACACACACACACACACACACACCTACCAACTTTAGCTATTTGTTCAAAATGCCAGTCTCTAATGGTCACTGTATAGCTATACATGTTATACAGATACCAAGCTGCTGTCCTTGCCAGTGTTAAGAGCAGGAAGAGGACCAGTCCAGCCCATTCAAACTGTAGTTTATGTGGGTGCGTCCCGTCCTGTGATCAAGCCACATTATGTGGCTCCCCTGGTTTTGCTCTGCTTACATTGTAAATGGTGAGTATCCAGAAAAAAAATTCTTTGTGTATAGTCATTCTGCAGTGAAATAATGGTACAGTGGACCCCTTTTTAAGGCCCCCCCCCCCCCCCCCCCCATTTCAGACTCCCTCCCTTTTAAGACCATGTTTTTCCAGATTTTCATACTCTTGCAAACAGAGGAGGTAGCAGTGTGAATACAGTGATATGCTATATCTTTCTCAGAGAGAACTTAGAAGAGAAAGTTACAACTGATGAAGATGTGAAGACTAATTAATGTGCACATTGTTTATGGGCATAAATAACGCAGTAGGAGTCTGTTGTCCTAGTACTAGTAGTATAGGTGCTCAGTATAAGATGGAAGGATCTGATAACTGGCTTGTCATGATGCATCACATTAAAAGGTATTTCTTATTCAGCTTTTACCCTTTTCTGTTGCAGCTCCTCACCATTAGATAAAGTAAGTGTTGATAACTTTAAACTTTTTTCCCTTTGACTTTGTCATTTTAGATTGTTCTGTAGTTCAACTTTGTTTCTTAAAACGTTGAAAGGTTCTGAAATAAAAAGATCCTTTCTCCCTTCTGTCTCAGGGTATTTTCTGTTTTAATTTTTGTTTCATTTTATTTTACTTCATTTCATTTTGTTGTCGTGTGATTTGTTGAATTCAGGTGTCCAAACAATCAATTTGATAGGCTAATATTTGTTGCAGAAAAAGATGATGATTTTGTGTCTATGTTATTTATATTTCATTTTCACCTTCTGAATTGCAGAAACTGGACAAAAAGTTCATTCGAGTCACAGGGCAAGCTACGCTCAAGAACGTGGCATTGTTTCTAAGGAAGAAACTTGTACTAACAGAAGACCATGTGGTAAAATATTACTCTTCCGTTGATTATTCTTTTTTATCCTACATACGTGAGAGAGACACCCGTGAGATAATAATCGTTCAAATCACACGTGTGTATATCATGTAAATGAGGTCATGTCAAGCAAGTCTGGCAGGGACCTGTTTTTCCACTGCTTATGATGCCAAAGTCACCGAGACAAACGTCATTATAGAAACACAAATTGCGCTCGCTAATTACCCTCGATGAATCTTTAGAACTAACACGTCACGCCACACTTTCAGAGTGACGTTTCTTTGCTTTGACGTAATAGATTGCACGAGGCTTTAGAAGAGATCGAGGTTCTAAAACAAGCGTCTTCAATTTAGCTGCCTCGAATGCAGGACATTTTCAGTAAAATACACGTAAGTACAGTATGTAGGATAAACAGAATACTACATGGCTTGCTGTTCCGTACCAGATTTACACTCGTTGCTTTTTCAAATAGTGAACAGCTCGCTTTCGCTCGCAGTTCAATATTTAAAAAAACAACTCGTGTAAATCTGGTACGACACAGCAAGCCATGTAGTATTCTCTATTTCTGCAACCCTCCCTTATGAAGCCCCTTCCACAAACACACACACACTTTGTTCTATATTTAATTCACCTTTCAGTAATGACCACCTGTCTCATTCTGATAAATCATCGGTCCACGCTATCGCTCAGTGGTCTCTCTGACAGGATGACTAATTACTACGCGCATTAAAGGGAAATCTATCAAAACAAGAAAACAGAGTTATCTCCCATATGTTTTTCGCTAATGTTTCTGATAACAGACGAAAGACGAACGTGATTGTAGAACGGCCGACTTCGACAGTGATCTCCGTTCTGTTCTTCACAGTTATGATAAAGACATCGTTCTAAGGTCAAAACAAGTCGAAATTTTGAGACTGCTGTGGGAAGGAGACCGTGATATTGTTGCATCACTCCCAACTAGTTACGGAAAAAGTGTCGTCTGCTTCGTAGCCAAAGTTGATTATCACGTGACACTTTTGCCATATTTAGAGTTGTTTGCACAGTAAATACACCCGCGAAAGATAGCTCGCTTGAAACTGTCTTACATATCCATTCCTTTGTAATTTAAAAATTACACAACACCATGAAAAATCATTATCGACGATCGCGAATCTGCTTATATCAATAGCACATTACGAAAAGCTCTAAATATGTAAAATATCGATTTCCTCTCCAGAGAAGGAAAACAAAGGCATCCCGTCAGGGATAAATGAGACGCCAAGGGAAGTAACTCATTTTGACCTGAGTTCATGATGCACCTGTCTATAATAACCACTTTTTGTTGGTCATTATAGACAGGTTTGACTGTAAATGTTTAGCTGGTAGTGGTTATATTATGGCCAGCTACTTCATACTCTGTCTCTCGCATGTGTGTATCTGTAGGAGAAGACAGATCATCAGTACCAAAGATAATTGAATCATAAGATTGTATATAGTCCTGTGAGGTTACCCTCATTAAAATGTGGGTTGCTTTCTCTCTGAGGAAAGCAAGCTGCCATAGAGTACGGCGCTACTAAAAACAAAATCCTGCATGTATTCATGCCCCCCCCCCCCCCCCCCGCGGGTTAGGGGTAAGAATTTACCCGATGCTCCCCAGCATGTCGTAAGAGGTGACTAACGGATTCTGTTTCTCCTTTTACCCTTGTTAAGTGTTTCTTGTATAGAATATAGTCAATGTTTGCAAAGATTTTAGTCAAGCAGTATGTAAGAAATGTTAAGTCCTTTGTACTGGAAACTTTCATTCTCCCAGTAAGGTCATATATATTGTACTACGTTGCAAGCCCCTGGAGCAATTTTTTGATTAGTGCTTTTGTGAACAAGAAACAATTAACAAGTAGCTCTATCCCACCCCACCCCCCTTTCCCTGTCGCGATATAACCTTGAACAGTTGAAAACGACGTTAAACACCAAATAAAGAAAGAAAGATGTATTCATGTTTCCAAGCCATGAAACTTTTGCTGTGAAGTTTCAAGTCTTTATCGCGTGCATGCATGGACACAGGGGGTGTTTAGACACTGAGGAGAGTCTGCAAAAAGTTGAAAAAAAGTTGACTCTGGAAAATAAATCCCTAGCTGAATATGGCTTATACAGACAACTAGGTTTGAAGCTGGTGGGGCTACTGACTGAGTTTCCCCGAAGTATGTAAAGGCAAATCAGAATGTGCAGATGTTATCATACATGTACATAATTGCAGGTCGAACTGTACGGTAGCAGTGGTGATGGATGTGTCTCACTGGAACAGACTCAGACCCTGTCTGCTGTGAAAGACGAGTTCTTCAAACAGGATGTGAGTGTTATTAGTACATGTACAAAATGTTGTTGTTGTTGCTCTTTTTCAAATAAAAGTAAGAAGTAACCTCTGATGTGTGAAAACTCCCAGTAAAGAACTTGAAGACTTGAAGTTTTCTGGGTTAACGTGACCAAAATCAATGTGGTTCTATTGAAGGTTTTTCTACGATGAAGGGTCACGTCCACAGAGTTTACTTTTACTTGCATGTTCAACTGCATATACTTCATAGAGAAGAGAATGTCCATGTGCTATTATAGGAATAGGAAGTTGTAAACTGGTAAAAATGAATTTCTGTGAATATACTACCTAAAATGACAAATTATTCCCCCCCCCCCCCCCCCTCACACCACCACCCCTCCTACCCCTTTCCCCCTCAAAAAACTTTCATTTCTTTCTTGGAATTACTTGGGTTGTAGAACTTGAACTGGACCGAGACAGAGCTAATTCAGTAGTCTTGGCAACAGAATCCAAATATCAACATTCTTAAAGTACTAGCCAATGGTCAGTGTACAAAATATTTGACTTTCAGTGTTGTCATTATATTAAGAGCTGTTAACTCTCCAAAACAAAAGAATGTGAGTTATATGCAATAAAGGAAAGAATGAATGCATCGGTCAAGACTGATGCAAATCATTGCTCACATATTAGCTAAACACTGTATTCTTCTTGTGTTGTTATTTCAAATCAGTATAAAGACCAGTTGCATGGCAAGATTTATTGAGACGTACTATTCCATACTGTCCCTAGTCCATGATCAACATAGTTCTTGTACTTAGCTGATATATTTTTGTGTGTGCTTTTTTTCAGGATTTCTTGCACCTGGAATATGAAGTTAGTCCAAGGCAGTGGCTGGATTGACAAAAATGGTGTTAGGCTGATCGAAAAGCAGATTAGCGCTAAAGAAAGTAGCAACAGAAGTAGACAACGACTTGCCCAGAGCTCAAGACAAAATCGTCGTCTTCAACGATGCCCTGTCAGTGCTCCAAGCCCCCCAAAAACACGACAAGAAGCTGAATGAGACCCCCCTGCAGGAGAAGCTGTTTGGCGACCCGGTGGCCCTGAAGAAGACGGCGGCATTTGTATGCGTCACAGGAATGGATGTCTAAAGGAGCGCACGAGAAGAAGAACGCGGAATGAAGACAGCCAAAATTATTACAATTATAACATAATAAATGAAGATATTTACAATAAGAACATAATAATGGAGAAGATATTTATGTCAGTCAGTTATTTTCAACAAACTGATGTCAGTATCAGGCAACTGCTGGGTCAATCTACAAGATTTGTAGGTTGTTGTTGCTTTTTTCGAGGCAGAGGATTTAAGTAATGTATCCTACATAACAGAATTCAATTTGAAACATTGGCATTATTCAGGGAGATGACGCCTTGTTAAAAACAGTCCATTTATTGCTGCATATCATAAGTAGACAGATGAAAGCAATATTATTTCATTCAAGCATTTATTATTAAACTACTCAGCAGTATTAATTCTACGCACATTGACAGCATACATATGAATTTGAATGTATATGAAACCTTGATTGCCACAAATGAATGATCAACTGCAAATGAGGTTTACACTTATGTAGGTCATACACAAAGTCAAAAGGTAGTCATCAATGGAAGTAATGCAATATGTAACTGCACTTGTTTTTCTAACCTGTATTACTTAAAAGACAAGAAGAATATACAGTCGAACCTGTCTATAACCATCACCCGAGGGACTACCCCAAAGTGGTCTTTATGGACATTTGGTTGTTATGGAAAGTGTATTCAATAGGGAAAAACTCGTCGGGGAT
Source organism: Littorina saxatilis (assembly GCF_037325665.1). Taxonomy (NCBI): domain Eukaryota; kingdom Metazoa; phylum Mollusca; class Gastropoda; order Littorinimorpha; family Littorinidae; genus Littorina; species Littorina saxatilis. Next base: position 47,455,038 of record NC_090256.1, read on the forward strand.
CCTTTTAATTGGTCATAATGGGCAGGTGGTTGTTACCAAGAGGTGGTCGCTGGGGCAGGTTCAACTGTATTCAACAAAAGCAAGTACCTTAAGCACCGCAGCCACAGTTAAACAAACATACAATTAACATAATAACAGCTTCTACATTGATACAAAGAACTGTCAAATGCAGTGAAAACCTACATGTATGGCTGACCTGTCGCAGATAAGCTGCCCCGTTTTGGGTCAAGAAACAATGCTCTTGGGGTCCTACAGTCAGAATCTAAGATTGAATATCTAGATTCCACTACTTCTGTTAATTATCAGTGCATATATTAGGCACAGACATTAAGTGGTGTTTTTTTTTCCAGTGGGAATTTTAGCAGCATTACTTTATGTTTTTTAAATATATCTGCGTGTTATTGTTAATTTTACGCATTACCAAAGTTATTAATATTACCATATGTTTTGGGAGTACAAGGCGCTTCATCATACCAGGTGCATATCTTTGTGGGTGCAAGCCTCGCTTGCTACATTAAAAAAATAAGAAGAGGAAAAATCGCTATCTTACAAAAATTCAATGTTTCCTCGAGAGCATCTTATACAGTGGAACCCCCAATGTAAGACTCCTTCACTTTTAGGATCCTGTTTTCTCAGATTTTCTCTTTACAAACACTGTGAATTGATCCCCATTTTAAGACTCCCTCCCTGTTAGGACCTGATTTCCTCAGATTTGTGGAGGTCTTGCATGGGGGGTTCCGCTGTACTGCACATTGGAAATTCCTGATCTGCTCTCCTTTTCTCTGCAACATTGTTAATTAGGTTTGAAGTGGGTGTCCTTTAGCCATACACAAGGCCCCCCCAGAAGATAGGGTGCAAGATTCAAAGTAAAGACAAAGTTGTGCCGTGCCTTATAGTCCTGAAATTGTGGTACATGTGGTCGCTGTGATGTTTCAGTGTGATAGAGATTTCATGCTATGTGGCTGTAGACAACCAGCTTACTGCCAGTTTGTATCTGTGGTATTTATTACCCTTGAGAATTCCAGATGTGATTCTTAATTTCCATGACTTAATTGGTGGGACCTGTCTGTCTGTCTGTATATTTTGTAAAGTTCTGTCTTTCTTCAGCTCTTTGCTGCGACCATCTATCCTCCTTTCTAATTTGTCCTTTCTTTTCTTTCTTTCTCTTTTCTTCTTTTTCCGATTCCTGCTTTTTTTCTTCTGTCTGCCTTTCTTTTCTTTTCCCCACCTTACTGACCCACTCCCCTGGTTCCTTCTTTCTTTCTATCTTTTTTTATTGTTCTTTTTCATTTCATTTTTATTTTTACTTCCAGTTTGCCTTGTGATACATGTACATGTATATTATAAGATGTTTGATGGGTTGTTGACAGACCAGCTTTTTTGTCCGTCCGATGGGGAGCATATCGTCTTTTGTTTCATATTTATTGGCCGAAGGCCGCGGTCAATAAATATGAAACAAAAGTCGATATGCTCCCCCGAGGACCGACAAAAAAAGCTGGTCTAACAACAAACCACCAAACATCGTTTTTGTCATCATTTTGGGGGTAAGAAAATAAGTGCCAAATCAACACAGGGAGCCATGCTTTGAAACACGAGTTCCGTTTTGATAACTCATGGTTTGGGACCCCAGCACGTTGTTGCAATCAAAGCTGGCGTGTGAAAGCAACTTTCTGTGTTTTGAGTTCATAAAATGTTGAGATAAATATGTCAGGTTTGAGGATGCACAGTTCTGTATGTTCCTCTCAGTATTCCACCCCCTCGGTTTTCAGTTGTAAATATTAAGCTTAGTGATCGAACGTGGAAGCTACGTTGGGTTAAAGGTCACAGAAGATTTGCGTCATGCAGCGAAGGAAAGAATCGCGATCTTGTTTCCGACTCATTGCCTCTGTTTTTCATTAGACCTGTCAGTCTGCTTTCTCGGCTTAGTTAGATGTTTGCATATCTTGTTGCTATGTTCTTTGCTTTTATTATTATTTCTTATTTGCGCTTCGTTTGTCGATACAACGTTTTGTGCACGGGTCCAAATTTGTGTGTCAGGTGTCAATTGGTTTGACTTGAACTTGACGTTCGTGTTTCTCCTAACGTCTGTATATCGAAACACAAATACACGCACTCCATGACTTTGTAAGAAGACAAAAGATATTGCTAGGTTTCATTTGTTTGTGGTGAATTTATGACCTTTCATGAAGTAGTTTTGTTTTTTGTTTACTTTTGCCAGTTTGCGAGTTTGTTTTTGGAACTTTGCAAAGCAGTGTCGTGTCGTCTGTTTAGGTCTAGGGAAACGCCAATGAAAAGAGCCGAAGAATCCCCGAGCGTTTCTATTGGGTTTGCTTTTGATTATCCATGTATAACCTGTTTCCTGCAACTATGGTAACCGGGGATTTATTGCATGGGGAACATGAGATTTATTTTCCAGGTGTTTGTGAATGAAAACTCGTGAAAATGATGACAATGTAATTTATTGTGAATGCTACAGTTTGTTCTCTCAGGGAGCTAGGAATTGGAAGCAGAGGTCCTAGTTAAAAAAAAAAGACACTGACTCAGGAAAAGTAAAACAGTAAAGCTGCTTTTAGATACTCAAACTTGGGAAGTGTAAAAGATTGCTGCTAATTGCATCAGATTTTATCATATACACATAGAATTGATTTAAAACGCTCCTGTTCAAGGGCCAGTAATTGAACTGTGCAAGCTTGATTTGAGCACAGACATGTATGCAATCTCCTGATTTAGCCCTATGTGAGGTTTGACTGTTTGTCATTATACTGACTGATCTCAAAAGGTTTACTAGGCCACTTCCCATCCAGCATCTTCTCAACCTTTCTATCACTGACATTTGAAGGGGAAACAATGAACTGATTACTAAGCAAATTATTGAACAATGCAACAAATAAATGTATCCAGCCAAATACAATGTTGTATTGAAGTGCTCAGGCTGTGTCTTGTCATAAGTGTTCACAAAAGTCTAATGCAATCCTTGCCAGTTGATATTCAGCCATCCAGTCCCTTTAATTTGAAAGGGTAAATGTATACTTGTTAATGCATCCAGTTGTAATTCGTAGGATGGCTTCTGCCAGGGAGTGTAGTGCTTCCAGCTGTGTGATTGTAATGTTTAATTTGGTTACACTCTATGATCAGAGGGATTATGTTACTGTCTTGTTGCCCGCTATTCCCCCTTACTTGAAGGGTAGCAGATTATGCCAGATAGAGCATTTTTATGACAATGTTTTAATAAATGTTTTGTACATTGCAAGTTTGTTACATGTTTTAAGTTTGCGGTTGCATTGCCATTGGATTAAATCTTTTTATTTCGTTTTTAATTAATTATTTTTTACTTTACTTTATTTAATTCTGTTAGACTATATTCTTTTCCAAACTCTCATCAGGTTGAATGAGAAGTCATGCATGTACTCTGCTTCTATTTGTTTGTTAAGATATCTGATGATTTTCATTGACTTTGTGTGTGTGTGTGTTGTGTGTGTGTGTGTGTGTGTGTGTGTGTGTGTGTGTGTGTGTGTGTGTGTGTGTGTGTGTGTGTGTGTGTTTTCAAACTGAAGACAGTGCTGTATTTATTAAATAACTTATTGATTCATTTATTTTGTAATCCATTGTTCATGTCAATTCGTGTTTGAATAAAGCATTTTTAATAGTTGGAAAACTGGTTTTAATCACAGAGTACAGAGTGCAAATGAATTGTTTGAAGTTTATACACGTACACAAATTATAGTGATAATTTCCGTACTGTCTGTCATTCAGTATGTGCATGTCTTTTTCGCTAGAAGATTCTTCTATTGGTGATCTCTCTCTCTCTCTCTCTCTCTCTCTCTCTCTCTCTCTCTCTCTCTCTCTCTCTCTCTCTCTCTCTCTCTCTCTCTCTCTCTCTCTCTCTCTCTCTCTCTCTCTCTCTCTCTCTCTCTCTCTCTTTAGAATTTTAGTTTTTCTATTTTCTATTTTTTATCTTGTATTTTTATTTCATTTTTGTAGTTAGTCCCTCTTTAGGGCGAGGGCTGGATGTAAAAAAGCAGACCACTGCTTAATCTACTACCCTCGTTAAATAAAGAATTGTCATTCTCTCTCTCTCTCTCTCTCTCTCTCTCTCTCTCTCTCTCTCTCTCTCTCTCTCTCTCTCTCTCTCTCTCTCTCTCTCTCTCTCTCTCTCTCTCTCTCTTTCTCTATGTGAAATTGAAATGTCTGTAATGGGATGAACACTTTTTTTTCTTATATGCCATGAAATACCTTGCAACAGAGGGCATGCTGGAACAGAAATGAACATTACAAGTTGACAGCAATACGTACATATATGTTGTAAAATACTAACTGAGAGTGAAAATGCAGGGGTTTGATAGACTCTTCATTGAGCAGCTTATGGATAAAGTAAGCAAAAGAAAGTTCATACCCTTCAAAACTGGAATACTCCAATATTCCAGCATCATTTCACCTATTTCTCAGTATGTCACAGTTTTGTAGTGGTTATTGGTGTGTTGGGTATGCCTCTACTCTACGTACGCGTAATGAATGTTTTTGAACAATACACTGAGAGGTGACCTTGGATTCCATAGTAATCCTTTGATGCAAAAGTTTTCTTTGTTTCAAAGATGTCTAGATTGTTTCATTTGTGCATCAGGCATGCGACTGGAAACGCGTGTATTAAGCAAAACAAAGCGAGTTCTCTTCATCAAGGGGAGTAACTATTGTACGACAAAAGTAAGGCATTTACAGCAGTTCTCTCCTCTTAATTTCTCTTCGTATGCCACATGGAACAGTTTAGTGGAAACAGCGCTCTGCATCTCAGTGTGGTAATGTAATATTGCTTTTCTCGTAAAACATTCGACTTGATCTATAAAATAGTTCCACAGAGCGGGCAACCATCACGAATCTAGCTGAGGATGCCCGACTTATGACGTATTAGGGCTCTTTTATTATGAAGATAAAATTAGTCCGTAATTTCACGGAGCGTCGGTGGTGTAACGGTTAGCATGGTTGCCTTCCAAGCAGTCGATCCGGGTTCGACTCCCGGCCGACGCACTTTTTATTTTTCTTGCACTGATGCAAGTTGTGGGCTTTTGTTTGTTTCCACTATTTGATAATATCTATATATATATTATGAGTTGTATAATTTCCGTGTTATTTTCTTTACTTTAATTTTATTTGTTTGTAACTGCATGAATTATAATACTTCTTTTTTTATTTATTTTTTTATTGGGGGGGGGGGGGGGGTTGGTATTCTGTATCCATTATTCTTCTATTTACTCCAACTTTTGGGTCTTGAGTTACCTTATCGGTGGTGTGTGTGTGTGGGGGGGGGGGGGGCGTTGGTATAGTAATGTTGAACTGCACAAAACAAGCGTAGTTATGTGCAGTCGTGATGTAGTTTTTTTTAATCGCCATGCCTGCTGGATTTTGACGGCGAGCCCCGACTTGATAACTCTTTCAAATCGGAGTGATCGGCATGGTCGTCGTAAAAACGAAGAACTGTCTGACTGGACATAAACAAAACCTACAACACGACTGTACTGCGCCCAGACCCGGCCGTACACTTGTTTTGAGCAGTTCAAAATAAGCGTAGGGAGAGCGTGCAGCTTCGCGACCTAGCAGATCCCACCACAGGCGGAAGGTATCGTCCACTGGACTACTACTATCACAGAAAGACTACAAGGTATGTCACTCACCTTCGAGTCTTCTGTGTTGTTGGAGTCGCTTCCTGGGGAAAAATATTGTTCAAGACGGTTTGCCTCTTCCTACAGTCTGTGTAAGGTCAAATAAATACAGTTGAATGATTGTTTGAACTATTATGTGCCTTTAGTTTTCAGCTTCCGTCCGGTGCAGGTTGTTTTTAACCATCATTTGGACGAATCTTCGTTTGCGAGCCGCTAATATCCACTTTGCGTCAAATCATGCATCCGCACCGAATATGCATACCAGCGCTCATTGGTCTAAAACATATGTAAATATTGTGCAGCAAAGGGAAGCTACCCACGGGAAAATAATCATCGAATATCCTGTTATTAACCAATGAGCGCTGGTAGAAATACATAGATTAGATTACTGAGAAAGGCCAGTGTGTGCATTCCACACACAAAACACACACACTCACCGGCACAGGCACCGGCTGACACACTGACACACACACACACACACACCGGCACACACACACACACACACACACACACACACCGTCACACACACAAACACACACACACACTGTGACACTGGCATACACACTGACACGCACACACACAAGCACGCACGCACGCACGCACGGCACGGGAACACACACACACACGTGACACAACGGCCACACACACACACACACACACGCACACAAACAAACTATTATGATAGAATAGTTTCTCAATGCAAACGTTCTTTTGAATAAGCATCAGAAATAAATGTAAGCGGCAGACAGATCAACAGTGAAACATAAGAAAATACAAAAATAAAGTATGCAACAAAAAATAAACATGAATGTCCACAACCTATTTATAAACAGATAAACAAATAAATTTGTGAAAACAATAAATAAATGAAACTACTGAAAGACCACCTATGTATACCCGGAGATTGTATCGACCAAACACTGGAAGCGCAGGCAACATACTACAAGGAAAGGCACCTTCCTAATACAATAACATAATCATACTCAACCAAATAAGTCTGATTTTTCTTTTGCCTTGTTCACAGCGCCAATGTACACACAAAACCGAAAAACAAAATCAGACAAACAAAGGCACACACGCAAACATGTCGACGTGTGGTACGTTAGCTAGTTAAAGCTTTGTACTCAAAGAATGTATCACAACAGTGACAATGTCAATATAAATCAGATTATCACAGGCATCAAAGAAACCTCCAAAGGCACGTATTGTTTCTCTGTCTGCCACCACACTGTCAATCAATACACCTTTCTCCGCACCTCCCCTGACCTCTGAAAGCAGAATGACGCAGTGACCCCTGCAGCAGGCATGGGTGACGTCACCTCTGACGTCATGATGATTTTGGAGGGGATATTTTTTAGTCTGCCTACTCGTAATAACGCGATTTTGTTCACTGTATATAAAATGTAGTACTTACAAGACAGAGTTTTACTTCCCTGCCCTCCCCACTTTACGTCTTTACAGTGGGGAGGCACGTCTCTACGTCGCCAGTTTATGTTGTGGTATTTTTCCGTTTGGTTTGTAAGCATTCTTCAAATAAAATCTTAACACATCTTGCCATCCAGTGCATGAAGTCATGTATGGCGTAGGATAAGCTCATGGTATTGTTCCCTTGTCCGGCAATTTATTTGGCAAAGGTGATTTTTCTGTCACGGACTTTTGAACTGCCGCGCAAGAAATGCTGACCGATTACAAAGACGATGCCTGAGTACAAAACACGTGCTCATGTTTGTTGGCTTAACTTGGAGAACTTTGCGGTTGATTGATGAGACAATGTAATGGGAATACTGTTGACGTAAGAACAGGTAATACTGATGGTTGTAAAGTCTTAGCGGGTCTGACTGGGAAGGTTCGGATTATATTTTGTTTGTTGTTGTTTATTTGTTGTTGTTTAGTGCCCCTCGATTTATGAATATGTATGACTTTTGAAAATGAAGTAGACATGTTTTCTCTTCAGCTTTGAATGAACTGAATATCCGCTCTTCGCCTACGTGACATAGGTCTACCTATCCCGGCAACTCCGCTCCCCCCACCCCATTCCACAAAAACCCCTCGTCTTTTTCTCCAGCCCTAAACTGTACCCCCAACACCCTCTCGGACATAAGTTTTATTTCTATTTTACTCCATTTGCCTAATTGGTCAGGTGTTTGTTTTGTTTTGTATGATATCCCCAGACGTTTTTTTCATTTTTTTGATAAATTAATGTCTTTGATGACGTCATATCCGGCTTTTTGTAAAAGTTGAGGCGGCACTGTCACACCCTCATTTTTCAATAAAATTGATTGAAATTTTGGCCAAGCAATCTTCGACAAAGACCGGACTTTGGTATTGCATTTCAGCTTGGAGTCTTAAAAATTAATTAATGACTTTGGTCATTAAATATCTGAAAATTGTAATTAAAATTATTTTTTATAAAACGATCCAAAATTACGTTCATCTTATTCCTTATCATTTTCTGATTCCAAAAACATATATATATATATATATGTTATATTCAGATTAAAAACAAGCTCTGAAAATTAAAAATACAAAAATTATGATTAAGATAAAATGTCCGAAATCGATTTAATTTCATCGTATTCCTTGTCGGTTCCTGATTCCAAAAACATATATATATATGATATGTTTGGATTAATAACATGCTCAGAAAGTTAAAAACGAAGAGAGGTACAGAAAAGCGTGCTATGCAGCACAGCTCAAACATCCCCGCGCTAAAGAGGCTCGTTAATTTCACTGCCTTTTGCACGAGCGGCGGACTACGGTCATTGTGAAAATATGCAGTGCGTTCAGTTTCATTCCGTGAGTTCCACATCTTGACTAAAATTAATGTAGTAATTTCGCCTTACGCGACTTTTTATATTTAGTCAAGTTTTGACTAAATATTTTAACATCGAGGGGGAATCGAAACGAGGGTCGTGGTGTATGTGCGTGCGTGTGTGTGTGTGTGTGTCTGTGTGTGTGTGTGTGTGTGTGTGTAGAGCGATTCAGACTAAACTACTGGACCGATCTTTATGAAATTTGACATGAGAGTTCCTGGGTATGAAATCCCCGAACGTTTTTTTCATTTTTTTGATAAATGTCTTTGATGACGTCATATCCGGCTTTTCGTGAAAGTTGAGGCGGCACTGTCACGCCCTCATTTTTCAACCAAATTGGTTGAAATTTTGGTCAAGTACTCTTCGACGAAGCCCGGGGTTCGGTATTGCATTTCAGCTTGGTGGCTTAAAAATTAATTAATGACTTTGGTCATTAAAAATCGGAAAATTGTAAAAAAAATAAAAATTTATAAAACGATCCAAATTTACGTTTATCTTATTCTCCATCATTTGCTGATTCCAAAAACATATAAATATGTTATATTCGGATTAAAAACAAGCTCTGAAAATTAAATATATAAAAATTATTATCAAAATTAAATTGTCGAAATCAATTTAAAAACACTTTCATCTTATTCCTTGTCGGTTCCTGATTCCAAAAACATATAGATATGATATGTTTGGATTAAAAACACGCTCAGAAAGTTAAAACAAAGAGAGGTACAGAAAAGCGTGCTATCCTTCTTAGCGCAACTACTACCCCGCTCTTCTTGTCAATTTCACTGCCCTTGCCATGAGCGGTGGACTGACGATGCTACGAGTATACGGTCTTGCTGAAAAATGGCATTGCGTTCAGTTTCATTCTGTGAGTTCGACAGCTACTTGACTAAATATTGTATTTTCGCCTTACGCGACTTGTTTAGTTTCTTTTTGTATTCGCCTTTTTGACACATGTTTTCTCAGGCTGGTATACAAAATGTTTCCCTAAACTAATTTCGTTTCGTTCTCATGTGATACAGACTTCTTTCTAAACTTATTATATTTTGCCTTTTTGACATGCATACATTTTTTTTTCTTTTTACATTTAGTCAAGTTTTGACTAAATGTTTTAACATAGAGGGGGAATCGAGACGAGGGTCGTGGTGTATGTGTGTGTGTGTGTGTGTGCGTGTGTGTGTGTGTGTAGAGCGATTCAGACTAAACTACTGGACCGATCTTTATGAAATTTGACATGAGAGTTCCTGGGAATGATATCCCCGGACGTTTTTTTCTTTTTTTCGATAAATGTCTTTGATGACGTCATATCCGGCTTTTTGTAAAAGTTGAGGCGGCACTGTCACACCCTCATTTTTCAATCAAATTGATTGAAATTTTGGCCGAGCAATTTTCGACAAAGGCCGGACTTCGGTATTGCATTTGAGCATGGTGGCTTAAAAATTAATTAATGACTTTGGTCATTAAAAATCTGAAAATTCTAAAAAAAATAATTATTTTATAAAACGATCCAAATTTACGTTCATCTTATTTTTCATCATTTTCTGATTCCAAAAACATATAGATATGTTATATTTGGATTAAAAACAAGCTCTGAAAATTAAAAATATAAAAATTATTATTAAAATTAAATTTCCGAAATCGTTTTAAAAACTATTTCATCTTATTCCTTGTCGGTTCCTGATTCCAAAAACATATAGATATGATATGTTTGGATTAAAAACACGCTCAGAAAGTTAAAACGAAGAGAGGTACAGTAAAGCGTGCTATGAAGCACAGCGCAACCGCTACAGCGCCAAACAGGCTCGTCACTTTCACTGCCTTTTGCACTAGCGGCGGACTACGTTCACTTTCATTCTGTGAGTTCCACAGCTTGACTAAATGTAGTAATTTCGCCTTACGCGACTTGTTTTTTTTTTACCCTGGTCTCTTCCGCCTACTTGAAATAGGTTTTTGTTTGTTGGCACGGTACATTTTTACCATCATTTAGTTTGTAGTAATTTTATTATTTCTTTTTATGATTATTTACCTATCTTCACCAATTTGACGTAAGTTTTCTTATGCTGGAAGAGCGGTTTGACGTCAGGCTCGTCCACGGCCCGGATGAGGACCATGTCACCGAACGTGACGTCATCCACGTCAGGAGGTACGTCATTTATGTCCTGCTGCAGGGACGCCAAGTCAAACTCGTCCTCTTTCAGGCTGTGAAGCCAGTTGAAGACCTTGAGGTTTTGGTGAGCCCGATCCAAGGTCTGCCCGCGGGTCCACATCTCCACGTCCTGGACGCGGATCTCGTGGTACCGCGGGCGGCCCATGCGGACTCTGATGTCACTCTTGATGACGTCACTGAGGTGCGGGGAGATGCGGATCTTCTGGGAGATCTTGGGCTGGAGGGCGAAGTCGTCGTCGATGAAGGCGGGGAACTCCGGGAGGTGGCAGGTGTAGGGCCGCTGCTCGTTGTCGTCCCCCATCCCCGTCACTCGCTCCAGAGCCGTGGTGGTCACTGCTATGCGCTGCTTCACCTGTATGGGAAGGAGGAGAAGGAGAATTGTGTGTGTGGTCAAAGGGTTGTTTGAATATGTGTAAGAGGTGCGCCTCGACTTTGCTTGGATACATGTCCGTGTCCCCTTATCAACTAATTCTTCGTCCTCCCCACAACCATAACTGTTCATACTTACATTGGCGGTCAGCTCTTTCTTTGGGTCTAATGGCAAGGATTTCCGTGTCTCCTTTCCTCATGCTAACACTACCCCCCCCCCCCCCTCCACTTCCCGCCACCCCCCCCCCCCTCCCAGGCTAAAAAAACCCACCAACCCAACAACAACAACAACTGCCCATGCTCACATTGGAGGTCAACTCATTGCCAGGATCTCCGTATCCCCTTTCCACATGCTGACCCTGTCTTTACCCCCCCCCCTCTCTCTCTCTCTCTCTCTCTCTCTCTCTCTCTCTCTCTCTCTCTCTCTCTCTCTTTACCGCCACCCCCACTCCACCCCTCCCCCTACCCACCCCTCCCCCACCAAAAAAAAACAACGACAACAACAAAACACATTAAAAACTGCCCAGGCTCACGTTGCTGGTCAACTCTTTCTTGAGGTCAATGGCCAGGATCTCCGTGTCTCCTTTCCACATGCTGACCCTTTCTTTGCCTCTCTCTCCACCGCTCTTGGCACTGCCCGGAGGGGTGTTTGTGCGCGGGGTGTTGACGGAGTAAAAGACGTCGCAGCTACCAACGGAGGTGAGCGACTGTCGGGAGTGGCTGTGATGGAGAGGCCGACGTCCTGACGATCGACGGTGGGTGGAGGTGAGGGCGGAGAGACGTTGGTTCATCATCTGTCGTCGCAGTTCCTTTTGGGTAAGACAGATAATGTTGTGGTGATTTCAGTATTTTTTTGTTTGTTTTTTAGAACCTGTATAATTGTTTTAATACTGATGTTATTAAGGTAAGTGGCATACAGTTTCCCTTTGTCTCTTGTGCATGCACAAAACAGACAGTATGCTACAATGACAGACACAATGGCTGCATGTTAGTCTGCCTGTCTTCCTCTTTCTGTCTCCGTCTGTGAGTCTGTATGTCTGTCTCTGTCGCGCGACTGTCTCTGTCTATCTCTCTCTGTCTCTGCCTCTGACTCTGTCTCTCTCTCTTTCACACACACACACACACACACACACACACACACACACACACACCACCACCACCACCACCACCATCACCACCAAGACATAGCCTACACACACACACACACACACACACACACACACACACACACACACACCGTGCACACACACCCTCGCACAAAACTATACAAACATGAAAATCGATCGGCTTTCCGAAGAAGGTCTTGGCGTCTGCAGAGGATGTTCGCTGACGAGGTTTGGGCTTGGTGTCATCTCTGAGGTTGGTCATACTGTCCGACTTCTTCAGGTTGGCGGCGAACGCAAGTTTGTCCAGTGTGCCGCACCGAAACAGGGCCTTTCTCTCGTCCGCATCACACAGTTGAAAGGCTTCCGACTCGTCCGTGAAGTTGATGCCCTGTGCGATGGAGAACAGAGCCATGACATAATAGCTAGAGCGTTGTCATCTTCGGTACGAACAAAATTTCCATTAGTCTATTATCTCATTGGACAGCTTGCAGCAAGAGTCCCGCTATTCATTGTTGAGTGTAATCAGCCACCTGCGGGTATGGCAGACTTACGTGCCACTTTTATGACACGGGGATGGAACATGGAAACCGTCTCTGAGTCTGCACATAATATTGACCGGTGTCCGTCCGGCCTGGGTTCGAAAAAGTGACCCAAGGATTACAAGTCAGGTGTTCAATCAATCAATCAATATGAAGCTTATATAGCGCGTATTCCGTGGCTACAGTTCTAAGCGCTTGTCGAAGAGTTGTCAACACAGGACTAACAAAGAAACTAACATCTACAGACGGACACGAACCCTATCACACACTAGCGAACCCTGATAAACATACAACAAACAACTGTTTAACAACAATGTACACATCAATAGCTAGGTCCAAACAAAATAATATTAAGCACAAAGAAAACACCTCTCGCAGAGCACAGCACAAGAATGTCTTTTGGGGCACAACACATCACGTCGAACATGAAAGTCGCAGCCAGCTACGAGAAGAACTGAGTCTTCAACCTACTCTTGAACGCGTCAAGAGAGGGGCTCTGGCGAAGCTCAAGCGGCAGGGAGTTCCAGACGGAGGGGCCCGCGGAGGGAAATGCACGCTGACCAGCAGATGCGAGTTTCGAGCGAGGGATGTGAAGGCGGAGTGGGTCAGCAGCAGAACAAAGGGGACGGTCGGAGGGCTGGGTGTACAGGTCCAGGGAGGATTGAAGGTACTCGGGAGCAGAGTCGTTGAGACACTTGTAGACCAGAGTGGACAGTTTGTAGGAGATTCGGGTGTTGACAGGGAGCCAGTGCAAGGAGCGAAGTAGGGGGGTGATGTGGTCTCGCTTTGTCTTCCTCAACGTCAGCCTGGCAGCAGCGTTCTGGACTCGTAGGCCATGAATGGATGAGGCGGGGAAGCCAGCCAGAAGGGAGTTGCAGTAGTCCAGACGACTGACGATGAGGGAGACAACCAGCTTGACACAGGCGTCGTGGGTGAGGTAGCGACGGATGGAGGCGATGCGTCGTAGGTGGAAAAAGCAGGTCTTGATGATGAAGGAGATGTGTGTCTGCATGGAGAGAGTGGAGTCGAGAAAGACGCCAAGGCTCTTGACAGCAGGGGAGAATGGAACAGTCGCGTCATCCAGCTGGAGGTCGGTCACAGTGAGGGAAGCAATCTTCTGTCGTGTTCCAACGAGAAGGGCCTCCGTCTTCTCACTGTTCAGCTTCAACTTGTTCTCAGTCATCCAGTTCTTGATGTCAGTGAAACAACTGGAGATGGATCCCAGGAGATGGTCAACATCCTCCGGCTTGGCGCTGTTCTGGAGCTGCGTGTCATCGGCAAAGGAGTTGTAGTTCAAGCCGTGACGTTCGATGACCAGGGAGAGGGGTTGGGTGTACAGGGTGAAAAGGACAGGGCCGAGGACAGACCCTTGTGGGACGCCGAAGCGGACAGGGACAGGCTGAGAAGAGAACGAATCAGTGGTGACAGTCTGAGAGCGGTTCTGGAGGTAGTTCCGGAACCAAGAGAGGGCGGTGTCGTGAATGCCGAACGCGGAACTGAGGTGATCGACGAGTAGCTGGTGGTCGATCGTGTCGAAGGCCGCGGAAAGGTCCAGCAGCACAAGGGCAGAGGCGAGACCGCTATCTGTTGCGTTCAGGAGGTCCGTGGTGATTCGCAGGAGCGCCGTCTCGGTGCTGTGGTGAGGGTAGTACCCTGACTGGTACACTGGCATCAGCGAGTTCCGAGACAGGTGGGCGCTCAACTGCTCCAGGATGATACGCTCCAGAAGCTTGGAGAGGAAGGGCAGGTTGGACACAGGACGGTAGTTCTTCAACTCGTTGACGTCAAGGCCGGACTTCTTGATGAGTGGGCGGACAACGGCAGACTTGAAGCAGTCGGGAACGACGCCTGTGGCCTGCAGGGAGATGTTGATGATATATGTGATAGAGGGCAGGAGCTTGTCCAGACACCTGGTGAAGAGGAAGCCTGGCAGGGGGTCTAGCTCGCAGGTCTTGATGGCCGTCTTGGTGATGAGTCGCTTGACGTGGTTTTGAGTGACAGGTTGAAAGCACGTGAGGGGGGAGCCGGAGAAGGAGGGGGAGGGTGGTGACGGGACGAAGGGCTGCTGATCGAGTGTTCTCCGAAGCGTGTCAATCTTGTCCTTGAAGAACTCCGAGAATAACTCCGGGATATCTTGTGGTGGGTGAGCAGTGGGTAAGGAGGCAGCGGGGGAGGAGCCCAGGAGAGAGGACATGATGGAGAACAGCTCCCTGGATGATGAGGCGTTGGCGATGCGGTCGTGGAAGTGCTCGACCTTGGCAGCAGTGATGGCTTGCGTGACTCGAAGCAGCGCACCCCTGAGAATCTGCCGGTGAACATCCAGGTGTTGTGCCAACTGGGCTTCCGGAATAATTGAGATCAAGAGTAGTAGCAGCAGCAGCAATGATTAAAGAACAACCAGAATTTAACAAACGCAACTGTTAAAAGTGTCTATTTACCATTCTGACAACAGCAACAAAAGCAAAAAGAACAGTTACACATTCCAAATACAACCACACCACCATCGCCATCACACGACTACCACCACCGCTTCCACCACCATCACAACAGTTGAGTTAAACATCAGAAGTGTGTGAGACTGAGCCATAATGAAGCGGTCAAGCTCTCCATTCTGACTTTTGCCATGCTACTACTACTACTACTACTACTACTGCTACCATCATAACAGTTAACTAGACCGGCACGGTTGGCCTAGTGGTAAGGCGTCCACCCCGTGATCGGGAGGTCGTGAGTTCGAACCCCGGCCGGGTCATACCTAAGACTTTAAAATTGGCAATCTAGTGGCTGCTCCGCCTGGCGTCTGGCATTATGGGGTTAGTGCTAGGACTGGTTGGTCCGGTGTCAGAATAATGTGACTGGGAGAGACATGAAGCCTGTGCTGCGACTTCTGTCTTGTGTGTGGCGCACGTTATATGTCAAAGCAGCACCGCCCTGATATGGCCCTTCGTGGTCGGCTGGGCGTTAAGCAAACAAACAAACAAAACAAACAAATAACAGTTAACTTTAAAATAATGGGGTATGAAGCGGTCAAACTCTCCTTTCCAACTCTTAGTCGGCAAACAACAGCAACAAGAGCAACAAAACCTCTTTATCAATTTCTTTTTTCCATGTATTTATTTATGACATTATGTCACTTTTTAATTGCTTATGTATTGATTAATTGATTTATTAATTGATTGATTTATTCTTTATTCTATCTAATTTCACCTTACATACATATTTTTACATTTGTATAAGACTTTATAATAAGACAACTCCGTTTGTAAGCCCTTATTGTATCTCAGAAAAAAAAGCTGATTCTCACCACGGGGAAAAAAAAAAGAAAAAAAAAAAGAGAGCAACAAAACCACCAACATAACAACAACAACAACATAACAACAACAAGAACAACAACATCAACAACAACAACAACAAGAACATCAACAACAACAACAACAGCAGCAGCAGCAGCAACAAAAACAACCATCACAACCATTACGACAGTTAAATGCCCGGTGCTTCCCGTGTAAACGATCCGGCTCATCATCTCAGATCTGACCAGGCCATCCCTCCTCTTGGACACATACCAACAATTAAAAGCCTGGATGCTTTTCGTGCAAAGTGGGATTTTTTTTTTTTTATGAATTATTTATTTTATTAGCCACTAGTATTCGAAATGTATTCATAAAAAATATCCAGCACTTAAAGACGTCAGGGAGGTGATGTTTGGTATGCGTGCAACTCAGTGGGGGATGTTCTTATACCAACGTAAAAGATTGGCAGATCTGAGAGGTTGGGCTAAAGTGTTTTCACGGTGCAGGCAAATTCGGGTCGCTTCCGAGTCCCAGTGGAAAGTTAGCAGCAACAATTACAAGAGTCGCGCTACCACAGGTGTGTGAGTGTTTAGATGTATTCAGCCACCTGCGCTTATGGCAGAATGACCGAGGTCTTTTACGTGTCACTGTGGTGACACGGGGGTGGGACATGGATATAGTCTCCGAGTCTTTGAACCTTACCATCATGAGTGTGTGAGCCTGAGCCATCATGAAACGATCCAGCTCTCCTTTCCGTTTCTTGGCCAGCTCTACCCAACGGCTGCCACTGCTCGTGCTGGCTGAGTTGCGCTTCTGTCGTCGCTCCGCTGATGTGGTTTTCTTCCGTCGTACCCGCCGCCGTCGTTTCTCTCGCGTCTTTTTGGAACCGTGACTAGAACAACTGCAGACAGAATATTTTGGCCGCCATATTGAAAACAAAATGGCGAATATTGAAACTGTGATTTTCACCCATTTTTCCGCTCATGGTTGGTATTTGTGGGTAAACTTTGTGACTTTTCTTATGTTTATGAATGCGTAAAATGCGCTGAGAAAGGGTTTTTTTTTATCTTTGTGGGATAAGTTAGTTTGCCTTAGAAGATTCGGATCCTAAACAATTGAAATGTAAAGTCATATAAGAATAGCCTAGAAAAGTGAAGTAAAATCTTACAAATATTTGCCAATAGAATGATTAGCCTTGGAAGATTCTGAGCCAAAGCAAATGGCATGTAAATTCATTCAAACTGATTGCCGACGGAAATAATAGTTCGCCTTTGTCGATGCGGAGCCAAGTCGAACGACGTTTAAAAATAAAGTTATTTAAGCATACACGATACCAACACATGCACAGCCTAGCGGTGATATCAAAAGCTATTCCATACGGATTGATTGGTTCTGGTATTGCGGAGTGCGATGTCACAGGCTGAATTAAGCGATCTACTACATGATGTGATGTGTTGCATACAACCAGCAACCTCCCCCCCCCCCCCCCCCCCATCTAACTATAGCATAAGAATCCTAGCACAGACAAGATTGAGCAATTTAATGTATAGTGCAACCCGCCTTTTAAGACCTCTAAAAATCCGAGAAAATCAAGGGGGAGTCTTAAAATGTAGGAACATTTACAGATGTTACGAACAGAAAATCTATTTTTGAGTCACTTGAGAAAAAGTGACTCTATGTAATCGGTCAGTGTTAGTCTGTCCGGCCGGCTGGCTGGCCGGCCGTCCGGCCGGCCGTCTGGCCGGCCGTCCGTCCGTAGACACCACCTTAACGTTGGACTTTTCTCGGAAACTATCAAAGCGATCGGGCTCATATTTTGTTTAGTCGTGACCTCCAATGACCTCTACACTTTAACGATGGTTTCGTTGACCTTTGACCTTTTTCAAGGTCACAGGTCAGCGTCAAAGGAAAAATTAGACATTTTATATCTTTGACAAAGTTCATCGGATGTGATTGAAACTTTGTAGGATTATTCTTTACATCAAAGTATTTACATCTGTAGCCTTTTACGAACGTTATCAGAAAAACAAGGGAGATAACTAGCCTTTTCTGTTCGGCAACACACAACTTAACGTTGGGCTTTTCTCGGAAACTATAAAAGTGACCGGGCTCAAATTTTATGTGAACGTGACTCCCAGTGACCTCTACACTTTGACGTCTGCTTTGGTGACCTTTGACCTTTTTCAAGGTCACAGGTATGTCTTGAAGGAAAAAAATTGAAATATCATATCTCTGAAACTATTCATCGGATTTGATTCAAACTTTATAGGATTATTCTTTACATCAAATTATTTACATCTGTATTGTGTTGTGAATAGCAATTTCTTCCTGTCCATCTGATGCCTCATATAATATTCAGAACTGCGAAAGTGACTCGATCGAGCGTTTGCTCTTCTTGTTGTTAAAAGGTCTTAAAAAGAGGGAATGGGTTTCAATCTACTCACCTGAAAAGGGAGAGCTGTGTGTTTATGGACTCCGTGCTCTCAGCTCTACGGATGTTGGTCTCCCGACCCAACCGGGCACTAAACACCGGTTCCCGGGCAGTGTGACCTTGACGAGGCAAGGGCGTGATGACGTAATCGGGCATCCAGCTGTGCAAAGCCCTAGACAGGCGACTCTCGTCCGTCTCCCAGTCGGAGTCATCACCCGTGTCGTCATTAATGTCTTCATCATCGTTGACGTCATAGTTGCGGTCGGTTTGATCGATGACGCTGTTGTGCGCAGTCTCACTACTATTGTTGTTGTTATATGCAGTTTCACCACTGTTGTTGTCGCCGTTGAGTTTGGCGTCACGCATATCTGGCTCCATGGACGCAGGTCTTCCTTTGGAAGACGTCACTGACATGGCGGAATCACACCGCGATTTGATGACGTCATGCGCAGGAACTGCTGACATCACGAGTGCATCTTGAAGTCCCATGACGGTGTGAAAAAACTAAACAGATAGTTTTATTATGTTTTTGGATGTTTTCTCTCTTGCAGGCTGTGTACTCTTTACGATTCACGTTTATCCAAAAATAGAAGTCAGAGGCCATGATGACGTCATCTTATGATGAAGAAAACATTTTTGAACAATCGTTCACATTCCGATGGATTTAGTCGTGCATCTGTGTCATTTTAACAGAAGACATCGGAGAACGATGTACTCACCACAACAGATTTGTATGATGTTTTTTATTTTTTTTTTTTATTCAATTTTTTTTTTTTTACTCCACTGCACGGCTGGACTTCCTTGAAGGAACCGCCGCGTGTACTATGTTACTATGTCGTTGTCATATTCAGTCACGTTCGTTGTTTTCTCCACGAAAACACACACAATACTGCGCGAAGGGGCACAGGAATTTCTGCTCTGAGAATCCCGACTTCTTATTAAACCCTTTTCTCTTCACACACACACACTCCTGCTATTGTTGTGGCTCTCCTGGTCTGGTTTTTGCGCAAAGCGGAGAAGGGCAAAGGTTGTCGTGGTGGAAAAGAAAGCCTCTTGTCACTCTGTCAACAGAGGAAAATAATAAAAGAACAACGAAATGAAAGAATACCACTGGGACACAGGCACTCATATGCACTCACACGCGCAGGTACCGTACGCACGAACGCACACGCACGCAGAAACACTCACGCGCACGCACGCACGAACAGTGACACAAACGTACATACGTACGCATGCAAACAAGCACGAACGCACGCACGCACGCACGCACGCAAGCACACATGTACGAACGAACGCACGCAAGCACGCACGCAAACACACACACAGTGACACACACACACACACACACACACACACACACACACACACACACACATATATATATATATACACACAAATACACCCCCACCCACACACACACCCTCTCCCCCACCACACACACAAATTCCCCCCCCCCCCCCCAACACACACGTCTGTTATGTTTCTGTGTGCCGATCAATACGGGGGGAGGGGGGGGGGGGCAGGTAAAATCATTGCGCTTTGAACCCGACCAGTGTAAACTATAAACCCCTGGGGCTCTCTTGCCGAAACAGGAAGCAAACAGAGACTAATGCCGCTAATTGCCCTGGAAGTATTGAACACAGGACCCGTAAGATCTGGTGTGCGGTGTTTGATCAGTGATTGGGGGAACCAGGTGGCTTTTTGTGTAGCAGAGAACAATGCTATCAAGCTCGTTCTACCAGTATGCTTTAGAAGAGAGAATGTTGAACAAATATCATATTCTGTATTTAGGACACTTTGGTTTCTCGACTTTTATTTTACTAAGCTGTTGATTACACAATAACCGACTAAGGCGAGCACGTTACTTTATTATTATAATTATATGATTTTATTAAATCATAACCTATTTTGAGAAGGAAGACAGACACACCAACGGACAAACTGACAAACACACAGACCGACCGAACAACCAACCAACCGATCGACCGACAGGCAGACAGGAAAATAAAATACAGGTGCTGATAATTTGGTTCAAATGCCAAATGCTAACACCTACAGCAAGCCATTAATGTCATCAGAGGGCGGAAAATCGATAAACACTATCGATTTTGACCAAATTGCCAGACAAGAAAAAGACCAGACACGCAGAGGAGATTAAGAGTGACCCTTTCGTCCGGAAGATAATATGACAAGCGAAATCCTTTATGACTGATGTTTTCCATTATGACGGGATATTTGAAGGAGAGCGATCGCGAGTGTTTGATATTGGGAGGGGTGGATAAAAGGCTACCCGTTTCATGGTACTGCTTATAGATGCCTTTTGTTGTGAGGAACGGTGAAAGTTGGGAGTAAAACTATAATGTATTGCATGCCAAATTGGTGATTTTTTCCTCTTCTGGGACGAAAGAGAGAGAGAGAGAGAGAGAGAGACAGAGAGAGAGAGAGAGAGAGAGAGAGAGAGAGAGAGAGAGAGAGAGAGAGAGAGAGAGAGAGAGAGAGAATTGAATTGAATTGAATTGAAATTTATTTTACGAGGGTGACAGAATAAGCAATGTATACATGCTTTTTTACATCCGGCCCTCGCCCATTGAGGGGTAACAAACAAGAAGAAATAAAAGATAAGTTTAACTATAGTACAAATGACATATTTACCATAATTAACATGTCAAGCAACCAATAAGACATTTTAAAATGCATTAGGATTATTTAGCAATGCTTGAAAATTATATATAACAGAGAAATGTGTGTTTGTATTAAAAAAAAATCCTTCATTTATAATATATAATCATGTTTTTCAATATAATTAGAGAGTACAGTTATATTTTGCCAGGTGTTTGATAATATTTCTTATAAGTTTTGTAAAAGAAACAGCATGTAATATTCCTTGAAGGATGTTTCATGAATTCGTAATTTAATTATATTTGGAATGGCGTTCCACATAATTGCTCCAGAATATGATAGACTCGACTTGTACAGGTCAATTCTTGGAGTTGGGGTAATTAATGTGTTACATTTTCTATAATGATTTATTTTGAAATTTGAGGCAATGAGTGTAGGTGCATTCCCTGACATAATTCGATACATCATCACACCTTTGTTATATGCAAATCTATCTTTGATAGGAAGAATTTGCAATCGTTTATAATCAGTCATGGAAAGAGATGTATTTTTTAAAATAATTAATTTAACAGCTCGTCTATGTAAACTGTGTTTCAAAGAATTTGCACTTGCAGAGTCCCACACTGTGGAAGCATAGTCAATAGCTGACTGAATATGTGCCTGAAAAAACCAGTTTTCTTGTGCGAAGGTCTAAAAAGTGTTTGATTTTTGATAACTGAAATATTTTTTTGGATGTGTTTTTACAAAGTGTATCTGCATGTTTTGACCAAGACAGGTTATTGTCAATAGTTATTCCCAAGACTTTATGGCTATCAACTTCGGTAACATCTTGATTTCGTATTAGCAATGTCGGAAATCCAGATGTTAGATTTTGTCTTTTTTGCCTCGTGGTAAGTAGCATGCATTTAGTTTTATTTGGATTCAGTGACATATGGTTTAGTTCTGACCATTCAAGTAATCGATCAATGTTTTCTTGGAGGATATTTGCTAGTTTAATAATAAGATCTTGGTGACTAGAATGAATTGTAGTATCATCTGCAAATAGTTCACATATGCATTTTACAAATAGAGGTAGGTCGTTTATATATATAGAAAATAGGAATGGACCAAGACTAGAACATTGTGGTACTCCAAAGCTTACTGTTTGCTTACACGAGTATGATTGTTTCAGATAAGTACTTTGCTGTCTGTCTGAGGAAAGATGTTAAAATGTTTATGGAATCTGTTGCAATTCCATAAATCTCAAGATTTTTGATAAGGAGTTTATGGTCAATTAGGTCAAAAGCTTTAGCAAAGTCAACAAATAGAGCAGCACAGAACTGATTGTTATTAATGTTTGTCAGCCATTGGTCTACTAAACTAATAAGCGCTGTTTGACATGAGTGTTTTTGCCTAAAACCTGATTGATTATCATGGATCAATTTATTGTTCTCAAAGTGAGAAAGGATGTGTTTATTGATATGTTTTTCAAGAGGCTTCGAAAGGATTGATAGAATTGATATTGGTCTATAATTTGAAGGATTTGTAGTATCTCCTGATTTAAAGAGAGGAATCACTTTAGCCTGTTTGAATTGTTTAGGAAAATAGCTTTTGTCAATACAAAGGTTATAGATAAATGTCAATGTATCTGTGATAATTGGAGCTGCCATTTTTATAATTTTTGCATCCAGACCATCTATGTCACGTGTTCCGGTTTGTTTTAGATGCTGAAGATGAGAGTAAACATCCAGTATAGTCATTGGTGGCAGTGTATGCTGAACATGTATCTGTTTTGAATTGCAGTATTCCTTTAAATGTTCTAAATTATTTGACTGTGTCCGATCACAAGAAATTGTTTTATCAGCAATTTTTGATAAATGGTCATTGAGTGTATCTGCAGAAATGTCAATTATTTGGGAAGATTGTTTTGAAGTTTCTTTGTTTGTGAGTTGGTTAATTGCTTTCCAAATAGATTTTGAATCTTGTTTAGATGTAATGAGATGTTTAAAATATTGTTGTTTACGTTTTCGTTTCAAGGAATTTACTTTATTTCTGTGTTGTGTGTACTCTTCGTGGGTACCATGTTTTTTTAAGAAGTCACGGTAATTTGCAGCATTTTCTATGTCTTGGTCGATCCATTTGGGTTTTTCTATCTGCTTTACACGATGTGTTTTCAGTGGTGCATGTTTGTTGTAAATGATAATGAAAATAGATGTCCAAAACTCTAAAGCTTCGTCAGGATTTGTAAAATTGTAAGTGTTTGAAAGTTGGCTATTTTTGAGATCAGAAAGAAATGCACTTTCACTGAAATGAGAGAATGAACGATATGTAATAGTTTTGTGACCAACCTTTGGAATTTTAACCCCTTTACGAGACCAAGTGATACAAATGGGAGAGAGAGAGAGACAGACAGACAGACAGACAGACAGACGGACAGACACAGACACAGACAGACAGACAGATGTGTGTGTGTGTGTGTGTGTGTGTGTGTGCGCGCACATGTGTGTGTGTGTGTGTGTGTGTAAATGTGTGGGTGTGTGTGTGTTTGTGTGTGTGTTTGTGTGTGTGTGTGCGCACATGTGTGTGTGTACGTGCGTGTGTGTGTTTATGTGTGTGTGACAGGGAAGGCTACCGCTCCTTTCATATCAGACTCTGCACCCGAGTTGTTGGCCTTTAAGTCAACACCGGTTGATTGTGGAATTCTGTTTGTGATGGGGGCTGGTGGTTTGCGATTGTCTGTATGTTCATGGAAACCTTCGGGTTTGCATAACAGTTTTTATAGGGCTAAGAAATTAGCCCTAACATTTTCAATCCTGTTTGATTGCACTTCGCCTCCCGAGGTGATCGTAGTGTTACGGCACTCGGTTACATCTGGCGCTTGCGAGCAGGGATGGGACTCGGCATGATATGTTCAGGTAATGGCATAATATGACCACTGAACATTTTCGTGCTGTTCCCATTCTGCGAACTTGGGATGGACAGTGGTCCCCCGGTTCGGAACTTCGGGACGAAGTTCATTCAAACGAGGGCGATTGTGACAGGGGAGGCTACCGCTCCTTTCACATCAGACTCTGCACCCGAGTTGTTGGCCTTTAAGTCAACACCGGTTGGTTGTGGAATTCTGTTTGTGATGGGGTCTGGTGGTTTCCGATTGTCTGTATGTTCATGGAAACCTTCGGGTTTGCACAACAGTTTTTATAGGGCTAAGAAATTAGCCCTAACATTTTCAATCCTGTTTGATTGCACTTCGCCTCCCGAGGTGATCGTAGTGTTACGGCACTCGGTTACATGTGTATTATGTGTGAATCTCTCCCTCTCTCTCTCCCTCTCTCTCTCTCCCTCTATCTCTCTCTCTCTCTCTCTCTCCCCCCTCTCGTAACCACTTTCTCTGTGAACGGAAACTAAGCGAAGGCTAGAACGAAAAGACAGATAGTAAATGTAACCTGTTACTTACCAACTAATCACTTTAGTGTCTCCTATGTCCTGACAGAACCACTTAGGAATTTAATCCGTCATCCAGTCTGAAGAAAACCAATGTCACAAGTGACTTTGAAACAGTCACAAACACAAACCACAATCGACACGCTAATAGTTGCCAAAATTGCAAGCACCGATGAGCATAGCGCAAATCCCTTTTGCCATCTGATTCCACAAGGCCATAACAAGGTACTGTTTTGACTACAAAAGAACCGCGAAGGCAAGCCTACTCGTTAGGAACAGAGAGATGATAACGGCCCGGGTGTATGTGTGTGTGCGTGTGTGCGTATGCATAAAGCGATTCCGAGAAAACTACTGGACCGATCTTCATGAAATTTTACATGCGAGTTCCTGAGTATAATATCCCCAGTTTTTTTCTTTTTTTTGCTAAGTGTCTTTGATGACGTCATAATTATCCGGCTTTTTGTGAAAGTTGAGACCGCACTGTCACGCCCTCATTTTTCAATCAAATTGATTGAAATTTTGGTCAAGCAATCTTCGACGAAGTTCGGACTATGGGATTGAATTTTAGCTTGGCAGCGTAAAAAGTAGTTAATTAGTTTACTCATTAAAATTGTCATTAAAATCGAATTTTCACTAACAGATTTAAAAATGATAGCATCGTATTCCTCACTTTCTCCTGATTTCAAAAACATATACATATGTCATGTTTACTATGAATATGTGCTCAGAATTACAGAAAATAGATTAAGTAAGTACTGCATTCGCGCGCTACGCGTAGACGAGCGTGACCCGTCTCGGTGTTTTTGATGTGGTTAGTCGAGACTTGTATAGTTTTGGCGATCAATCAATCAATATGAGGCTTATATCGCGCGTATTCCGTGGGTACAGTTCTAAGCGCAGGGATTTTTAATTTTTTTAAATTTTTTTATGCAATTTATATCGCGCACATATTCAAGGCGCAGGGATTTATTTATGCCGTGTGAGATGGAATTTTGTTACACAATACATCACGCATTCACATCGGCCAGCAGATCGCAGCCATTTCGGCGCATATCCTACTTTTCACGGCCTATTATTCCAAGTCAGACGGGTATTTTGGTGGACATTTTTATCTATGCCTATACAATTTTGCCAGGAAAGACCCTTTTGTCAATCGTGGGATCTTTAACGTGCACACCCCAATGTAGTGTACACGAAGGGACCTCGGTTTTTCGTCTCATCCGAAAGACTAGCACTTGAACCCACCAGGGGGGAGAAAATTGCTAACGCCCTGACCCAGGGTCGAACTCGCAACCTCTCGCTTCCGAGCGCAAGTGCGTTACCACTCGGCCACCCAGTCCTCAGGCGATGACTGTTTTTGGTGTTAATCTGTTACTTTGATACCGACAGCTTGACTAAATGTTCTTATATCGCTTCACGCGACTCGTTTTTTTAAATTGTGTATATCATCATCATGTACATCCCACTGTTCCTTCTACGTCAACAAACCGCAAAATAGACAATAAGCTGCAACACACAGACATATCGGTGTCTGTGTAGTTCAACGTTTTGTTTCCATTTCAAATATTCCATTCTAATGTACTTACATAAAGTGTTGATATTGTTATTGTTAGTGTTATCGTCATTTTTATTGTTACAGTAAGGATGAAAGTGGTTGACGGACTGATGTTTTCATACGTTAGCCTTGATGGCTTTGTCTCTTGTTAAAGATAATTAAAATAGCACAATTTGTTACTTTGGTCGCCCGCTCTTACTTCTACACTAAGTACAAAATATAAAAAGAATATCCCAAAATTATCAAACACAAAACAGAGTTGGGGGTGGGGCAGATAGAGAGAGGGAGGGAGGCAGGCAGAGAGAGAGAGAGAGAGAGAGAGAGAGAGAGAGAGAGAGAGAGAGAGAGAGAGAGAGAGGCAGAGAGAGAGATAGAGAGAGAGAGAGAGAGGTAGGGAGGCAGAGAGAGAGAGAGACAATGACAATGACAATGACAATGCTTTATTTTTCGAGGGTGACAAGAATAAGCATAGATATGCTTTTTTGCATCTGGCCCTCGCCCTAAAGAGGGACTAAACTATTTTACTATAACTATGACTAGGGACAAAAAAAAAAAAAAAAAAAAACAAAAAAAAGTTACATAAAAACATTAATGGTAGAACATATAAGTTTATGTACATGAAGCGCATTATGTAGAAGCATTGTAGATCATAAGGTAGTGTTCAAAATTGGGTGTAAAGCAATGAAGATAAACGGAAAGTAACCCAACAATACATTAGCTCAGCAAAACAATGTATTACAGAGCCAAATCTTCGTGATTTTGTCACAATAAACCATAATTCCGATAATGAACAACTGTATACAAAGAAAACATACCAATCAAGTTTATTTGTTCATAGAGTTCATTAAATGGAAAGAATATTTGGTTCTAAAAGAATCCGTGTTGGTGGATTGCCGCAGGGCGTCCGGAAGAGCGTTCCAGAGGCTGCTTCCTGAATAAACAAGACTTGATTTAAATAGGTCTATCCTAGGAAGAGGAGTGTTTAGTTTTATAAAGTGGTGCGAATTCTTCAAAGAGAACTTTGAGCAAATGGTTTCGGGTGCATTTTCTGTCATAATTTTATGCATCATTATTCCTTTGTTGTAATTCATTCTTGACTTTAGAGGTAGGACCCCTATGTTGATGTAGTCTGAGTCGGTGAGAGTAGTCTGTTTGAGTAATACTACTTTTAGCGCTCTTTTGTGTAATCTGCTGAGTAACTTTAGGGAATTATCACTTGCAGAGTCCCATAGAGTGGATGCGTAATCAATAAGAGACTGAATATGAGCAGTGAAAAATAACTTCCTGGCTTGACAATTAAGGAAGTGTTTAATTCTAGATAAGAGGTACACTTTCTTTGACACTAATTTACTAAGTTGTTCAATGTGAGTTGACCAAGACAGGTTGTTATCGATGTGGACACCTAGAACTTTGTGATGGTCGACTTTTTACACTTTATTGCCGTCAATCATTAAATCGGGACCAGTTGAGGTAAAATTCTGTCGTTTTTGTCTAGTTGTAATTATCATATATTTGGTTTTCTTTGGGTTAAGAGACATGTGATTTAGGTCAGTCCATTCTGTCAGCTGGTTTAGACTTCCTTGGAGGGATTCTGATAAGCGAGTTAAATTTTTGTTACTGGAGTGAATTGTGGTATCATCTGCAAAAAGTTCACATAAATGTTGAATATAAAGGGGGAGGTCATTAACATATATTGAGAAGAGCAGAGGTCCTAATACCGATCCTTGTGGTACACCGTAATCTACAGCTTGCATGCTCGATGCTCTAGTGTTTGTAAGAACTGTCTGTTGTCTGTCAGAGAGGAATGAACTAACAAGATTGATAGTATCATATCCGACGCCATACAAACCGAATTTTCTAAGCAATAATGTGTGATCAATTACGTCAAAGGCTTTTGCAAAGTCTACGAAAATGGCACCACAGAATTCATTATCGTTTATTTTGTCCAACCACTGATCAACAAGAGAGATTAAGGCAGTGTGGCAGGAATGCTTAGCTCTAAATCCTGATTGTTTAGGATGGAATAAGTTGTTTTGGTTGAAATGTGTTAGGATGTGTTTGTTGATATGCTTTTCCAGTGGTTTTGATAACACAGACAAAATGGAAATTGGCCTATAATTTGAGGGGTCTCTTTTGTCACCTGATTTAAACAGAGGAATGACTTTAGCCTGTTTCAGGGCGACTGGAAAATATTTTTTGTCTAAACAGAGATTGTAAATGTAGGTAAGTGTTTCAGAAATTACGGGGGCTGACAATTTAAGAATCCTACCATCAAGCCCATCGAGCCCCCGGGTGCCTGTTTGCTTGAGGTGTGTAAGTGCGTGAAAAACTTCAGGTACTATAAGAAGGGGAATTTTTGCTTGACATGAAATTTGTTTTGATTTGCAAAATTCTTCTAAAACTTTCAAATCATTTAATTTGGACTTGTCATTTTTAATCACATTTTCAGCAATTTTGGAAAAATGTGTGTTTAAATCATCGGGAGATATGTCCTTGATACAACTCGGATGACTGGCAGCCTTTTTATTCGTAAGTTCATTTATTGCCTTCCATATATTCTTTGAGTTTTGCTTTGAACTTGATGCTAGGTCACGAAAATATTTTATCTTTTTTGTTCGTTTAAGTGAATTTACCTTATTTCTCTGTTCTCTGTATTCCTCTTCCTTGCCAACCGACTTTAAAAAATCGCGATGGTCAATGGCATGTTGTAAATCATTATCAAACCATTTAGGTTTTACAATGTGCCTAACTCTCTTTATTCTCCACGGAGCATGTTTATCGTATATAGAGAGAGAGAGAAAGAGAGAGAGAAAGAGAAAGAGAGAGAGAGAGAGAGAAAGAGAGAGAGAAATAGAGAGAGAAATAGAGAGAGAGAGAGAGAGAGAGAGAGAGAGAGAGAGAGAGAGAGAGAGAGAGAGAGAGAGAGAGAGAGAGAGAGAGAGAGAGAGAGAGAGAGAGAGAGCGGAATTGAAATTTATTTATTGAGGGTGACAGAATAAGCAAAGTATAAGCCTAAATGCTTTTTATCATCCGGCCCTCGCCCATTGAGGGGTAACACAATAACAAGAAGAAATTGAAGTTAAGTTAACCACAGTACATATTACATAATTAACATAATTAACATGTCGAGCAATCAGTAAGACATTTCAAGATGCATTTTGATTCTTTAGCTATGTTTGAAAATTATATATACAAAGAAATATTTATTTGTATATAAAGAAAAAAAGAAAAGAAAAAAAGTCCTTCGTGCATTATATAGAATCATGTATTTCAATACAATCAGAAAGTACAGTGATATTTTGCCAGCTGCCTGATAATATTTAGAGAGAGAGAGAGAGAGAGAGAGAGAGAGAGAGAGAGAGAGAGAGAGAGAGAGAGAGAGAGAGAGAGAGAGAGAGAGAGAGAGAGAGAGAGAGAGAGAGAGAGAGAACACGACAACTGAGAAATTAGAACACACAGCTAGAACAACCAATATCAACTGCCTATGCCTCTGTCAACACTAAAAAGGTATATATTAACAACGGCTACATTACAAATGACATTGGGTATTTGCGCAGCGCATATCTGCACGGATCGGTGAAATAATACAGCGTGTAAATGTAATACGAGTCTAAGTGTGAGACTGCAGAGCAGTTCTTCCTAATCCACGAAGCGGTTTAGACCAAGGCATATCGCCACAACAGGCATAATGTTACTTCTTTTTTTTAAAGATACTTATTAGATTTGTTGCGTTTTATGTGTGTGTGTGTGTGTGTGTGTGCTGTTTATTTTATGAGAGGGTCAAGATTTCGGCATTGGATGCAATCGGTCATAATAATGACACCTTCGCACATCTTCTCATTCAGTGTGGCAACTTTGAAAGAATGGGATGGAGCGGCTTATATTTCACAAACATCAAACAAACAAACAAACAAACACACAAACAAACAAACAAAAATTCAAACAAACGTTCAAACCTACTAACAAGCAAATGGGCACTTTAAAAATCTTCTGCTCAACAAATGCAGATATAACCACATCGAATATGCCCCTGCAAAGTCACCTTCTCTGGCCTCATCAGAAACACTCAAAGAAACGAAAACTTCAAGTCAAGTAGCCAACCAGCAGATCAACCAATCAACAAATAGACAACAGTGCTGAAAACATGTCATGAAAAGAAGTGCATCTTCTGCTGTTTGCATCTACCCGCGGCAGGGTAGATATTAAGTTGGTAAAATACAGGACTTGTGATCCGGGGGTCACGGATTCGAATCCAGCCAGGGCGGACACGGGTTACTTTCATGTGCAGACTCAGAGAGTGGTATGTCCCACCACCGTGTCACCACTCACCCACGTAAAAGACCTGGCCATTCTGCCAGAAGTGCAGGTGGCATGATTACACCTAAACATGTAGACATAGACATAGACATAGACATAGACATAGGCATAGAACACTTTATTATCTCAACGAGACACTCAGGTGTGGTGTATCACAACTTTACAATATACAACATAAAACGTAAGAACATAAATAAAATATCGAGGCGCAAAATATTCAACTCATAATAATTAAGATTAGGCTGATAATATCAAAACAAATCTCTCTCCCTCTCCCTCTCCCTCTCTCTCCCTCTCTCGCTTTTTTCGTATCACATTACGTCACAAGCAGACGCCTAGGCAACACGACTTTGCTGCTGCTAGCTTTCTTATTTGATGAAAATACTGACATGAAAATGTAAGAAAAAATCTTGCATCTTTAACATGTTTATTCATTTGCATTTATCGTCAATGACCCCTTCCTTTACGGGTGTTTGATCCAAAGACTTCGAGCAGTACACGCAGTTTGTTCAGGAATGACGTCAAGAGCTTACACTGAATGCTCTTTAATCCGTTAATGCTTTGCTTAATCTTAACCTTTCGTGGTACGAAAACATCGCGTCATAACTACGTGATTCCAAAACTCAGTGCGTGAAGAAAAAATGGTGTAGAGTATTACAAAGGTTAACGGAATTTGAACAGGTGCCTTTCTCGACTGACTATGCTACTCAAGGTTCATTACATGCTAGCCTACTGTAGACTTAATCCTCCTTTTGTGCAAGAGACGGACCAACAGTACGTTAAATGAGTCACGGTTACTATCACATAATTTATATACATTTAACAAACACAGTATAGTAGAGAGGAAACCGTGCAAAAAGTGGTAATTGAAAATGACTGAGCAAACAAACAAAGAAACAAAAACAAAAAAGTGTGTGTGTGTGTGTGTGTGTGTGTGTGTGTGTGTGTGTGTGTGTGTGTGTGTGTGTGTGTGTGTGTGTGTGTGTGTGTGTGTGTGTGTGTGTACAGAGAAGGATAGAGCGACAGGGGGGGGGGGGGGGGGGGGCAGAAGGAGACAGCGACAGAGGCAGAGAGAATAACAGAGAGAGAGAGAGAGAATTGAATTGAAATTTATTTTACGAGGGTGACAGAATAAGCAATGCATACATGCTTCTTTTCATCCGGCCCTCGCCCATTGAGGGGTAACAAACAAGAAGAAATAAAAGATAAGTTTAACAATAGTACAAATGACATATTTACCATAATTAACATGTCAAGCAACCAATAAGACATTTTAAGATGCATTAGGATTCTTTAGCAATGCTTGAAAATCCTATATAACAGAGAAATATGTGTTTGTATAAAAAAAAATAAAAAAATAAAAAAATCCTTCATGAATTATATATAATCATGTTTTTCAATATAATCAGAGAGTACAGTTATATTTTGCCAGCTGCCTGATAATAGTTTTTATAAGTTTTGTAAAAGAAACAGCATGTAATATTCCTTGAATGATGTTTCATGAATTCGTAATTTAATTATATTTGGAATGGCGTTCCACATAATTGCTCCAGAATATGATAGACTCGACTTGTATAGGTCAATTCTTGGAGTTGGTGTAATTAATTTGTTACATTTTCTATAATGATTTATTTTGAAATTTGAGGCAATGAGTGTAGGGGCATTCCCTGACATAATTCTATGCATCATCACACCTTTGTTATATGCAAATCTATCTCTGATAGGAAGAATTTGCAATCGTTTATAATCAGTCATGGAAAGAGATGTATTTTTTTAAATAATTAATTTAACAGCTCTTCTATGTAAACTGCCCAAGTGTTTCAAAGTATTTGCACTTGCAGAGTCCCACACTGTGGACGCATAGTCAATAGCTGACTGAATATGTGCCTGAAAAAACAGTTTTCTTGTGCGAAGGTCTAGAAAGTGTTTGATTTTTGATAACTGAAATATTTTTTTGGATGTGTTTTTACAAAGTGTATCTACATGTTTTGACCAAGACAGGTTATTGTCAATAGTTATTCCCAAGACTTTATGGCTATCAACTTCGGTAACATCTTGATTTCGTATTAGCAATGTCGGAAATTTAGATGTTAGATTTTGTCTTTTTTGCCTCGTGGTAAGTAGCATGCATTTAGTTTTATTTGGATTCAGTGACATATGGTTTAGTTCTGACCATTCAAGTAATCGTTCAATGTTTTCTTGGAGGATATTTGCTAGTTTATTAAGATCTTGGTGACTAGAATGAATTGTAGTATCATCTGCAAATAGTTCACACATGCATTTTACAAATAGAGGTAGGTCGTTTATATATATAGAAAATAGTAATGGACCAAGAATAGAACCTTGTGGTACTCCAAATCTTACTGTTTGCTTACAAGAGTATGATTGTTTCAGATAAGTACTTTGCTGTCTGTCTGACAGGAAAGATGTTAAAATGTTTATGGAATCTGTTGCAATTCCATAAATCTCAAGCTTTTTGATAAGGAGTTTATGGTCAATTAGGTCAAAAGCTTTAGCAAAGTCAACAAATAGAGCAGCACAGAACTGATTATTGTTAATGTTTGTCAGCCATTGGTCTACTAAACTAATAAGCGCTGTTTGACATGAGTGTTTTTGCCTAAAACCTGATTGATTATCATGGATCAATTTATTGTTCTCAAAGTGAGAAAGGATGTGTTTATTGATATGTTTTTCAAGAGGCTTTGAAAGGATTGATAGAATTGATATTGGTCTATAATTTGAAGGATTTGTAGTATCTCCTGATTTAAAGAGAGGAATCACTTTAGCCTGTTTAGGAAAATAGCTTTTGTCAATACAAAGGTTATAGATAAATGTCAATGTATCTGTGATAACTGGAGCTGCCATTTTTATAATTTTTGCATCCAGACCATCTATGTCACGTGTTCCGGTTTGTTTTAGATGCTGAAGATGAGAGTAAACATCCAGTATAGTCATTGGTGGCAGTGTATGCTGAAAATGTATCTGTTTTGAATTGCAGTATTCCTTTAAATGTTCTAAATTATTTGACTGTGTCCGATCACAAGAAATTACTTTATCAGCAATTTTTGAGAAATGGTCATTGAGTGTATCTGCAGAAATGTCAATTATTTGTGAAGATTTTGTTGACGTTTCTTTGTTTGTGAGTTGGTTAATTGCTTTCCAAATAGATTTTGAATCTTGTTTTGATGTAATGAGATGTTGAAAATAATGTTGTTTACTTTTTCGTTTCAAGGAATTTACTTTATTTCTTTGTTGTG
>NC_090256.1:47491074-47496074 GCF_037325665.1 Littorina saxatilis
AGTCACTACAGTAACGAGTAATTCTTTTGGGCACATTTTAATCTTCTCTTGGATTACCATCAAGCTGTTAAAACACTCGTAAACCACAAGGACACAATGAATTGATCCTTACCTTTCTTTGATTTGATCTTGAAACGGATCCGTACAATCCTACTCACTCTTGGAAACGGCGTGTAGTACCACTTGCACAAAACCCCACAACACACTTTAGTAACGATCAAATCACTGATTCCTTAGCCCAGATCTATATATTTATCAGACCTAAATCCTGCTGCTGTCGCATAACCTGTTGAAAAGTTTCAAGAAGTTCCAAAGTGAAAAAACCCAATCAAATCACTCTATCAAAAAACACAAAAAAAGTTGTCACGATTTTGCCCTATGACTTCCAGACAGGAATTTTACTCTTACACCAGAGGGCTCTTAAACAAACGGTCGCACACTTAAACTCGACAAAACGCACTTTTTCCAATTAGCTTATCTCTAGGCAGAAAAAAAACCGCAGCGTATCACTGTTCCAGTGAGACATAACAGGAACGGTGACAACAGAGCCCCATGTTAAATCTGCCATGACCCTGTGTTCGATTTGTTGAAAGGACCTCAGCATACCTCCGTAATCAAGCGGGTGCTAGACCTCCTACAGGCGCAAGATACGGATATTTTCAGTCTGAAGAGCAATGAATATATTATCATGCATTGTGCTAATCTTTATATTAATCGTTATTGGTGTAATTATAATGCATCTTGAATTGTTTTTATACAGAAACAGAGAGAGTGAGATAAAGAGAGAGAGAGAGAGAGAGAGAGAGAGAGAGAGAGAGAGAGAGAGAGAGAGACACACACACAGGCAGACACACAGACAAACAGACAGACAGAGAGAGATAGAGAGAGAGAGAGAGAGAGAGAGAGAGAGAGGGAGAGAGAAAGAGGGGGGAGGGAGAGAGAGAGAGAGCGAGAGAGAGAGAGAGAGAGTCACAGAGAGAGAGAGAGAAAGAGAGAGAGAGAGAGAGCCTGAGAGAAAGAGAGAGAGAGAGAGAGAGAGAGAGAGAGGGGGGAAGAGAGACACAGACAGACACACAGACAGACATAGAGAGAAAGAGAGAGAGATGGATAAAGAGAGAGAGAGAGAGTGAGAGAGAGTGAGTGAGCGAGAGAGAGAAAGAAAGAGAGAGAGAGAGAGAGAGAGAGAGAGAGAGACAGACAGACAGACAGACAGACAGACAGACAGACAGACAGACAGACAGACAGACAGACAGACAGACAGAAAGAAAGGAGGAAAAAAGAAGACATAAATCAGGGCTAGGCACTTATCGATTTTGTCCCATTTCTTGCGACACGGATAATTGACTTCGCGACAAACTGCGACTAGTAGTTGCAGCAAGGGATTGAGCATGCGACAAGCTATGCAGGACCTGCGAGAGGCAAGTGTTTCTTTGAGGCAGACACAACGTGCTGGGACAATTTTAGTGTGCATGAAAAGGAATACATCAATATGTGCGTAAGACTGACGTACCATCTGTAACACAATGCGTCTAAAACAACAGTGCGCCTGGAACAACAGTGCATCTGTAACACAATGCGTCTAAAACAACAGTGCACCTGGAACAACAGTGCATCTGTAACACAATGCGTCTAAAACAACAGTGCACCTGGAGCAACAGTGCATCTGTAACACAATGCATCTAAAATAACAGTGCACCTGGAGCAACAGTGCATCTGTAACACAATGCATCTAAAACAACAGTGCGTCTGGAACAACAGTGTATCTGGAATAACGGTGCGTCTGAAACAACAGTGTATCTGGAATAACGGTGCGTCTGAATAACTGTATTACTGGAACAACAGTGCGTTGGCAAAATCAGTGCGTCTGGAAAACAGTGCGTCTGGAACAACAGTGCGAAAAATGGAACATTAGTGCTTCTGTTACAACAATGCGTCGGGAAAATCAGTGCGTCTGGATCAACAGTGCGAAAAATGGAACATTGGGGCTTTTGTTACAACAATGCGTCGGGAAAATCAGTGCGACTGGAACAACAGTGAGAAAAATGGAACATTTGTGCTTCTGTTACAACAATGCGTCTGGAAAATTAGTGCGTCTGGAACAACAGTGCTTGGGGAAAATCAGTGCGTCTAGATCAACAGTGGGAAAAATGGAACATTAGTGCTTCTGTTACAACAATGCGTCAGGAAAATCAGTGCGTCTGGAACAACAGTGGGAAAAGTGGAACAACGGCACGCGCCTTCGAACGCCCTAGGAACAGGTACGTACCGTGTTCTGGGAGCTTCGTCCAGGCAGCGGCGTTTGCCTACAGGAACGCGAGGGCACTGAAGCGTTTTGTGATTCCACTTCGGCACCCAGTCTATTAAGAGCTTTAGTCCCGTACAATACATACTACTTACACCGTGGTTCCCATACCTGCTACCTGTTGTGGTGTATTGTTGTGTGGCCACTGGTACCTGTGTGTACAATACAGTTTATCTATTTTTCCGGCCACACTGCCTGCGCTCTTTTCAAAGGCATGATTGCAGAAGTGTTGAGAGTAAAAGGAAATGAAAGTTTTGTTGGTTGGTAGATTGTTGTTACAAATGTGGTTTTCGACCAGATTGTACCTGAATATGCCCACCAAATTTGAAGCAAATCCATCGAGAACTTTGGCCGTGCATCGCGAAGTGACAGACAGACAGACAGACACACACAAGCCGTATATAGATATAGATGTGTATGTGCAGCCTGATGATGTTTTACTGTAACAATTCTCACACCAAATAGTTTAATTCAGCACACAAGACAGTTAAAGAGAGAAGCCATTGTCCTTAACGTCTCTGTTACTCTTTTGCATGTATGTGCTCGATTGTGTGTGTGTCAGTGTGTGTGTGTGTGTGTGTGTGTGTGTGTGTGTGTGTGTGTGTGTGTGTGTGTGTGTGTGTGTGTTTACGTATGTGTTTGTGTGTGTGTTTGTTTGTGTGTGTGTGTATGTGTGTGTGTGTGTGTGTTTGTATGTATGTGTGTGTATGTGTGTGTGTCAGTGTGTGTGTGTGTGTGTGTGTGTGTGTGTGTGCCCGGTGTGTGTGTGTGTGTGTGTGTGTGTGTGTGTGTGTGTGTGTGTGTGTGTGTGCCCGGCGAAATAGGTGAACAGACGCAGAGAGTGGTCTTCAAAACAACACGAGTGATGTCAGTGCAGTAAACAACGTTATTTTTCCACCGCATATCCAGTTATGTAAAATCCAGAAGTGTGTGTACCACGCTGTTAACTGAAGTGTTCCACTTCTGAACACACTTTTTGTAACCGGTTGTGAGCACTGTGTGACGAACTATATAATTCTACTGGAAAAAGTTGTACACACGGTAAATACTATCAAGTAGAATCACATAGTAGTTCGCGTAGTGTTCACAACTGGTTACACAAAGTGTGTTCAAAAGTGAAACACTTCAGTTTACAGTGCAGGTAGTTTTTAACCATACATTTTTTTATTTTTTTTTATCAAAGATTGCTTCAACGAGTAAAACAATGTTTCGCAAAAATGACAAGGAGCGGCCAGCAACCGTCAGGCAGAGGGTCTCTTTATGCATCTTTGTTTTCGTGGTGTCGAGTGTTTTCGTGTTGACCTATCTCTCCAACGAACAGTGGTTTGTTCCAACTTATGGCGCCACAGACGAAGACCCCGACAAAGAAGCAACCAGCATCTTGAAATCACAGGCCAATTTCCTGGAGGAACAAACAACACGTTTTTCATCGACACGGAGAAAAAGACGGCTTTAATTTGGCGAGATGGGGATCTTGGTTTCGGCAGTTCTGAGGAGTCGATGGTAGGTGATATTTTATGTTCCTGTACCACATTCATGAAACTGGAAACTAGACAGGCAGGCAGACAGAGAGACGGACAAACGGACGGACAGACAGATAGACAGACAGACGCACAGACAGACAGACGTATATAAAGACAGAACGATAGTCAGTCAGACAGATAGACAGACAGATAGACAGACAGACAGACAAACAGACAGACAGGTAGACAGAGACACAATTGAATCAAGAAAGTGCTAATTAACTCACCGATGAATGTGGAGATAATTTATAATGTATGCTTATGGTCTTGAATATTTTTGTATTACTCATTATACACGCATTTGTTATTCAGGCTACAGGCGGAAAGTCGTATGGGACAACTGTCATTTATCCTACATGCGTGAGAGAGATACTCATGAGATATTAATCGTTCAAATCCCACGTGTGTATATATCATGTAAATGAGGTCATTTCAACCACGTCTGGCAAGGACCTGTTTTTTCACTGCTTATGATGCAAAGGTCACCGAGACAAAAGTCCCCTCGAGGAATTTTTAGAACTAACACGTCACGCCACACTTTCCAGAGTGACGTTTCTTTGCTTTGACGTAATACGAGGCTTCAGAACAGATCGAGGTTCCCAAACAAGCGTCTTTAATTTGGCTGCCTCGACTGCGGGACGTTTTGAGTAAAATACACTTAAGTACAGTATATAGGATAAACAGAATACTACATGGCTTGCTGTTTCGTACCAGATTTACACTCGTTGCTTTTTCAAATAGTGAACAGCTCGCTTTCGCTGGCAGTTCAATATTTAAAAAAAAACAAACGCGTGTACATCTGGTACGCAGTAAGCCATGAAGTATTCTCTATATATAGCTACTTGAAGTCTGCATCATTTAATACATTTGCAATAACTGTGTACAATGTATACGCTTTGGAGAGAGTTAAAGGGTCATTTGTTTCATTTATAGAGATAGGCTGTTTTATATAGGGGTGGGGATGGTGGGAGGCTTTTTTGTGTTGTTTTGAGTCCAAAACATGTCGGAAAATCTTTCCAGAGGGAACCAAGTCTACCAAAAGTATTACGGTAGCTATACAAGCAAACAAGCCAGCACGCATACAAACACATACATACAGAAACACAGACAGGAACACATACAGACACACAGACACACAGATAGAAACACAGGTAGAATCAGACAAAGAGACAGTA
>NC_090256.1:47498574-47525016 GCF_037325665.1 Littorina saxatilis
CATGTCGGAGAAAATTACGTGTATGAAGAAAAATATGTACAATTATCCGGTTATGCGAGACCTCTTGAAAAAGAGATGATATTTTAGCAGTCTTTGTACAGCATCTATACATGTGTTTAAATGTGTCACCCGAAGAAGGTGTAGATATCTTGTGTTTGTTGTGCAGATTGTATTCGGAGTACATGTTCTTCAATGGAAACGCCACGAAAAAAGAGTTTCACAGCCAGGTGGCGAAGGACACACAACGTACAACAGACTGTTTCCTGAGGAAGTCCGTTCGCTGGTGCATCTACAATGTTTTACAAGAAATGGTACGTGCATAGCTGTGTTTTGTTTAAAGGCACACACTTTCCCGTGTCAACAGTTCGACCCAACACCTCAGCTCTGACCACATAGGTTTAACATATCAATCAATCAATATGAGGCTTATATCGCGCGTATTCCGTGGGTACAGTTCTAAGCGCAGGGATTTATTTTTTTTATTTTTTAATTTTTTATTTTGATGCAATTTATATCGCGCACATATTCAAGGCGCAGGGATTTATTTATGCCGTGTGAGATGGAATTTTTTTTACACAATACGTCACGCATTCACATCGGCCAGCAGATCGCAGCCATTTCGGCGCATATCCTACTTTTCACGGCCTATTATTCCAAGTCACACGGGTATTTTGGTGGACATTTTTATCTATGCCTATACAATTTTGCCAGGAAAGACCCTTTTGTCAATCGTGGGATCTTTAACGTGCACACCCCAATGTAGTGTACACGAAGGGACCTCGGTTTTTCGTCTCATCCGAAAGACTAGCACTTGAACCCACCACCTAGGTTAGGAAAGGGGGGAGAAAATTGCTAACGCCCTGACCCAGGGTTGAACTCGCAACCTCTCGCTTCCGAGCGCAAGTGCGTTACCACTCGGCCACCCAGTCCATAGGATAAGACCAACCCTTCACTTAAAGACATATACCTAAAAATGAACAACCTGAGTGTTCTCTGTGCACAATTTTCATGAATTGATTTTGTAAAAGCCACTAGTGGCCTTTTTTATTTTTAGGAATGAATTCACCAGAAAATGCCTGCTTATCCCGTGTAAAGGCCTGGCCAGTTCTGAGGTGTTGAGGCGAAAGGGATGGGGTGTGCCTTGAAACTGCACG
Source organism: Littorina saxatilis (assembly GCF_037325665.1). Lineage (NCBI taxonomy): Eukaryota > Metazoa > Mollusca > Gastropoda > Littorinimorpha > Littorinidae > Littorina > Littorina saxatilis. The sequence goes on from NC_090256.1 coordinate 47,499,729, forward strand.
CATGATCCGATATTTATTCTATTGCGTACACCTGGGGTGCGTTGCATAGAGCGGACGTTCTGTTCGCGAAGAGACAAAAAGTTTTCATGTTGTAAGCAACGCTATGTTCGCGGCGAACTGTTCGCAGCGAACTCAATTCTACCCTCTCTACCCACTTTCAAGTAAATGGACCCATCTCTTCGCTGACGGCCGAGTCCATGCATGCATATTAGGGGCGATCATGCGAACAGTCGCTTTGTACTTGGAACAGCCCTCCCTACCTGCACTGACCAAAGTAGACGAGTCCAATCGCTTACAGCTCAGTCCATGAGTACATTTTTAGGGGTGACGCTATGCATTGGGCCTCAGGATATCTCTGTGTGTGTGTGCTTGAGTTTCGTACCCCACGTGGAGAAGCAGGGCCTTTTTTTTTTTTTTTTTTTTGGTGGTCAGATTTGACAGTTTGATTTCTTGTCGAGTCCGTGGAAAAGTGTTGTGGTCTTCATGTCAGTCAATAAAGGTTGATTAAAGGGGAATGTTTAGGAGAAAAAAGCCCGCGTTCGCGCTCTCTCTCTCTGTCTCTCTCTCTCTCTCTCTCTCCGTGTCTCTGTCTCTCTTTCTCTCTCTGTGTCTCTGTCTCTCTTTCTCTCTCTGTTCATCTGTCTGTTTCTCCCTTCCTTTCTTTCTCTTTCTCGATCTCTGTATATGTCTCTCTCTCGCCCCCCTCTCCCTCTCGCCCTTCCGCACACACGCGCGCGTAAATACCCCCCCCCCACACACACACACACAAACACACACCCAAATATATGTTTACATACACACATGCACACGCGCGCACTCACTCACACATAAACATACACAAACAGTAAAACACACATAAATACAAACTCGCACGCACACACACACACACACACACACACACACACACACACACACACACACACACACACAAGTGTCACTATCTGCACGCATTCTTCTCGCTCTGACTTTTTGTGGACGTCAGCCTTTTCAATCTTAAGTCCGATCTCGTGAAAAAAGCAGATAACGCAACCTTGCAGCAAATACAAGATGACACACTTAAAGTGCCATGCAGTACTGTAGCGTATGTTACTACCAAAACACACAAGCAAATACACCCACACAATTCATTACACGAAAATAGGAAGGGAGGGGGGGGGGGAGAGAAAGAGACTGACTCTTAGGGTTTAACGTCCTCTTAGACCAACTGGTCTATATTGGGACAGGTATTGGTAATACGCTGAAGATATGGTGTGATACTTTGATTCGAACAAGCCCGCTGTGGCTGTCTTCTTCGACACACCAGCATTGGGTTTGTCTCGTCAAAGTATCGAAATACGATCATGATAATCAGAGACGAGAGATGATGCATGCGTGTCTTCGTGTTTTCCAAGCCCTGAGACTTTCGCTGTGAACGTGGGATCTTTTTCGTGCGCATGTGTGCACACGGGGGTGTTCGGACACCGAAGAGAGTCTGCACAAAGTTGACTCCGAGACATAAATCTCTCGCCGAACGTGGGGATCGAACCCACGATGATAGCGACCAACTGGCTACAAAGCCAGCGCGCTACCAACTGAGCTACGTCCCCGCCCGAGAAAGAGAGAGAGAGAGAGAGTGACAGAGAGAGAGAGACAAAGAGAGAGAATGGGGAGACGGAGAGACAGACGAACATAAAGAATGTGTGTGTATGAGAGAGATAGAGAGAGAGAGAGAGAGAGAGAGAGAGAGAGAGAGAGAGAGAGAGAGAGAACGAGAGAGAGAGAGCGACAGAGACAGAGACAGAGACAGACATCACAATAACCCGCATGAGTCACTTTCTGCACGCATTCTTCTCTCTGTGAATGTTTGTGGTCGTCAGCCTTTTCAATCATAAGTTCGATCTCGTGAAAAAAGCAAAACATACACACACACACCATAGCACAAACATGCACATACATTCACCCAGAAACAAACAAACACACAACACACACACACACACACACACACACACACACACACACACACACACACACAACCTCACACAGCCACCACCCCCACACACACACACACATCCACGCACACGAACATATACATTCACACACACAACCCTTAACGCACACTCACACACACTAACGCACGCACCCACCCACACACACACACACACACACACACAACACACACACGCACTCAAACAAGCTAACACGAACACACACACACCACACACACGCACACACACACATACATACTCACACAATCAAACGCGTGTGCGCGCGCATACAAATACACACACACACACACACACACACACACACACACACACACACACACTTACAAACGCATACACACATATAAATACACACACACACATGCACACGCGCGCACTCATTCACACACATTAGCATGCGCACGCATATATGCACACGTGCACACACCCACACACCCACACACACACATACACACACACACACTAATTGCAGTCACGCGCGCGCACACGTACTCATGTACACACGTTCTGTCTGTGTGTGTGTGTGTGTACGTGCGTGTGTGTGTGTGTGTGTGTGTGTGTATGTGTGTATGTACAACATGTGTCTGTATGTGTACGTGCGTGTGTGTGTGCGTGAGTGTGAGAGTGTATGCATGCGTGCGTATGCGCGCGCGCGTGTCTGCGAGTGTGTGTTTATACGTGTCTATATTTGCCTATGTGTGTGTGTTTGTGTGTGTGTGTGTGTGTGTGTGTGTGTGTGTGCTTCTGTATCTGTGAATGGGTGTGTGTGTGTGTTTGTCTGTGTGTGTGTGTGTGTGTGTGTGTGTGTTTGTTTGTGAGATAGTGAGAGAGAGAGAGAAAGAAAGAGAGAGAGAGAGAGAGAGAGAGAGAGAAAGAGAGAGAGAGAGAGAGTGAGAGAGAGAAAAAGAGATGAGGAGAGGAAGAGAGAGCGAAAGGAAGAGAGATAGAAAGAGAGCAAAAAAGATAAGAGAGAGAGACTTTCATACGGACACAAAGAGAGACAGACAGATTTAGATTGAAAGAAAGAGAAAGACATAGGGAGATGGAAGGGAGAAAGAAAGAAAGAATGAAAAAGAGAGACAGAGACGTAGACAGAGAGACAGGCACAGAGGGACTGAGAGAGAGAGAGAGACAGAGAGAAAGACAGAGAGAGAGAGAGAGAGAGAGAGAGAGAGAGAGACAGAGACAGAGAGAGAGAGCAAGCAATACAGAGAGAGAGACTGCGATAGAGAGAAAGAGACAGAGAGAGAGTCAACCGGCAAGCTCAGTACAGTGCAATAGTTTCTGGCGTGCCACCTCTCAGGTACGTTAAAGAATGCTACCCGCAAACACCCGTTGTCTAGACAATTCTCGGCGAGCGGTCACCATTGTTACGCTTCAGTGACCCCAGACAATGGTACTCGTACCGAGCGCTTGCTAACGCTCGCGAGCGCCACAACAAAACTATGCGTTGCCTAGAAAACGTTCGCAAACGTTCTGTGGCGCTCTGCCTATGCAACGCACCCCTGATATAAGGTTGTTACAATGGCCAGGAAAGTGGAAAATGCTTTTCGGGGGCATGAACCGAATAATAAACAGCAGTGATTTGGTCAGAAGCATAGAGAGGGATTTTTTTTATTTCTGGACTGTGACCACAAAGAGCATAACCGAGTTTTGTTAAAACTTTTTATTTATCTAGGTTTATTGAAATATATGGTTTATATGATTTGTGACATTACTCTTTAACATTGTGTATTGTAGCTGGGGGTGGTAAGTAAACACTCATTTGTTTATTTTTTAAGAGAAAGGTAAATCAATTGTATGATTACCACTTGTGTGTGTCTTCTACAGACGCTAAGATTACACGTCGGGCTATATGCTGTCTACATAGAGGATTGGCTGAAAAGGTTCCCACGTGACCAGCTGCATGTGCTACGATTGGAGGACCTGGCATTAAATCCATACAAAGAAGTAACAGCCGTACACACCTTTCCGGACTTGGGTGAGATTTTTTTTTTATCTGTTTTTGTTTTGTTTGATCAGATTTTATCGTGGTTTGTGTACTTTTTATCTTCCAACTATTCTGCGCGCGCGCGCGCGCGCGTGTGTGTGTGTGTGTGTGTGTGTGTGTGTGTGTGTGTGTGTGTGTGTGTGTGTGTGTGTGTGTGTGTGTGTGTGTGTGTACGCTGCCATCGTGTGCAAAGTGTCCTGGGGTGCGATATAATGTCATTCCCTAATTATTATTCTCTCAGGTGCCAGTAGATTGGCCTAGCATAGCTGAGTTAATGCTGCTGTCTATACACACTTAGATCATTATGCAGTGACTTGATGTTGTCATTAGCCCTAACTGGTTATTGTTCATAAACGTAATGACTATACATGTTGGAGCGTCTGACACCGCTTAGACGTCATCGAAACCTCGTCGTTATTTTTTATGCATTACGAACTGCTGTTCCAGAAAAAGCCGACGATGAAGCTACCCTTGAAACAGTTGTGAACCCTCAAGTGTCAAATGCAGGGTACAGATCGCATCAAGCGGGACCAATGTTACCGAAAACCAGAGCAATGTTGGACACATTTTACCGTCCTTTTAACACGAGACTAACTCAGGTGCTTCGAAAAGAAAAATACCAGTGGGCTGATGTTTAGACGTGAGGAAGGGGGTGGGTGGGGGGGGGGGGGGGGGGGGGGTTAGACGAGTAATAAAAATCGCTCGCGCTGGACCCGAGTACTCTTCAGACTGGCTCGCTCCCCCAGTATGAAAGTTTTTGTCTTGTGCACGTTTAAGACCAAGTGATTGCTCTGTGTGAATTACAGGCATTCCCTTTGCTATATAAATACATTGCATGCGAGCCGAGGATGTGCGTGGTGACTGGCCTTTCTCTTTTATTTGATCACAGTGAAAAATATACTGCCGACCCTCTTCATAACTTAACAATATAAATGTTTGGAATGCCTGTGGTGTGAATGTTGGTTTCTGACCAGAAATGCAGATCTATCTCTGGCCGATTCATAGATTCAACCTACAAACTGCGACCTCATCTGTGATCAGATGGCCAAGCAATGCGTGAAATCTTTTATTCTAAAGCCTTATGGCTCGTTTCGACAAGCATTAAACGGATGAAATTAACCACATGCAGTTTATTCTTCAGAAAAATGCACACAAAAAATGGGTTGGGTTCGGTGATTTGTACATAAACATCTTCCTCACGATAGATTCGCTGATTTGTCTTATGAAGCCGTCATCAACACGAACACAATGATTGCAGAAGCAAACTCTGTACCTACACGACCGAGACACAAGACTGATTATTTCACAGCTGCAATGTGAATAGAGAACAAAGACGTTTTGGGTAAGCTTACTCACGTCAGGTCTTCACTGACAAGCTAGGAACAGACGGAAAATTCCGAACAAAAGTAAATGACGTCAAAGTCTCTTTCGCTTTGCGTGGATAACTTTGTCATGACGTCTTTTTGTGACGACAGTATACGCGACAATTTGTTCGCTTCCGGTGTCATTTTAGACTGAAAAGCAACTCAAAAGAAGGAGCTAAGCCTGTGTCTTGAAACAGCTGAAACACTCTTTTGGATTGCCGTTTCAATGTTAACCAAAAAGTTAAAGAAAAAAAACCAAGGTTTAGTTGCGAACTGACAGCGGATTGAGCATTTATTCCTGTTGATGAAGGTACGATTGAAGCTTTAGTCTCTCCTTCAAACAACAAGACTAGATTTGTAGCAGACGAAAAACAAAGTGTGCGTTTTTCCTGTCTTGTGAAGGCGATTATGTCGTTATAAGTTATCTGTACGTTGTGAAGACATTTCAAAACAAAATTTAGATTTGATGCGTCACGGGATATAAGCTTATATCCCATGACCTCCCTTCTTTGTCTCTGTTACTTCAGTATGGGTATATATGTTGTATTTTTATAGCTCAATAAATACATCATGGACTCAAAAAAATATATGATAGTGCAGATTCCGATTTGGGCGAAGAACTACTTTGCTCCCGACCTTTGACCTCGCGCCGAACAATGTGACACATTTGTATGAAGTTCCAAAATCGTATTGCACGGCTCAGAAAACCATATCAGTTGCACGCAAAAATGAATCTCAGAACTGATCTGATGTATGAGATGCAATAAGCAAACGTTTCTTTCATTATGAAAGCAATGCAGGTGGGAAAAAACGAACATTCAACTTACAAGATAACCAGATGCTAGCGAACCAAAACAAAATAACGAGTACCCTCCCCTTGCTTCGTTAGCAGACGACTTTTGAGAATCTGTCAGACCGTCCTTACCTGGCACGGTTGGGCTTCGCTATCATCAGCTGTTTCACGTGTTTTGCGAGCAAGTCTACTCTTTTGCCTGGCTCTGCAGTAAGTCCACATTGGCGATGAAGGTATCTAAGAACTTAACATGTGTGTATTTTTCCGTAATCCAGTCATATTCTTTCAAAATGCAATCAAGCGGCGGTGACAGACTTGGGTCCTGTTTTCCTCGCACCCATACCAGTTTAGGTTCATGCAAACACACTCGCAAAACATGTAGATACATTTCAAATAGGGAGCAAATGGTTAAATCTACATATGTGTTCCCTAAAATTTGCTTCTCTGTCAATAAGACTAATTGTATAATAATGCGTTCGAAAAAAACAACGTGGAATCGATTCTGAATCGAGTCGAGTAAGCCAAATGGGGGCCAAACCGGTTTCCCCGTTCCGCCGACCTGAAACGCAAAAGAATTGTGCGCTTCAACTAAATGGATTTCTATACGACTTCATTACTTTCTTGCAACTTATGAACCTTTACTTAAAGCTTTTAAACGGTCTGAAAGTAGTGTTACCGCGTACTTATAGATGCACTCATTCGTTTTATTTTTTCAGCGACGGTCACTTAGTTTAAGGTTGCAAAAAGGCCAAGTCTCGCTGAAAACACTGTTTCACGCTCCACAGATCGCAACAGTGCCGCTAGTAGTCTACACTTTGTGTTTGATGGTAGAATGGGATATACAGATTACAACACTCGTGGTTTTTTTATATGGCTTGTATTTCAGTCAAGACCCAGCGGGAATATCAATCGAGAGCCACTCGCCAAAGGCTCGTGTCTCCCGATGATATTCATCCGCTGGGTCTTGACTGAAATACAAGCCATATAAAAAACCACTCGTGTTGTAACCTATACATACGTTTTCATCCATGGAATTGTTTTTTTCGTCTCGGCAGGGTGAATGAGTTCATGATGTCTTTTCCGGAACTGGACAAAACTGGCCTTGCCAAGACTGAAACAAAATATAGTTCTACAACTTCTAGGCTTGGGTTGATTGCCCATGGTGAATTTCCCCAATGATTTGTTTCCACATCCCATGACAAATTCTCTTTACTTTGGTCATGCCAAATATACGTTACAGCTCCGTCCATCCATGGTATCGCGTGATATTTCGCGAAATAAACCACAAAAAACCGACTTGGCGGTGGGAGGAATTCGCGGTGCAACAGCCAGCCAGGCAGTCTGATAGAACGGTGCAAGGTCTCGGCCAATCAAGACTATGGCATACTCGTAGCAAAGCTGCCGAATGGTACCGTAAACCATAGCAAGAATAGTGACGTAATTACGTCACGGTCGAAAGTCTTTGACGTCAATGCCTCCCTGTAGTCTTTTTCTCTCGCGCGGTGTGTGTGTGTTCATTTTGTGCACATGTGTTAGTGTTACTGTTTGTGTGTGTGTGTGTGTGTGTGTGTGTGTGTTGGATTGGATTGGATTGGATTGGATTGGATTGGATAAGATTTACAGTCCAGTGAGGTTACCCTCATGGAAATTCGGGCTGCTTTCTCCCCGGGGAAAGCGAGCTGCCATACATACGGCGCTACCCATATTTTTTTTTCCTGCATGCGTGTATTCATGTTTCCTGAGACTTAATGCCGTGTGAGATGGAATTTTTTTTACTTTATTCCAAGTCCCACGGGTATTTGATGGACATTTTTATCTATGCCTATACAATTTTGCCAGGAAAGACCCTTTTGTCAATCGTGGGATCTTTAACGTGCACACCCCAATGTAGTGTACACGAAGGGACCTCGGATTTTCGTCTCATCCGAAAGACTAGCACTTGAACCCACCACCTAGGTTAGGAAAGGGGGGAGAAAATTGCGGCCTGACCCAGGCCTGAACACGCAACCTCTCGCTTCCGAGCGCAAGTGCGTTACCACTCGGCCACCCAGTGTATGTGTGTGTGTGTGTGTGCGTGCATGAGTCTGTACTCGTGTGTGTGAAGAACAAGAATATAGTTTATTGTCATGAAACCATTTAGGTTTATAAGACACATACATGTAAACAACAACATAAATCATTGTTTTTTTAAGAAAACAATTGTATACGAACTTCCCCAACATGAATTGTAGATTGTCTTCCAACAACAGTTGACTGGGCATAGTATAAACAGGTATACTATGTTATATATGATTATGTGTGTGTGTGTGTGTGTGTGTGTGTGTGTGTGTGTGTGTGTGTGTGTGTGTGTGTGTGTGTAAGAAATAAAGAGAGAGAGAGGGAGGGAGTGAGGGAGAGTGTGTGTGTGTGTGTGTGTGTGTGTGTGTGTGTGTGTGTGTGTGTGTGTGTGAATGTCTGAAGAGTACTCGGGTCCAGCGCGAGCGTTTTTTATTAAAAAAAATCCCTTACAAATTTTAATTTTGGGGATGACATAAGACGATGAAATTTTTCGTTTTATTGTAATAATAAATCTTGCGTCAACGCGAATGGTCAATATTCCAAGTGGTTTAGTGTAGAGCGTGGTACCAGGACGGAGATCCTCTGTCACCGTATTTACACCTTCTTTGTGCAGAGATTTTGTCTATTATGATTCGTCAGAATGAGAATATACATGGAATCCAGGTCGGAGATAGAGAAATTCTCCTATCGCAGTTTGCAGATGACACAACCTTTTTTCTAGATGGTACCAAAGAATCTTTCTGTGCCTGCATTAAAGTGTTAAAACATTTTGCATTATTATCTGGACTTACAATAAATTATGATAAATCTGCTGTTGTGTGGATAGGGTCGTTTAAAAAATCAAATGTTAAATTTATGCCAGAATTAAATTTGAAGTGGAACCCAACTGTATTTAGAGTGCTCGGCATACATTTTTCAGTGAAAGTGGAGGAAATAGTGAACATAAATTATGAAAACAAGTTCCAAGAAATTCGGAGGTATTTAAATAATTATGTGGTCAAAGAGAAATCTTACACCATTCGGGAAAGTAACAGTTATAAAGACACTGGTTATGTCAAGATTAACTCACCTATTTATGAATTTACCAGATCCTGAGAAACATTTTCTCGATGAATTGAATAAACTGCTATATTCTTTTTTATGGGATGAAAATCCAGATAAAATTAAAAGAAAAATAGTTGTACAGCCATATGAAAATGGTGGACTGAAGATGGTGGATGTCTATTGTTACTTAGCTGTTTTAAAATTGACATGGTTGAAAAGGATTTTGTTGAATACTGGGAAGATTGTACATATTTTGAAGATAATTTGTCCCCAGGTTTGTTGTGTGGAATACAGAGGTGGGGAATTTGCAAATGTTTTGATGCATAAAGTAAAGAACCCTTTTTGGTTTGATGTATTTAAGCATTATAAACGATTTGTCTGTAAATGTGTGCCTCAGAATGTTGATGAATTTATCTCAGAGCCACTGCATTTCAATGTCCATGTCTGTCGAGACAAAAAAAGATTATTGTGACCCTCCACCACGAAATGAGTCGCATGTCACCTCGCGCGGTTCTGCGCTAAGCCCGGGGGGACTGTGGTAAAAGTGTGAGGGTCACCTTAGTCACAGGCTTATAACTCAAAAAGTGTTCGCTCTTTTCTAAAACGGTTTTTACCACTGAATAGAGCATAAAACACTCTTTAGGAAAATTGAAAAATATGAAAATCATGCAAAGATGACATGCGAATCATTCCGTGGTGGAGGGTCACATTTTTATTTCAAACTGGATTGAGAATGGAGTTGTCTCCATAGGGCATCTGCTTGGACCAAATGGCTACTTGCCTTATGAAGATTTCAAGATAGCTTATCCTCATGTGTCTGTAAATTTTATTATGTATGAAGGTGTATTACGTGCAGTAAAACGTTATCAACAAAATTTAAATATGGGGAAGAATTTACCCGATGCTCCCCAGCATGTCCTAAGAGGCGACTAACGGATTCTGTTTCTCCTTTTACCCTTGTTAAGTGTTTCTTGTATAGAATATAGTCAATGTTTGTAAAGATTTTAGTCAAGCAGTATGCAAGAAATGTTAAGTCCTTTGTACTGGAGGCTTGCATTCTCCCAGTAAGGTCATATATTATGCTGCGTTGCGGGCCCCTGGGGCGGTTTTTTGGTTAGTGCTTTTGTGAACAAGTGGCTCTATCCCATCTCCCCCCCCCCCTCCCCTTTCCCCGTCGCGATATAACCTTCGTGGTTGAAAACGACGTTAAACACCAAATAAAGAAAGAAAGAAATGTGTTGTCCGAAATGTTGTCATGTAAACTTGTTTTGCAATCTGATTCAAAGATTTTGTATAAGAAGTTGGTTTATAATGATGGTCCATTAAAATCAATTGAGAAATGGTCACAAAAAATGAATATTAATCTGGATAAGACAACTGTCTTTTCACAAGTTATAAAAACAACTATATTGATACTAGATTGCGGTGGTTACAGTATAGAATTTTATACAGAATTATCCCAACAAGGCGTCTGTTGTTTAAAAAAAAAGTAGACTCTTCACTGTGTTTCTTCTGCAAAGAAGAAGACAGTTTGGACCATTTCTTCTGGGACTGCCCTACAGTTCAGTCTTTTTGAAGGGATTTTTTAAAGTGGCTGCAGGAAAGTTTTTCACACTTTTATCAAAGGAATTTATTATGTTTGGTTGTAAAGAGGCTGTACATACAGACAGGGTTTCTGATTTGTTCTTGTTGCTTGCAAAATATTATTTGAAAACCGCAAGACTGAAAGACATGCTGCCACACATTGATATTTTTAAGAAAATTGTACAACAACGATTTAGAATAGAAAGATATAACGCCTTCATTAGTAGCAATATTCAACAATTTAATGCTGATTGGAACAAGTACAAGGATCATTTTTGATTGATCCTGTTTTTGTTTGTTTTTTGTCTCCCATTACATGTGTCCAGTTTAAAAACCTTCTATGTCCACAAGCCCGTTTTGTTTTAATTGAACCTGTACTCTATAACAATTACTCAGACCACCACCATCTCTCTCTCTCTCTTTCTCTTGCACCCCTTACCTGTTCGCAAACCTTCACACATATAAATGTATGTTAAATGTATGTTTATTGCATACTAGATGAATACCCGCTTCGCCGGGTAGCCGGCTTCGCCGGGAAGAAGTAGAGCCGAATTACCCGGCTTTGCCGGTGAGTGGCGCACCGTACACCGGCTTCGCCGGGTGAGTGGCGCACCGTACGCGATTGACGCCACACGAAGGAAAACTTCTAAAAATAGTAACGGGAATATGGATTGAGCGTTGTGGACAGTGACCTTCTAAAAATAGTAACGGGAATATGGATTGACGCCACACGAAGGAAGGGAGATAAACGCAAAACACTGGAGAAGATAAGGAAGAGTTACTGGGAATGGATCTGGGAAGATGAACAGAAAAACCAAAATCGGTTCAGCGCTGCGCGCTGAGAGCACGTATTGAAAATTCTCATCGACCAGGTTGTGTCCGGGGTCTACCTAAATATGCCCACCAAATTTGAAGCAGATCCATCGAGAACTTTGGCCGTGCATGGCGAACACACACACACACACACACACACACACACGCACACACACACACACACACACACACACACACACACACAGACACAAGTCGTATATATATATAGATACGTGCAAATGTATATTTGTAAACTTGTCTTTATGTAAATATAAAAAAAATATAAAAAAACAAAAAATCAAAAACAAAAAATCTAAAAACATTTAGTTAAATTTTGACTAAATGTAAAAAGTAGAAATAATCCTCAAAAAAACAACAACAACAATTCTAGCATTCATTCTCAATCCTTCTAAGACGACCCTCATCGTCTACTGGTCGCTCTCCCATGTGGATGTCAGCCAGTAGTTGGGTGGTCCTGTGGTAGGGCTTTTGCGAAGGCGAGTTGCGCTTGGCAGTGTACCTGGTAATGGGGGCGATGGATTTGGCCCTGGGTCTTCCCGTAAAGCGGGGCAACTGGGTAGAGCTTGATGCCTCAGAGGTGGAGTCGGTGGGCGATGTGGCGGTGTTGCTATTCCCACTGGGCATCACGCGTTCCCAGAAGCGGCTCACCTGGGGATGGAGTGCAGAGAAGAGTAATTTTTTTATAACATTTTTTCTCTCCCCCCCCCCCCCTTTCATTACTTTATTGTTTTAATCGCTGGGAACTTTGGGTCGCTTCCTCCCGGTGGAAAGCTACCAGCAAGAGTGTCACGCTACCCAGGTGTGTATGGCATTCCGTTTGTCAAATAATTATTTGGATACTTTTTCATGTTTTTTTCACCAGTTTTACTAGCTAAATAATCATTATTTAGAAGCTCATGTGCTAAATAAGTACTTGTTTATAAACAATGTAAAAAAATTCTAAATAATTTTTTGTTTACGTAAACCATTCATTGTTTACCTAAACAATTCATTGTTTACATAAATAATTCATTGTTTACGTAAATAATTCATTGTTTACGTAAATAATGTATTGTTTACACAAATAATCACTTATTTCACAAAATAATATTTTTTGGGTGGATAAAGTGAGCAGTTGCTAAATAAATCATTGTTTACCTATATAATGCATTATTTAGCAGATTTGCTAAATAATGAAAACTGCTTTCCCTAAACAATTCATTGTTTAGGGAAAGCAGTTTTCATTATTTAGGGGAATCAAGAATTGACTTCTAACCTTCATTTTTTTTCTGTATGTATATATTATAATTCAATACAAGGTATCTCCAAACATTATTTATCAGAAAATGTTCGTAAATGTGTTTATTTTACAAGCTGAAATTACCGCACGAAAAGAACTGAATGCGAAAACAAACAAAAGGTCAAGGTCATGACCGGGAGTGTTTAGTGTTTGCATTCTCTCCCTTGAAGTTGTTGAAAAAAAGTTTTCCGTCCTAAGTTTTCTGTTCTGTCTCAACAAAAACTTTCTCTTTCCATTTCTCTTACTGCATGATTAAACTTTTTTTTTTATCTGTAAGTTACACATCACAACACAACTTGGTATATATACAAAACTGGGTAATGTGTTGAAACCCCAACAACCAGTATCCACTGCCAGTATCAAAACCCACTGCCAGTATCAAATGTTTCTGCTACAGCAACCGCAGCAGGACCAGGTCCGCCAGACAGAATGCCGCATATGGCATCAGCAGCAGCGCGTGAAAAAACTTCCAAAATGTCTCTGGTTTCAATATTATCGTTCCTTCCTGCTCCCTCGGCCATTTTGAATTCCTTCGTGACGCGAAAATTCTCCGTAGTTTCGAATATGTTTTTACTTTTCTCTTTGAAATGAAACGATTAAAGGAAGAGAAATGGAAAGACAGGCATGTTGTTGGGACATAAACAGAACAGAGAACATAAGGGGGAAAAACTGTGTTTCAACAACTTCAAGCAAGAAAATGCAAACACTAAACACTCCCGGCAGGGAAAAACCTTAATTGACCTTGACCTTTGACTGTGTTTGAGATCAGTTATTTTCGTACAGCAATTTCGGCTTGTAAAATAAACAAAATAATATCCAAACAACAGCTATCTTAAGATAAGAGTGTGTGGAGAGACCTTGTATTCAATTACATATAGTAATCACTGAAAGACATATAACTTAGTTCAGAAGCGAATCCTAGAAACCCCTAAATAATGGAAAATGTGTTCACTAAACAATTCATTGTTTACGTAAATAATTCATTGTTTACGTAAATAATGATTTATTTAGCAACATTGCTGATTGTTTATAAACAATGTAATATAAGTCTAAATAATATATTGTTTACGTAAACAATATATTATTTAGACGTATTTTACATTGTTTGTAAACAATCAGCAATGTTGCTAAATAAATCATTATTTACGTAAACAATGAATTATTTACGTAAACAATGAATTATTTACGTAAACAATGAATTGTTTAGGTAAATAATGAATGGTTTACGTAAACAAAAAAATATTTAGAATTGTTTTACATTGTTTATAAACAATTACTTATTTAGCACATGAGCTTCTAAATAATGATTATTTAGCTAAAACTGGTGAAAAAAACATGAAAAAGTATCCAAATAATTATTTGACAAATGGAATGCCATAGGTGTGTGTGTGTGTTTCGGTGTAATCAGCTACCTGAATTTATGAATGACCGAGGTCTTTTACGTGCCACAGTGGTGACACGGGAGTGGAACATGGACACCGTCGCTGCATGAGTCTGCATTTAAAGTTGACCCTTGTCCGTCCCGACCCGGATTCCATACCCGGGTTCGAACCCGCGACCCGCGGATCACATGTCCAATGTTGTACCAACTGAGCTAATGATGCTAGCGGTACAATTGTGATGGTATTTGGTAGATGGGCGAGGAAATAGCTCAGTCGGTAGCGGCGCTGGCATCAAAACCAGTTGTCGCTATCGGCGTGGGTTCAATCCCCAAGTGGACGTTCGGCGAGACATTTATTTATTTACCAAAGTCAACTCTGTGCAGACTCTTATCGGTGTCCGAACACCCCCGTATGGACGCATACGCACCGATACAGAACCCAAGTTCACAGCGAAAGTCTCTGGGCTTGGAAACATGAATACACGCCTGCATGAAAAAGAAGAAAATGTGTAGCGCCGAGAGAAAGCAGTCCAAATTTCCATGAGAATAGCATGACATGACTATGATTATGAAATCGTATACTGATTTTATCCTTATGTCCTAGATTGTGATTATTATTACATTACACTACCACATTAGGCAAACACACGCTTCCTTCGATCATCCCTCAGTCTCCGATCGAGTCATTCCCTTCTTCCCGATACACGTCTTCCCAGGGACCCCCCCCCCCCCCGAACAAATAAACACAGACACCCACCACACACAGAGATACAGACAGGCAGACACACAGACACACAGACATATGCTACCTCAACGAAGTGCCACTTTCTTAGCTCCTGTACCTCAGGATTCCGTCAAACCATAGACCATTTATCCTGGACCGCCAACTAGCTCTCTCTCCGCTCTTTCTCTCTATTACGAGGTAGCGGCCTCTCGCATTTAGGAACCTACGCTTACAAGCCTTTCAGAAATCAGGGGGACGTGATATCCGGTGTCGATTGTAAACATGGACGAAGTTGCCGAGGTAAGTTCTGAAAATGCTAAAATAAACTCAGCAAAAGTGCATATGGAACATGTTTTTCGATGAGTTTTGTTAAGTTTAGTTTGGAGTTTTGGAAAATCCAGTTCATTGTCACCTCCCATTGTCACAAATAACTGGAGCGTGCTTTCTTTTCACTGTCTTCGAATCGCTCGCCTTTCAAACCGGACGCGACACGCCCCTGAAAGTCGAGAGTCGTAACCTCGAAGGGTCACGTGACGAGTTGGCGGTCCAGGCTATTTGGTCTATGGTCAAACCAGGAAACCCCTCCTCCCCGCCTCCTCCCCCCCACACACACTCACACACGCGGATACAGAAATACAGCCAGGTAGATGCTACCTCAGCGGAGATGTTCGCCTCTCGATTGATGGCCCGCCACTCTCGCTGCCACTTTCTCATCTCCTGTACCTCTGGATTTTGTCTGACCGCGAAACCCCTACACCAGCGATGGATCAGCACTGCCCTCTCATCGGCTGTCCACGACATGGACAGGACTTTAGGGGGATTCAGCCTGGGAAAATCTTCAAGGTGCGACTGCAAAACAATCAGGTCAAGAAACAAATGTAGAAGGTTCGGTAAAACAAGATCTTTCCTTTCTTTCAGCCTTTGTGGACGGTTCGATAAAAGATGGAATGACAATCGGCTATGATGTTATAGCTCTCTTTGGTGTTATATTTCTCTTTGGTGTGTTTACGGACTCACTGGACTATCACTCACGGACACAACGACATACACGTCTTTCTCTCAAGTCCACAACAGAGTAGACAACAATAGCAGAATATTGGCATGGCAAACTTTATTCCTGTGTTTCTCTTTTACTTCTTCTCGCCTCCATTTCGCCTACTGACCGAAGCCGGTGGCTACAGCCACAATATAAAGTTGACCACATCTCCTCAGTTAGTGGAGCATACTACAAAACATGTCCACTCTCTCTCTCGCGTCTCGCAAAATTCTCTCTCACACTCTAACATGTACACACACAATTCAACTTAAAGGCACAGTAAGCCTCCCCTAAACCATCACAGATACTGTCAGACTTTTACACACAGTACAAACACCCTTTCATTTAAACACTCACCGCTTGAGAACATCCTAGGTTCCCTCCGTAAAGAGCGAGCAATTTTCAAAGAATTTATTTTTGCGTGGTTTATCTTACCCCTGAGCCGTCGTGAACCCGTGTGATCCAGTTTCCCTTTTTCACAATGTAGTCGTCAGTTAATAATTTGAATGCGACTCGATGTGAGCTTATCTGCAATAGGAACGTTATTATGTACCTCTGACTATGCACGAAACAAACGGCTGTAGTTCACAAGAACTCTAGCGATGGCTTTTGACTGTTCAGAGGAACTGGCGATAGGCATAAACCGTCGTCTGCCACGAGAACCACGACCTTGCGTGACCCTGCTTCCGGGCTTTTCTTTTTTCAAACTTTCAAAACTTCGAATTGTACTGATCTTGTCTTTATGAAAAAAGAATTCTTTTATGATTTAAGAATGTTTGTGTAACAAGCTGTCAATTTATTATTTAGATTTTAAAAGTTAGGTCAAGCGTCAAAACGCACCACGGTCCGATTGTCTGAGAGACAATCCGCAAAATTAATTCTTTAAAAATTGCTCGCTCTTTACGTAGGGCACCTAGGATGTTCCCGTTCGGTGAGTGTTTAAATGAAAGGGTGTTTGTACTGTGTGTAATAGCCTCACAGTATCTGTGATGGTTTACGGGAGGCTCACTGTGCCTTTAAGCTAGAGTAACATACATCATTATAAACAACCAATCAAAATCTTAGTAACCACCCGTAACCACGACACTCTAAGGAGGTTCCGTGTTTTATTGGTTAACCTAAAGACAAGAGGAATGGGAGGGAGACCTTCCAGTTTCACCCCACATTTGACGTGGAAGTCTGCTGCATGAACGGTAAGAACAGGTATCGCTGTTGCTGGTGTTTGTAGTTTTTACTTCCATGGTTCCATAGATTCCAACTCCTCCCCAAGATTCAGGTTGATGAGATATTTCCGTTCCGAATCGGCAAGTTTTGATGCTGAACTGACTGACTGCCATTTGCAAAGTGGGTGTTGACTGAAGTGCGCTCAGTGAGTGGAAGATGCTTGCGATCCGTTCGGAATAGATCCTGCTATATTTCGATTGCCCGGCACGGGTGCTATCAAGCATGTGAGACGTATGGTTAGGATACCACACGGTCGGTTTGTTGTCAGTTTCGGGCGTTCCGTCTCAAACGTACTGGCGAATCCGATCGTGTATCTCGGCATCAAAGCAGACGACGCTTACGTCACGAATCTGTGCGTACACAACGTAATAACTAGATTAATTTATGCACTCGCGTGAACAACAAACTGTCGAGCTTCACAGATGTCGTCGTTGGGTAGTTTTGGGTTTGTTTTACTACCATGGGAGGATTTTTGAACTGTAAATGTACTCAGCTGCGACAAAAACGCAAAACGAAGGCTGTGAGCTGCACTGTGCCTTTAATAGTTAATTTACTAATAGTATGCAGCTGTGCCAAGCCGGTCACAGAAATCTGCAGTTGTGAAACAGTGTTGCCAACACTCTGGCATGAGAACAACAACTTGTTGCGATCTTCAAGCTGAATTATTTACGCTTGCAAAGACACCTGTCGTTTGATTTAAACAGCAGAAGTAGGAGGACGAGAGGAGGTGGGGGATTGGGTGTGTGTAAAAAATGGGATTTCATCCCATACACACGTTGGATACGTGTTTGAAAACAAGGTGAACAACCAATGCTCTCTTCTTCTTTTTAAAAAGTTGGGTCACGACAATTTGGTGAGTGGCTTATTTTGATTCCACTTCCCATTCTCAGGGGTAGACTGCAGCCTTAAATTAAAACCACCACTTATAGACTCAAGCCTTAAACCAACCCTTATAGACACCAGCCTTAAACCAACCCTTATAGACACCAGCCTTAAACCAACACTTATAGACTTCAGCCTTAAATCAACACTTAAAGACTCCAGCCTTAAACCACCACTTATAGACTCAAGCCTTAAACCACCACTTATAGACTCCAGCCTTAACCACCACTTATAGACTCCAGCCTTAAACCAACACTTATAGACTCCAACCTTAAAGTTAAACCAACACTTATAGATTCCAGTCTTAAAGTTAAACCAACACTTATAGACTCCAGCCTTTAACCAACACTTATAGACTCCAGCCTTAAACCAATACTTATAGACTCCATCCTTAATCAAAACTTATAAACTCCAGCCTTAAACCAACACTTATAGACTGCAGCCTTAAACCAACACTTAGGCTATAGATTCCAGCCTTAAAACTTTAACTTGTTAAACCAACACTTATAGACTCCAGGTTTACACCAACACTTACCTCTACAAAAGGGATCTGGGCAAGGGGCTTGCGAGCACGAAACGGGTGCATGGGGTTGTTGTTGTACAGATACTCCGTCAGGATGTCGAAGGAGTTGATAGGTGCCCTCCTGTTCTGGAAGCACCCGGCAAACTTAGCCTTGTTCATCATGTGCTCCAACGCAGGCTCGACGTAAGGCCAGACGAAATGATCGATGTACTCGCGGTTCGAACAGGTCTTCTTGTCGGGAATGGAAGGGGCTTGGAGCCGAGCCGTTCGCCTGCGATGCATGATTGACGTACAGTACCCAGCGCAGCTTGGGTGCCCAACCGCGGGGTTCAGTTCTTGCTCCGGGTCGAAGTCTCCGGTCATCGGGTAGTGCCTTGTTCCGCAGAAAGCCGGGTGGTGCTTGACGGGATCGTAGTCCGAACAATCGATTTCCTCGGACATGTCGTGGCCAGCCAAGTCTCTTTGCTCTTTGCGGGTATCTTGACAGACTTGCTCCCAGAGGCATGGGGGAGAGTCAGACTCATAGCCATGGGTAATGATAGACATGTTGGCTTTTTTGTTTTTTTACGATTTTGCCGAATATCTCTCGTGATATTTTTTTCGGAGTTTTAGTCCTTGGTGTCCAATCTAAGTAACTGAAAATGTTCTGTTGCCTGTGTTGACTAGGAGGGGATTCCAGTGAAGACACAGGTCGCCGAAGCTTTTTTTCAGCGTTTCCAAATGACGAATGGATTCTGTTGACGTCAGAATCTGTACGACGCCGTGTTTCACAGACGTCATCCTTGTTCATGATAGACCTCGGCAAGATTTATGATTAGTCTTGGCGTGCTGGTCGAATCCATGGGGGTTACTTGTGTGTTCAAATCGCTCGACAGAAACATTACACATTTTTTGCACATGTTCCTCAAAGCAATATGGACACATCTGTGCAAAGAAAAAAGGTGGTTGCCTTATTAACCTTTTTTTTTAGAATGTTTTTACTGGGGGTTGTCAAGTACGGTTTTGCGAAAAACACTGCGATTCTTAACATGATCCTAACTGACATATTTAGCTCTACAAATGATAAATGAAACATGAGTTTGTGTAGATAAATGAATGGAGAGTATAACGTTATCATAAAACGGTACTTATCAACGTGCATTTTCAGAAAATGATAAAGGTTTCTCGAGGGCGTACATGTATATAAAATTATCACTTCCTTAGTAGTAAAAGCGTATTTAAAAAAAATTCGCTCGACAGAACATAACTAAACTTGAACACAGCTACGTTCACTGTATACAGATACAATACTTGCAAACAAAATAAGTTGTTGCCTTATTGTCTGCTTCACAATTATTCCCGCACCAACCCCACCCCCATATCTTGACTGACAAAAAAGATAAAAAGAAATAATTTGGGAGCGCTGTAGGTCAGTTGGTAGAGCACTGGACTTCTGATACATGAGTTTGAATCAGGGTGAAGGGTTGGGGGTCGGAACATTTGTGTGCAAAGTTTCATGAAGATCTGTCCAGTAAATTTCTATGAATCGCACACCACACACACACACACACACACACACACACATACACACACACACACATATATATATATGTACTTCTTCTTCTTCTTCGTCGTTCGCTCAGACAGCAACTCCGGAGGCCCTGATGAAGGCTGCTGTACGCCGGAGGCTCTCCATGGGTCGCATATATATGTACAAGAGGAATACCCGGCTTCGCCGTGGTGAATCGCGAGATAGAGACAGACAGCGTGGCGGTTCACCACAATCACCTTTGAAGGCGAAGTCCTGTCAAACGTGATTGAGAATTTTAGAGCTTATTTCTTAGCCCTATATTATCTGTTATGGCTTCTCAAATGCCTGAACATACAGACAGACAAAAGGCGCCTGCAGACCCCATCACAAACAGAACTCTACAATCCACAGGTGTTGCCTCCACACACACACACACACACACACACACACACACACACACACACACACACACACACACACACACACACACACACACACACACACACACATAGACACAGACACAGAAGCCGTATATATCTATCTATATATATAAATATATAGAGATAGATGACAGTGGATTGTTCGATAAATAGATTCGACCTTTGCACTTTTACAGTGAGGACAACTTACGGGTACATGCAAGGAAAGCCCACAACTTCTATATCTATATCTATAAATATATAGAGATAGATGACAGTGTATTTCTCGCGTGGCTATAAATTGATTCGACCTTTTCACTTTTACAGTGAGGACAACTTACGGGTACATGCAAGGAAAGCCCACAACTTCTAAGGCGAACAACTCTGCAGAGTCTGCTGTGAAGGGCGACGGTAGTCTCCCTGTCACACTCGACCCCCTTTGAATGAACTTGGTGGAATGGGAACAGCACGAAAATGATTCAGTGGCCTGAACATTTCATGTCGAGTCCCATCGCTGTCGACGACGCCATATGTAACCGAGTGCCAAAACACCACAATCACCTTTGAAGGCGAAGTCCACTCAAACGGGATTGAGAATAACTGTTATGGCTTCTCGAAGGAAGGCCTGAACATACTGACATACCAAAGCCGCTAGACCACATCACAAACAGAACTCTACAATCCACAGGTGTTGCCCACACACACACACAAACACACACAGAGAAGCCGTATATATATATATATATATATATGTATATCTATATCTATAAATATATAGAGATAGATGACAGTGTATTTTTCGCGTGGCTATAAATTGATTCGACCTTTTCACTTTTACAGTTAGGACAACTTACGGGTGCAATCGTGACATTCTAAAAATAGTAACATAGTAACGGGAATATGGATTGACGCCACACGAAGGAAGGGAGATAAACGCTGAAAACACTGGAGAAGATAAGGAAGAGTTACTGGGAATGGATCCAGAAAAAAACAAAGAAAAACCAAAATCGGTTCAGCGCTGCGCGCTGAGAGCACGTGTTGAAATATCTCATCGATGAGGTTGTGTCCGGGGTCTCTCTGAATAAGCCCACCAAATTTGAAGCAGATCCATCGAGAACTTTGGCCGTGCATCGCGCACAGACACACAGACACACAGACACTAGTCGTATATATATATATATAGATATATATATATATATATATATAGATATATATATATATATATATAGACTAGATGAATACCCGCTTCGCCGGGTACGGCTGCGCCGGGAAAAAGTCGAGCCGAATACACGGCTGCGCCGGGGACCCGGCTTTGCCGGGTGTACGCCGGCTTTGCCGTCGCACCGCACGAAGGAAGGGAGATAAACGCGCAAAACACTGGAGAAGAGTAGTGACCTTCTAAAAATAGTATAACGGAAATACGGATTGAGCGTTGTCGACAGTGACCTTCTAAAAATAGAAACGGGAATATGGATTGACGCCACACGAAGGAAGGGAGGTAAACGCTGAAAACACTGGAGAAGATAAGGAAGAGTTACTGGAAATGGATCCAGATGCAGTGACCTTCTAAAAATAGTAACGTAGTAACGGGAATATGGATTGACGCCACACGGAGGAAGGGAGATAATCGCGGCTGAAAACACTGGAGAAGATAAGGAAGAGTTACTGGTAGTGGATCCAGAACAAAAAACCCAAAATCGGTTCAGCGCGCACAGCGCTGCGCGCTGAGAGCACGTGTTGAAATATCTCATCGACCAGGTTGTGTCCAGGGTGTACCTGAATATGATCACCAAATTTGAAACAGATCCATCGAGAACCTTGGCCGCGCGTCGCGCACAGACACACAGACAGACACAAGTTCCGAGACTGATCAAGAGGCATACGCCCCCCCCCCCCCTCTCCTCAACCCAAGAAAAAAAATCGCTCGTGAAATCCATGACACATTTTGAGCACATGTTTCTCTAAGCTAAATGTCCACAACTGCAGACAAACAAAAACGTTGTTTTCTTATTCATTTTCTCATAAGGCCAAAAAAAAGAAGGTCTGTTTCTGGTAACATGGCTAAAAAAAATAGGGTCGGTAGGTGGGGATTTTTTTTATTTTTTTTTAAATATTTTTTTTATACCCCAAATGTAGACCAATAAAACTAACTTTAAAAATCGCGCAAAGAGACTGTATTCACTGTACATAGAGACAAGACACTCAACACATTTACAAATCGTCAGCGGACTTTCGTTTTCACACGTTTTTGTTGTTCATTTTCTCACCCTGTCCTGTACCACCAAAAAAAAAAAAATTTGAGTTTGGAAAAAAAAAGTTTAGGGTCGGCGCCGAAATTTAGGGTCGGTCGGGTGACCAGAAACAGACATTTTTTTTTTTTGGCCTAAGAATTTTGTTTTGGGGGGTACCGGGTGGACAAATATGACCTTACAGAAAACACTGTAATTCGTAACGTCATCCTAACTGACATTTGTATCTTTAGAAAAGATAAGTAAAACATTACTTTGTGTAGATAAAAGAATGGAGAGTATCACTTTATTATAATACAGTACTTAGGCCTAAAAAAAAAAATAGGTGTGGTTACGGTAACCCGACCTACCCTATTTTTAGGGGCCGATCCTATAACTTTTTATTACATTTGTCAAAAACAAAAAAAACACACAAAAAACCGAGTGCAAAAAACGCAATGAAAGCGAAAGCGCCCGTGTCGCACACTTATTTCCCTGTCAAGTACCGTACTTTCCGGGTCATAAGGCGCGACTTTTTTTCCTCGAGTTCGACCCCTGCGTCTTGTATAACGAAGAGCCTAATCCGTGTATGAAATACGAAAAAAATCAAAGAGACCGCTTGAGTACCAGTCAAACAACTTGTGATAATGCATGTTTCAGCTACTAGGTACTGCCCTGCCTTTGATCTGGCCGCACACACAGATTTCCACTCTGTTAAACTCGGTCACTGACCGGTCACTGACCCCAATGCAGGAAGTGTTTCCTCTCTCAGATATGACAGGGGAACCACCTCTCATGGCAAAAACTGGGTCATTGACCCCTGGGAAGAAGGTCGTGTCTTTTAACAAGGCCACCCAGCTATCACAATGCCTTTGGTCACTGACCCCGATGCAGGAAGTGTTTCCTCTCTCAGATATGACAGGGGAACCACCTCTCATGGAAAAACTGGGTCATTTTGGTGCGCCCTTATGGCCCCCTGCGTCCAATGGGTGACTGGATTACAATTTTTTTTTTTTAAAGAAGGGGGTGCGTCTTAGATAACAAAGCGCCTTGTCACCCGGAAAGTACCGTAGGTTTTATTTGTTGACATCAGAAAAAAAAGTAAAAAAAAAGAAAAAATTATTGCCTACCTACCTACCCTATTTTTTTTGGTTATGTTACCGTAACCACACCTATTTTTTTTTTTTGGCCTTATCAATGTGCATGACGAAAATTATCGAGGATTGGCGAGGGCGTACACATACAATTATCACTCATTTAGTGGTAAAAAAACACAAACTTTGCTCGACAGATCATATTCAAATTTGAACACAGCTAACTTCACTATACACCGTTACAATACCTAAGAAAACCATAAGGTGTTTCCTTATTGCTTACTCCACAATTATCCCCGCACCACCCCCACCCCCACATCTTGACTGACAAAAATGATGTACAAATTCATTTTGGAGCCCAGTAGGTCATGTTGTAGAGCACTGGACTTGTGATCCATTGGTTTGAATCCGAACATTAATTTTGTGTGCAAAGTTTCATGAAGATCTGTTCAGTAAATTTCTCTGAATCGCACACCACACACACGCACACAGACACACACACAGACACAGACACACAAACACACGCACACGGACACACACACAGACAGAGACAGATACAGACACACACACACACACACACACACACACACACACACACACGCATGCACGCACGCACGCACGCACGCACGCACGCACGCACACACACACACACACACACACACCCAGACACACACAAGACACACATACACACACAGACACATACACACACAGACACACAAGACACATACACAAACAAGACACACAGACACATACACACACAAGACACACACACACACAAACACACACAGAATGAGATATTGACACACATGGGCGGGGATGTAGCTCAGTCGGTAGCGCGCTGGATTTGTATCCAGTTGGCCGCTGTCAGCGTGAGTTCGTCCCCACGTTCGGCGAGAGATTTATTTCTCAGAGTCAACTTTGTGTGCAGACTCTCCTCGGTGTCCGAACACCCCCGTGTGTACACGCAAGCACAAGACCAAGTGCGCACAAAAAAGATCCTGTAATCCATGTCAGAGTTAATTCGGTGGGTTATAGAAACACGAAAATACCCAGCATGCTTCCTCCGAAAACGGCGTATGGCTGCCTAAATGGCGGGGTAAAAAACGGTCATACACGTAAAATTCCACTTGTGCAAAAAACACGAGTGTACGTGGGAGTTTCAGCCCACGAACGCAGAAGAAGAAGAAGAAGACACACACAAACACGCGCGAGCGCTTTCAAGCGCACAAACAAATTGAGTGAGTCTTTGCTAGCCACTGCTTGCACTAAAACGCTAAAATCCACCTAACAATGAAAAATAGAAAAGAAAACACTTTTCTATAACGTAAGTCCTGATTTA
>NC_090256.1:47525216-47545236 GCF_037325665.1 Littorina saxatilis
TCTCTCTCTCAGGAACACGTGCATGCACGCATGCCCAAAACCAGAGTTTTGCTGTTGTTAAGCACTTATTGGTTCTTGAGTAATCTTAATTAGAAACAATCACTATTGATTGCCTTCCGTTTCGTCCTCACAGCCGCGGGTTCAAATTCACAAGGCTGTCTAATGAACAATCAGTATTTAACATGAGGCTACTTCGTGGCTGAAATGTATCCATTTTTGATTGTATCACTCGGACATTTACCAGTGAAGTTCAAACACTACCAAAAATAACACTAAACATTTTTAACATTGGTTAGTACTAATCGTCTTCTACACGTTTTCTTTGTGGATATGATGCGCACGTTGCTTTGAACTTTTTAAATAGTAAAAACGCGTGCGCCACTGGCTGGCCCCTCAACTCAGCCGGAATATACAAGCCATGTACGGTAAGGCATATTGCTATTTTATTCGGCAATTTTGCCGAAATGGCCATCAACGTTTTCGCAATTTTCGGCGGTGGTATCTTTAGCGTCACCATTTTCCTATAGTGAAAAAGTTTGACAAATGGGCCGAATTGAATGACTGTAGAGTTTTGGGCGATTTGATATAATTGTCGTCGCTTCACCGAAAACATCCCTGTTTTGTACAAAATGTTTGTGAATGAACCAGTCTACATCAGTCTAGTCTACATCCGTACGAGTTGCGGCCTCCTCCATCCAGGTGCGAACAGTTGGGAAACAGCAGACAGAAGCAGACGGCGGTTAGAAAGCAGGCTCACCTGCTAAATTAAACTAAGCCTACCGCAGCCAGCGCAGGTTTCAGCTGTTTTGGGGTGTTAGGTAACTCTGTCTGCACTTTGCCCTGCCTCTCCCAGTCTGACTTAAGTTTTCTGCTGGTGTGCGTTCTCAGAGCTAAAAACTGGGTTGTTCGCAGGCAAAAAGAAAGAAGAAACAAAAGAGGAGAACATACATGTATGAATTAAATAGCATCCATCGAAATACAATAACAAGTCGCGTAAGGCGAAATAACAACATTTAGTCAAGCTGTCGAACTCACAGAATGAAACTGAACGCAATGCTTTTTTTTCACCAAGACCACATACTCGTAGTTTCGTCAGTCCACCGCTCGTGGCAAAGGCAGTGAAATCGACAAGCCATGCAGAATAGTGCGGTAGTGGTCGCGCTGAGCAGGATAACACGCTTTTCTGTATGTCTAGTCTTTTTAGCTTACTGAGTTTGTTTTTAATCCAAACATATCATATCTATATGTTTTTGGAATCAGGGACCGACAAGGAATAAGATGAAATTGTTTTTAAATCGATTTCGGAAAATTAATTTTAATCATAATGTTTGTATGTTTAATTTTTAGAGCGTGTTTGTAATCCAAATATAACATATGTATATGTTTTTGGAATCATAAAATGACGAAGAATAAGATGAAATTGTTTTTGGATCGTTTTATTAAAAAAAGTTTTAATTACAAGTTTCCGATTTTTAATGACCAAACTCATTCATTAATTTTTAAGCCACCAAGCTGAAATGTAATACCAAAGTCCGACTTTTGTCGAAGATTGCTTTGCCAACATTTCAATCAATTTTATTAAAAAATGAGGGTGCGACAGTGCCGCCTCAACTTTTACAAAAAGCCGGATATGACGTCATCAAAGGTATTTATTGAAAAAATGAAATAAACGTCCGGGGATATCATTCCCAGGAACTCTCATGTCAAATTTCATAAAGATCGGTCCAGTAGTTTAGTCTGAATCGCTCTACACACACACACACGCACAGACAGACCGACACACACACACACACACACATACACCACGACCCTCGTCTCGATTCCCCCTCTATGTTAAAACATTTAGTCAAAACTTGACTAAATGTAAAAATGATAGGAAAGGAAGAGAATAGTGTTGCATTATGTTTCTAGAAATTAACCCCGGGCTTCGCAACATCACGTTGTTGAGTTTTGCACCCCATGTTACAGTGTCTGTGTGACGTTTGGTCAACCTGGCATGGTGCTTTTAGTTATGCGCTATAGAAATCTCCTTAATAAATAAAAATAAACCTAGATCAGTGAACCTTCGCCGGTTCATATTTTCTTTTTTCTTTGTACAAGGACAACCATATCACCAGAGACCGAAAAATGAACGAAAGCATATCGGTCAGCGAGAAGGGGACACTAACAACCTTACCGCGTGCTTCTGGCGATATCAGCCAAGAATCTAGTTCTGATCTCTTCCGAAGATGAGAGAGAACATCGCCTGCCTGTCTGTGTGTGGCCCCGGTGGCATTCGCATGTGGGTAACTCTCCTCGCGATGTTGCGACTTTTGAGGCCAAATCAAACGGAAGTTGTAAAAGATAAATTCACAACAAATTCAGCCCCTCGATCCATTCTGAGCGGCGGCGGCTGCGGCGGCGGTGGCGGTGGTTACGTTGGAGAGAGAGAGAGAGAGAGAGAGAGAGAGAGAGAGAGAGAGAGAGAGAGAGAGAGAGAGAGAGAGAGAGAGAGAGAGAGAGAGAGAGTCGGAGTCGGAGTCGGAAATTTTATTTGTTAGGCCTCCGGCCCATAACAAGACTGGTGACACATTATACAAGCGAACAATGTTTAAAATAAGCAGAAAAAGCAACATTATGGACCTGCATCTTGCAACTGAGCATTTTCCAGAGAATCAGTGCGAAATCGTAGTGCTTTGTAAATATACGTTGCTAATTGTCTTACCACTTGGCCATTTGTTGAGGATAGTAATTGGCACATTCTAAACATGAATGGGTTCCGATAATACTTTGAGGCTATTAATTCAACTCTGATCTCATTATATGCGGGACAAACAAGTAAAAAATGTACTTCCGTCTCCAGTGTATCATCTGAGCACAAAGGGCAAAATCTGTCTACGTTATTCACATTGGGTTTATACTGTAAATAGTGGTTATTTAAGGGTGACATACCAAATCTGAAACGTGCTAACATTCTTCTCAAATGAACATTTCTTATCTGATACAAATAACCACTCATACACAAGGACTGCTTAAATAACGAATACACATTATAAAAAACGTGTGATTCAAGGGAACTATGCCAATCCTGTCTAAAGCAATCGACAAGTCTTTGGCGAAATTCTCTTACAAACGTGGAAATATCACCAACACCTTGTGCTTCCCACACTTCACCAAATCCATACTTGTACAAAACATTACGAACGTTACAAGCCCATGTCGTGTAATTTTGCCTTTGTATAGACAGTAGCATATTATACACTTTCTTGGGGTACCTGTTGCCATCCATCCGAGTTAATCGAAGCCAAAGAGAGAGAGAGAGAGGGAGAGAGAGAGTGAGAGAGAGAGAGAGTGAGAGAGAGAGAGAGAGAGAGAGAGAGAGAGAGAGAGACACTGACACTGACACTGACATAGTTTAATTGAAATAATCCGGATAATTACCGAGGCATATCACTTTTGAGCATTTTGAGCAAAGTATTTACCCAAGTTATTAATAACAGACTGGTTCTGTGGTCGGAAGAAAACTCCGTTTTGAACGATGTACAAGCTGGTTTCAGAAAGGGACGTTCCACCACAGATCATATTTTCACTCTGCATGCCGCCATTGAGAAACATCTGTTAAAAAGATCTAAGTTGTATGTTGGTTTTATAGATTTTAGAAAGGCTTACGATACTGTTAACCGCACTGTGCTGTGGTCCGTGTTGATGAGATCGGGTGTCAGCGGAAGAATGCTAAGAATGATAAGAGCTATGTATGCCACTGTTGAAGCACGTGTCCTTTCCAATGAGGGTTATACGGACTATTTCGAATGTCTACAAGGGCTGAAACAAGGTTGTGTTATGAGCCCAATGCTGTTTTCCTTGTTAATTAATGAGTTGGCAAACGAAATTATTGAAAAGGGCAAACATGGTGTGTCCCTCGGTCCTACGGAACTTGAACTTTTTTTGTTATTGTTTGCTGACGATCTCACTTTGATAGCATCCACTGTTGTTGGATTACAGAACCAGTTAAACGTTTTATGTACAGTAATGCAACGACTGGGCCTTAGAGTAAATCTAGATAAATCAAAAATAATAGTTTTCAGAAAAGGCGGATTAAGTGCAAGAGAAAAATGGATTTTTGATTGGAGGTTGTAAATTCGTATAAATATCTTGGCCTCACCTTTTCAACAAGACATAGTTATGGCGTCGCAATTGAAGACGCAGCAACAAGAGCAAAGCGAAGCACGATCGAAATTTTGAATACTTTAAAGAACATGGGTTGTAACTCATTTGATGTATTTTTTAAGTTATTTGATGCGCAAGTATTGCCAATATTATCATATGGAGCCGACATTTGGGGTTATGAGAAGTATAACCAATTGGAACGTGTTCATTTATTTGCATGTAAACGGTTTCTACACGTAGTAGATAAAACTCCCAATGATGTTGTGTATGGTGAATTGGGTAGGTATCCTCTTTGGGTGACAACAGTCACAAGGTTGATTAAATATTGGTTACGGTTATTGAGACAGCCAGACAATTTTTATTCAAAGAAGGCATACAAAATGTTGTTCAACCTCCACGAAAAAGGTGGTATCACATGGGTAACGCATGTAAAGGCAGTTCTGTGTGAAAATGGATTTTACCAAGTTTGGATGTTTGGATGTGGAAACGAGAGGGTGTTTTTTGCAGAACTGAAGGAGAGGCTCTGCAGTTCCTTCTGTCATGATTGGCGTAATCATTTGGACTCGAGTGAGCGCCTATCACTGTATGGAAAATATAAAGCCTGTTTTGAAAAAGAATGTTATGTGGACATTGTATGGAAAGATGTGTACAGAAATGTCATCGCTCAATTTAGAATGGGCGTTTCACAGATAAATATCCACAGATATCGCTTCCAAAATTCAACAGAAAACAAGTGTTGCCCCTTTTGTGAAGATAGATTAGAGACCGAAATCCATTTTTTGTTTGAATGCCAAACATATTGTGAGTTAAGAATAAAGTATTTAGCACAGTTTTTAAGTGTTGGTGATCAGTTGGGCAGTATGATTACCATGTTTAAAAAACAAGACACAGAAACAATTGTAGATTTAGCAAAGTTTTTGTTTTTTGCATTTCAGTTAAGATTGTCAATGTTAAATAATAATGAGGATTAATTGTCGCTGAAGGTTTTGTTGTTGCTGTATTTATTGTTCGGTTGTATGTATATATTAGGCAGCATTGATGTGCAAGATTATAGATACAGGAAAGCTTGGAACAAACCACTGTGTATTTTGCATACGTTTAAATATCATGTTTTCTATTTTTCCTGTGATTCACGTGCACTCCCCCCCCCCCCCCCCATTGAAAGGGGCTGTAGGCCCACATTCAATTAAACTGTGTCAGTGTCAGAGAGAGAGAGAGAGAGAGAGAGAGAGAGAGAGAGAGAGAGAGAGAGAGAGAGAGAGAGAGAGAGAGAGAGAGAGAGAGAGAGAGAGAGAGAGAGAGAGAGAAAGAGAGAGAGAAAGAGAAAGAGATCCTTACTACTATTGGAAAGGCCATTCGATTTCCTGTTCAGTGCATTTTGTTTGATGCACCTTACGTCGCTAGTCTTTATGTAGCCTTGTGTCAAAGGCGGTAGGTGTCAACCGTTTCAAAGGCCAAAAAAGGCAATGAACTCACATTTTTCAATTATGCAATGTATTGTATGTAAATGTATAGTATGTTCTTACTTCAGTTTATTCATAAGCATGCAGCATTTGTTTCTGTTAAGCTTTACTTGTTTATTCTTTCGGCATTTTAGACTATGTCAATCAATCAATATGAGGCTTATATCGCGCGTATTCCGTGGGTACAGTTCTAAGCGCAGGGATTTATTTTTTAATTTTTTTAATTTTTATTTTATGCAATTTATATCGCGCACATATTTAAGGCGCAGGGATTTATTTATGCCGTGTGAGATGGATTTTTTTTACACAATACATCACGCATTCACATCGGCCAGCAGATCGCAGCCATTTCGGCGCATATCCTACTTTTCACGGCCTATCATTCCAAGTCACACGGGTATTTTGGTGGACATTTTTATCTATGCCTATACAATTTTGCCAGGAAAGACCCTTTTGTCAATCGTGGGATCTTTAACGTGCACACCCCAATGTAGTGTACACGAAGGGACCTCGGTTTTTCGTCTCATCCGAAAGACTAGCACTTGAACCCACCACCTAGGTTAGGAAAGGGGGGAGAAAATTGCTAACGCCCTGACCCAGCGTCGAACTCGCAACCTCTCGCTTCCGAGCGCAAGTGCGTTACCACTCGGCCACCCAGTCCCTCTTTAGGGCGAGGGCCGGATGTAAAAAAGCAGATCACTTCTTACTTTATTACCCTTGTTAAATAAAGAATTGTTCTTGTTCTCTCTCTCTCTCTCTCTCTCTCTCTCTCTCTCTCTCTCTCTCTTTCTCTCTCTCTTTCTCTCTCTCTTTATCTCTATCTCTCTCTCTTTATCTCTCTCTCTCTTTCTCTATCTCTCTCCCTCTTTCTCTCTCTCTCTTTCTCTCTCTCTCTCCCTCTTTCCCCCTCTCTCTCTCTCTCTCTCTCTCTCTCTCTCTCTCTCTCTCTCTCTCTCTCTCTCTCTCTCTCTCTCTCTCACGGATGATAAACTAAAGCTCTTGAATTTCCTCCCCTTGAAAGATCAGTTGACGTTAAACAAGGCTGTGTTCATGTATAAAATTCTAAATGACGACTGTCCTAAATATTTGCAATCACATTTCAAACATGCCACAAAAAGATATGGGTCCCAAAAAATCATCCCTCCTATACCTCGCATAGACCTCTACAAATCGAGCTTAGCCTTCTCGGGAGCGTTTCTTTGGAACTCCTTCCCCCAACAGATAAGAAATGCAACTTCAGTGAAAATGTTTAAGAGACAGTCACGTTCACACATCATTCGTGAATGAAATGTCTTGTTCGATTGTTATTTTGTTAAACATTTTGTACTAGTGTTAACGGATGTGTAGGTGATCGGAGCAACTTTATTCCCAAATGAAAGGTATAACTGAAAGATGGGTTACACCTGGAGTCAGATAGAAAAGATGGCCCAGGACAGAGGACTCTGGAGAGCTGTTGTTGGCGGCCCATACCCTGACAGGAGTGACGGGCATTGATTGATTGATTGATTGATGTCAATGTAATTTTATAATTTTTGAGTTCTCCTTATGTAATTCCTTAAATGCACATTGTGTTGCATTCCATACAATGTATTTCTGTATTTCATATGATTGAATTTATATTTTTAATGTGCGTCTGTCTTTATGTGTTGTATAAAGGACAGGTTGGAAGAATAGGCTTTGCCTAAAACCTTTATCCTTTTGTAATAAAGTTCTGAGTCTGAGTCTGAGTCTCTCTCTCTTTCTCTCTCTATCTCTCTTTCTCTCTCTCTCTCTTTCTCTCTCTCTCTCTATCTCTCTCTCTCTCTCTCTCTCTCTCTCTCTCTCTCTCTCTCTCTCTCTCTCTCTCTCTCTCTCTCTCTCTCTCTCTCCCCCTCCCCCTCTGTTCAGCTCGATGTTCAGTCTGCAAATGCTTCGTTCTTGATATCGTTGCCAGGCTGGATTATTGTAGTTTTGTATCTTTGTGGTATTGCTTTACAAAGCTGTTCCCTGAAATCGTTATTGAGAGGATGATATGCCTTTAGAGATTTTGTTTTGTTTTGGTATGGTATAGAATGGTATAGTATGGTATAGTATGGTATAGAATATTATTGTACGGTATTACATAATGGTCTGGTATTTCTTTGTATTCTTCGATTCTGGCAATATAAAATGTACCTGAAAATGTCAAAATGGAGTACGAGTCTACTATTAAAGGTGTGAAAGATTGTCCGAAATTATTAATTCAGCAAATGTGTTCTTGCTAATCTTGTTCTTATATTTAGGGATGGTTCTGATTGTTATTTTCGACCGAATTTCAGTCTCATCGCAGAACGAGGCAGACAGCAAATAACTGCTCTGCATTGTAGACAGCCTACACATTTTTGACCACCGCCCATTTTAACCAAAGAGTCAAAACTGACTAGACTGCGGTCTAAAATTGCCTGTTCGGCCGGCTTTGTTTAAATAACTGAACGTTAAGGTGCAAAGAGCCATTTTATTTGACCATTGTTGAACGTTTACACAAACAGAAAAAATCTATGGTTGACATCATTGTTTATCTTTAAACGTCAATTTAAGCATTGACAACATTAGAAGCATTGACTCTGCCAAGAAAAAGGTAACACTGCGTTTAAACTGGATACGACCGCACAAAGTATGTACATTTGTTTACAGTGGTGAAGACGCCGGCCTCCAATGCAGAAGGTCGCGGGTTCGAATACCGGCCGTGCCTGGAGGGCTAAGGGTGAAGATTTTCCGATCTCCCAGGTAAATTGACGTGAAGACCTTCTAGTGCCTTATCCCCCTTCGTGTGTACACGCAAGCACAAGATCAAGTGCGCAAGGAAAAGATCCTGTAATCCATGTCAGATTTTGGTGGGTTATAGAAACACAAAAATACCCATGATGCTCCCCCCGAAAGCGGCAAATGGCTGCCCACATGGCGGAATAAAAACGGTCATACAGGTGAAAACGTGGGTGTTTCAGCCCATAAACGCAGAAGAGGAAGTTTACAATCACTTTCTTTGCGACTTTCAAGTGTCTGTCTGAGGAGTTGGTGTTTCTTCTTGGATACAATTACAGTCTCACAAAATGAAGCACATCATCAAACAGGCAAGAATGAGGGAGAAGTGACGCACGTACGTAGCCCCGAGTTGGGGATTTGGCTTAGTTGGCCGAAGCCGTTCTGCAGACCATGATGATCACTTCTTGCAATTGATGTGATGCACACACCCAATCCTCGTGACATCTTACTGATCCTATCTAGTGTTAAAACTGACACAGGCCGTGTTGTTTCCATCTTAAGATTTAAGTTTGCTTGTGTTTTTATAGGGAACATTTTCAGTCATTTCGTATTGTCGGATTCTTTCCACCCTCAAATAAGTTATCTTTAAGTACCCGTTTTGACCCCCCCCCCCCCCCCCCGATATGAAGATGTATGACTTTATTTTTGCGACCCTTAAAAACTTTGAGTGAATTCTCCACGGAATGCTTTCTTGGAGATTTGGTTGCACGCTTCACAAAGTTAACCGGCGTGTTGGTTTCGACACATATGGGTTCCTGGGAATGTTTACATCCCCCGTAAATGGGGGTGTGTTGGTTTGATTTTTTGGTTTGTTGCTTTAAAACCAGCTTTCAACTCTGCAAGACTACATGCTATAAGCAACTTGATTGATTGTCGTCTGACAAGAGATTTGACGGAAGGTGGAGAGGAAAAGAGAGAGAGAGTGAGAGAGAGAGTGTGAGAGAGAGAGGGAGGGAGAGAGAGGGGGGGAGAAATAGAGAGAGAGAGAGAGAGAGAGAGAGAGAGAGAGAGAGAGAGAGAGAGAGAGAGATAGGGAGGGAGAGAGAGGGGGGGGGAGAAATAGAGACATAGAGAGAGAGAGAGAGAGAGAGAGAGAGAGAGAGAGAGAGAGAGAGAGAGAGAAGGGGGGGGGGGGGGTAGGGGGGGAGATTGATATTTGATTGATTCGCTGATTGATAGATTGGTTAAATACGATCATTAAAACGCTTTGACCGGAACAATTTTTGTTGACGTTGATGCGATTGAAAATAAGGACACCACTTTCACAAGGGGTACTTTCATTTTCCAGCAAAAAACGTGTAATTTCTGATTTATTTGTGACATCTGTTTGGAAGTATGTACCAAGTATTTAACAACGAAAATATAAACAAGACATTGACGCGCGCTGTGGCGTGGTGGTAAGACGTCGGCCTCCTAATCGGAAGGTCGAGGGTTCGAATCCCGGCCGCGGCCGCCTGGTGGGTTAAGTGTGGAGATTTTTCCGATCTCCCAGGTCAACTTATGTGCAGACCTGCTAGTGGCTTATCCCCCTTCGTGTGTACACGCAAGCACAAGACCAAGTGCGCACGTAAAAGATCCTGTAATCCATGTCAGAGTTCGGTGGGTTATAGAAACACGAAAATACCCAGCATGCTTCCTCCGAAAGCGGCGTATGGCTGCCTAAATGGCGGGGTAAAAACGGTCATACACGTAAAATTCCACTCGTGCAAAAACACGAGTGTACGTGGGAGTTTCAGCCCACGAACGCAGAAGAAGAAGAAGAAGAAATAATCAAGACATGTTCCTGGGGCCTTTTACAACGTGCCATTGTTATAAAGTAACGTTACAAATATACAAAAAAATTTCTACTCCTACGCTGAAAACTTACACTATCTGTGAGTGTAAACAAAGGCTACCGCTAAAGCAAACACGCTATATATATATATATACAATACAGTGGAACCCCCTTTTTGAAGACCCCCCCCCCCCCCCCACCCCGATTTAAGACTTCCTCCCTTTAATGAACTTGCTTTTTCGGATTTGTTTGTTCATAACCTCACTATATTTACCTCCATTGTAAGTCAACCTCTTTGTCAAGACCAAATTATATTCTTTGGAGTTCCCCAAAACGTGTTCGTGTGTGTATGTGTGTGTGTGTGTGGGAGGGGGGTACAACTATACCGCAAAAAGGCACCTTGACCCTTACTGAAAGTCGCGGAAGAATCCCGCACGTTGGATGCTCTCTTGCCAGGTCCAGGCTTCCTCGCCCAAGTGTATCCTCCCGCTCTCTGCAGGATATCCTCCCTTCATCCTCCCTTCATCTCCAGGCCCCCTGCGGCCTCCCAGAAGGTCAAAGAAATCATGATTTCATCACAGAATATCGCACGCCTCCGCTCAGACAGGACCAGGACGGTACCAGTTTCCCACCGACTAGTAAATCTACTGGCTCAGCGGTGAGCCATAGTCCTTAGCGTCAAACTGTTCTTACTTTCATTGTGGTCTGCCCATGGCGCTTTTCTTGCTTACATTGCCCTTTTTGTACTCACATTACGCGTTTCTCAAAGCGTTTCTTTTTAAAATGTACATTGCAGTCTTTTCATTGCGCTTTACTTATTTTCCTCGCGCTCTTATCATTGTTTTATTTTTAACTTGTATTGTGGTCTGTCCGTTGCGCTTTTCAAGTCTTTCGTACATTTCACTCTTCCTATGGTGCTTTTCTCGAGTACATTGTGGTTTTCTCATAGCGATTTTCTTACTTGCATTTCGCTCATCGAATGGCGCTTTTCTTACTCGCATTGCGCTCTTCCCATTGCGCTTTTTTACGTGCGCCGCGCTCTTTCCATGGCACATTTGTACCTGCATTGCGCTCTTCCCATAGGCGGCGTTCGTACTTACAGGGAGTTCTTCTCGTGTAGCTTCTCTTACTTACCTTGAGCTCTTCTCATGGCGCTTTTCTTACTTACAATGCGCTTTTCTTACTAATGCTACTCTTACACTGTGCCGAATTCCAACAAAAAAAAGAAAAGTACATGGACAACGCGCATTTTCATTTGCTGCTGTTAAAACATGGAACTCCCTTCCTTATTCTGTCAGACATAGTCCATCCTATTCTTCTTTTAGATCAAATCTGAAAACGCACCTGTTCACACAGCATTTTCTAGACTAACCAGTAACTCCCAAACTGTCTGGTGACCCCTGCAGCAGCCAGTGATCTGGAAATCGTGTGCTGCTACTTTTTTCTCTTTTTTCCTTGTGCAAACTACAAATCGGTTTATCTAGTCAGATAAATGGATGTGCATAAGCACGAGCTTGGTTTTGTGATTATATCTGCGGCTTTTTTGTGTGTACGCCATGTATGCAGATTGTGTAGGTATATTAGTATTCATGTGTGAGTGCATGTGTATGTGTTGTATGTATGTGTGTGCGCCTGTCTGTATGCGTGTGTGTGTGTTTGTGTGCGTGTGTGTGTGTGTGTGTGTGTGAACGTGTGTCTGTGTGTCTGTGTGTATCTGTGAATGTGTGTGGTCATAGCATGTGTGTGTGTATGCGCACGCGTATGTGCGTGCGCACGCGTGTGTTTGTTTGCGACTGCATGGATTTAAACGATGAATTTGCTTTTGTACTCCTGTTCTTTTTGTGTATTAATGCTGTATTTTGGTTTTGTACATGTGTATAGCAATGTCATTGTAAAGCGCTTAGAGCTTCTAGGTAAGCGCTCTATAAGTTTCCATTATTATTATTATTATTATTACACTGTGCCGAATTGCCCTTGCGAATAGAATTTTCCAATAATTAACAATGATCGGGACATGGTCGCAAGACATTCGTAAATGTTCTTAACCATTCGCCACCATTCGTCTCTTGTTTTGAACATAGCAACATGTTCCTAGTATTCGCAAAGAAGTCATATCCTTAACTTTTTTGCAACGTACTGGTAAGATTTCGCAAGACATTCGTAAGCATCGCAATGTATTCGTAACGCTCGCAAGGCATTCGCAACCATTCGTTATGCCTGTCTCACACTGTGCCGAATATCGATCTTGCGAATATTCGTAAGCATCGCAATGTATTCGTAACGCTCGCAAGGCATTCGCAACCATTCGTTATGCCTGTCTCACACTGTGCCGAATATCGATCTTGCGAATATAGATTCGTATGCATTCGCAATGATCAGTAGACATTCGCAAGCACTCGCAACCATTCGTAAGACATTCGCAAGGATTCGTAAGGCTTCGAATAGTCAATATTTTTCCTGTCCATTAGTCTCTTTTTTTGGGCCAAATACAACATGTTCATATACACATTTCTTGCGATTGTCTTACGAATAGTTGCGAGTGCTTGCGAATGTGTACCGATCATTGCGAACGCCTTGCAAGCGCTACGAATACCTTTACGATGATTACGAATGGCTTGCGAATACTGAAGAATATGCATTCCTTGCGAATGTTAGGAGCATGTTGTTAATATTCGCAACAAGAGACGAACGGTGGCGAATGGTTAAGAACATTAATTTTACGAATGTCTTGCGACCATGTCCCGATCATTACGAATTATTGGTGAATTATATTCGCAAGGAAAATTCGGCACAGTGTAAGAGCAGTATTACGAACAATGCGAATTGCATAATCGCTTTATTCGTAAAATGTTTGCAAGCACTCGCAACACTCGCAAGGCCACTCGCAACGTTCGTAATACATCCGCAAGACATTCGTATATGGATTTGTATGCATTCGCAATGATCGGTAAGGCTTCGAATTTTCAATATTTTTTCCTGTCCATTCGTCTTTTTTTTGCCGAATACAACATGTTCATATTCGCAAGGATATTTGGCACAGTGTAAGACAGGCATTACATTGGGCTTTTCTTATTTCGCATTCCTTATTTATAGTGCAGTGTCCCCATGCGCTTTTCGTTCTTGCATTGCGCTCTCCACAATCGCGCTGTGCGATAACACTCCGAGTATAATCCTAACAGACTGCTCAGAATAGCGCGGGTCATTTTTTTCTGGAATGAGGACGCAGCGTTCGTCATAGAACTGGTTCTTATCGTCTAGTGTGGGCGGTTTACGATCTAGTAAAGATGCAGTCAAGATGCATCGTTTGAGATAAACGGCGTAATGATTTAGTAAAGTAGGCTAGACTGTGTGTGATTGTGAGGTGTTGGATTGCATTGCCCGTGTTTAATGTATGAAAGTTGGCTTTTTAGTATTCTGGTAGGTGTGGATGTTTTTTGTGTGCGGTTGGACTTTGAATTTGTTGTGACAAGGTATGTATTTCTATTTTCTTCATCATTGTAATGTGTTCCATAGTTTCTTTGTTTGATATGAGAGAGAGAGAGAGAGAGAGAGAGAGAGAGAGAGAGAGAGAGAGAGAGAGAGAGAGAGAGAGAGAGAGAGAGAGAGAGAGAGAGAGAGAGAGAGAGAGAGAGAGAGAGAGAACAAGACAAGACAAGAGTTCTTTATTAACGAGGGTAATGGCATAAGCTAACAAGTGGTTTTTCTTACATCTAGCCCTCGCCCATAAGAGGACTAATCTAATGATAATATGTTTTAAAAATGTTAGAATATCAATCAAAGAAATAATAAAAACAAACAAACAAACAACTAACCTACTAAACAAACAAACAAACAAACAAACACAAATATACATTCAAACGAACATAAAATATTGTTGTCAAGGGCATAATGAAAACAAGCAAGGAAAAACACGTCAAACGTCGAGGTAAGAAAAAACCCTCGAACTGGGAAATCTAAGGAACTATACTACATTGCAAGTAATAACAATGTAGCATCGTTACATAAGTCATGTCATGAAATCTATTAGAAACATTTATCTACTGAAACGTGTGAAAGGTAAAAACAAGGCATCAGAAAAAGTGAGAGAGAGAGAACTCGAACTCGAACTCGAACTCGAAAACTTTATTACCGAGGGATGATAGCATTAGGTCCATATGGTCCTTTCTTACAGCTAGTCCCTACTATAATACACACATGAAACAAAGAGAGACTTAGACTCTTAGAGGGAGAGAGAGAGAGAGAGAGAGAGAGAGAGAGAGAGAGAGAGAGAGAGAGAGAGAAGACAGACAGACAGACAGACAGACAGACAGACAGACAGAGAGACAGACAGACAGAATCAGGGTGAAACAGCAGAAGAGAGGCGCCTGTGATTGGCTGAATGGCTAACCACGCTTCAGTGTTCTTGTTCTGTCTTCCATTCGTTGCATTGTCTCTGTTTTCCTCCTTAGTAAAATCAAGAGTTGCATCTTTACTGTACCAACCTTTTTTTCAAACAGAGCAACTTTATTTTCTGCATTGTCACTTTTTCCACTCTACGAAGTAACATTAGGAGCTTCAACTTTACTACAATCCTTCGCCAAACAGATCAAATTCATGCGACGACATTGTCTCTTTTTCCTCCCAAGTAGCACCGGTAGCTGTGACTTTACTACACTTTTAATTCCTTGACAA
Source organism: Littorina saxatilis (assembly GCF_037325665.1). Classification (NCBI taxonomy): domain Eukaryota; kingdom Metazoa; phylum Mollusca; class Gastropoda; order Littorinimorpha; family Littorinidae; genus Littorina; species Littorina saxatilis. The sequence continues at coordinate 47,540,052 of NC_090256.1, forward strand.
ACAGATCACATTCATTCACGGTATTGTCTCCTTTTTCCTCCTTAATAGTAACAACTGACAGGAAGTCCATCTTTACTTCAACCCTAGTCCAAGCAGACCGGCAAAGTTAGTGACGCCACCCAGGGAGTCTGTGAGCGTTGGGGCCACGGTGAAGTAAAGCTTTGGAACTGTTCGAGTGGCCAGTTAATGCGTCAGTCCTCTCTCTCCTTGCTTCTCCCACTTCACAACCTCTTAAAAAAAGGCGCTGCTCTTTGAAAAGAGGAAATGAAAAGGGGGTAAGAACGGGCCACGCGCCGTCCGAGAAAAAAAACCCGACGTGAACTCATTTCATTGGCTGAAAGAACGCCGTGACTTAATTTGATTGGTCCAGACGGGCCCCGGCATGGCTCCGCGCGCCATTGAGGAAGGGGAGCTGACGTGTGCGTCACAGGGAGCGCCCATTGTGAGGAAGCAGAAATTATTTCTTTCCGCACAATGGTCAAAAAACACTCAGGGACAGTCCTCCCTAAAGTGCGGCAAATTGATCGTCGTCAGACGATCAGGAAAATCGACGCGCAACGCTTTTATTTGGTATCGGCTAATCAAAATGGCGAACCGTTTAAGACACGAACTGTCCCGTCATTCCCTTTTGCATCTCAGCAGACCTTCCTCCATCTCTACTCTACTCCTTTCCTCACTCCGAGTCTCCCGGTCATTCATCAACCCCACCCTACCCCATTCAAGCTCGTATCCCAACTTCCTTCTCTCTCTTCTTTTATTCGATGATTTCTGCTTCACTGATTTGAAAGCGTTTTCTCGTCGTTCAAACTCACTTCCGGTTCGGTCCGTCCGTTGGAAAAACTCCACCGGATATTGTCAGCTGGTGTGTGACGTCATTACGTCGTTTCCTGAAAAAAGCGTCTGTAAAGTCTTTTCTGACCTCAAGTGAGATATCGTCTTCCGCGTTTCAAGGTCTATTTTTTACGCTTAGTTTGAGAGAAGATTGCAATGTCCGTTCTGCCCTCTGCACGTTTGATAGGTCGTTCAACTCTCTGTATCTGTCTGTCTGTCTCTCTCTCTCTCTCTCTGTCTCTCTCTCTCAGGCTCTTTGTCTGTCTGTCTCTCTCTCTCTCTCTCACACACACACACACACACACACACACACACACACACACACACACACACACACACACACACACACACACACACACACACACACACACACACACACTCGAACACTTTCATCCAAAATCAAATATACTGCTTACGTTCCAAAATTAAAACCAAAAAACAACAAAAATAACCAAGAATGGTAATCAGCTTACTAGCCGTCGTACTTGAAAGGGACATGGACGTTTTTCTAAGCGAAGTTCATTCTCTATGTCATAAAATGTGTGTCTGTCTGTTCACTCTAAAGACCTTTGGGTCGAAGTACCGAGATTGTTTTGTCATAAATCAAAGGTTCCAATAACCTACCATTCTTTTTTTTTTTCAAACACTTTAATCCAAAGGCTGAGGGGGGAGTTACATCTGGAACAACCTACATGCAAACTTTTTCCAGTGGGTCTTTTTTAGAATCGCTCGCACATACACACACACACACGCACCCTCGACTCCCTCTCGACCCCAGTCTGCAGGAGTGCATTCAGTCTGTGATGTTATTCTGAATGGATTAATATCTGAATTTAGAAAAACAACATGCAGGCTATTGAAGAAAGAAGACATAATTTTTGGACAAAATATATAGGTAAAGATATTGTCAGGAAGCGCGCGCCAATGTGTGCCCATTCCTACTCAGAGAGAATGAGCTCCATGTCCTTGTGCAACCTTACCCATGCAACCAACTAACACGAAAACCAATTTTTGTTTTAAAGCTTATAGACCTTTTACAGAGTACCCCCCCCCCCCCCCATAAAAAAAAATGGAAACAAGTTTATCATAGCTTGGGTTACGCAAGTGCATCTACCACTTAAGTACATGCAGCAGCCGCACTCCCACCAAAAGCCAAGCGCAAAAAAAGTTTTAAATTAACCACGCAACTGCACACACATGTACACCTACATCGAGTTACGTTCAACCTAAAAGGACAGGGCTAAAAGCAACAAACCCCTTTCCCCTCTCCTGGCTGTATAAATGGATTAGGTCCCCGGGATAAACTGCAGAATCAACCATCCAATTTCCCCAGCGTGTCGCTCCTTGAATCCTTCGCTGTCGATTTCCCGTCCTGCAATGTAAATATCGCACGTGCGAGAACGACATGCTAATGTCTGTGACCAAAGGTCGCGCGTGCTCATCCGCACGCCGATCACAAGACCGGAAGTCGTTGAGCGTGCTGGGATAGGAAATGAGAACGAGGCGGGAAGTTAATCCAAAATGGCATGAGGAACCTGCACAGACTACAGGATTCTGGAATCTGTGGGGTTTCTTTTATTTTCATTCTTCTAGTTAATAGCCGAAAACAGCACAACAGAGGACAGAAGGAGGCCTAGAGTGCAGGGCTCAACATCTTTGCGGATTATTTTGCTGAACAGGCTACACTAGAATGCAGGCACATTTATACAACAAACTGAAGATAGGCAAACAGAGAAGGAGCGAAGCTGTATAATATATATGTTTCGTGACCTTGCGGTCCTCAGGCCTGGCGCTCACCCATGAACTTCAGCAGGACAGACGACGCACTGCACATGATCACAGCCCGCTACACGTTACGTGAAAGGAAAACAGGCCAAGTACTCGTCATAATCCCTATCGCAGCATCAATAATATGCAGTGCGTCTTCTGTGCCGCTGACTCTGCGCAGGTATATTCTGCCCTTAAAGATGACGGCAACTTTCGTTCGCGCCACAGGGGTGGACGTGTGAAGAAGCGAACGAGGAAGATTGAAAAAGAAGGTGACATTTTTTGGAGGTGGATTTGCTCAGCACCAAACAGAAAAAGTAATTGTTGTCGTTGTCTTTTAATGTTAACAGTCAGTCCACTGCAAAGCTGGTGGAATCCGAATAGGATAAACGGACAGCTAAGGGGCTCCGCTCACATACGTAAATTCAGCAGGACCGACGACGCACTGCACATTATCCCAGCCCGCTACACGTTGCATGAAAGGAAAACAGGCCAAGTACTCGTCATAATCCCTATCGCGGCATAAATAATAGGAAGTGCGTCGTCTGTGCCGCTGAAACTGCGCAGGTATATTGCCCATAAGGTCACTTTGTCGTTGGTTTGTAGGTGTTAACGTTCATTCTAAAAGGCAGGGCAACGCCGGAAAGGAGGCATGTTGTGCAAAGTTACATCTTTGCAGAGATGGATTCCGTAATTGGCAAATAGAAAGATCATTGCTGTCGTTGTCCCCGGGTGTTCTTGGTCATTCTACTACAGGATCTAATCTTCATATGCGTGGATTTAGTATTTGGCCGAACAGAAAAGTCACTGTTGTCGTTGTCTTTCGGTGTTCAATCATTATACCACAAGATTTAATCTTTGTGGGAGTGGATTTAGTATTTGGCCTAACAAGTCAAGCTTACCACGAACAGATATTCGTTGTCTTTGGGTGTTCATGGCCGTCAAACTGCAAAGCTCAATCTTTATCAGTGTGGATTGTTACTACCAACAAACAGGGAAGTCACTCTGGCTTTATCTTTTGGTGTCCACATTCATTTGAGTGAAAATGTCGAGATATAGTGTAAATCTAACCGTAATGATCCGCACCATTTTTTTCTTAAATGGAAGGAAGTACGTTATTGTTAGTCAGTAGCCGAGTATTAGCCCTGATGAGAATTAGTCTGTCATACGCAAAAGGTTCACGTCGAGAAGGCGTTGTAGTCTAAGATTATGACGTTTACTGGATGTATTGACAAGAAACATTGAAGCCATTGCACGGGACAAAAACGTTTCGCGTTTTATTTATTAAGTGCTGTAAATGATGGTATGAAGACATACGAAAAAGGAAGGGCATGAACTGGTCAATATTAGAACCCCTATCCCTTCCTCCCTGTCCACCCAACCTACTTGACTTACTTTACTGAAGCCTCCGGGGGAACCTAGGGCAGTAACCTCCCCCAACCCCCGCACCCTTTCCCGTCCTCCGGCCATTTTCGCCGCAGGACACGGAACTACACACAACAAGAGCTGCCCGTTGCTGGAAGAGCGCTCCGAGGATTGCCGCTTCGATAACAGTTTGTTGTTTTCCATTATCTGGAGGCAAAAGAACAGGAAGTGTAATTGTTTTTGGAGACGTTAGCCCACGCACAATTCTCGCAAATATTCCCACTGGTTGATGGATCGGACAGAGCAATTAGGGGACACACAACACAAGGCACTATCGGGTTACCTTGCCGAAAGTGTCTTTGTCAGTGCTACGATCCTCCGGGCAATGCATCAATTATTGTAGGCCTGATGCAGCGCTTCTCATTGCGGAACAGATGTATGATCATATTTGTTTTCCATTTGCCCACAATATAGATCGAGCAAGCTGACTTAGGATTGCCGTACTGTACGGTACTGTACACAGAGCAGTTCAGAGATTGGAGCCGATGATAATGATGTGTTAATAAGGATGATGATTTAATTGTACAGCCCCTTACAATCCATAGGAAAAATGTGTCCAATGGGAGAACGTATATACTAAACATACAATAGAAGAAAACAACAATATCTAATGAATTCTGATTGGTGTGAAAGCGCAGACACAGACCCATAGGCCTAACCACACATTTGCAGCAAGAATGGTATCATTTTAATCCCAATGCTACACTGGATTTAAACAAAATTGTATTCAAAATGTATCAAATGAAACGATAAATAATGTATCGATTAAACATTCGATTTCCCTTCTTTGAGCCATGTGACGTCAGAGGCCGACAAAACTTCATATTTAGGCGGCCAGCCGAGACAACAAAATAGTGCATGTTTGTGTGCGTTCAGTCATGAAAACTGAAAAAAATTCTAACCAAGATCGATCGCGATTCATAAATGTTATTTGTATTTGTGACCAAAAAATGACATTTAACACAGATCTCGACAGTCATTGTTCACCTGTTGCCCCACACTTTGAAGTAAACCCATTTTTTACTTCAAAGTGTGGGGGGATCTTCCCACACTTTGAAGTAAACTCAGTTTTTACTTCAAAGTGTGGGGGGATCTTCCCATACTTTGAAGTAACTTACTTCAAATCGTGGGACTTTTGCATCGCCTGTTTGAGCCTGATGAT
>NC_090256.1:47545436-47572940 GCF_037325665.1 Littorina saxatilis
TTGAAGTAAACCCATTTTTTACTTCAAAGTGTGGGGGGATCTTCCCACACTTTGAAGTAAACTCAGTTTTTACTTCAAAGTGTGGGGGGATCTTCCCATACTTTGAAGTAACTTACTTCAAATCGTGGGACTTTTGCATCGCCTGTTTGAGCCTGATGATTTTGTCACAAAAAATGGCAAAGTCTTTTGGATGAGTGAACAGAAAAAGTGAGCGAGCCAAGAAACATAGTGATGTTTGTTATCAGGCTTTAAGCAATCTCCCATTGTTGAGTGTGACGAAAACTCGTGGTGACGATTTTAAAACATGTTGGGTCATGCGGAGACTATCTGGGAACAATTGGGCTAATTCGGCACGATTTTACAAGCATGGGCTCACTGTAAAAAGCCCCCCCTACGACATTTCTCCACAAAATGTCCCCACTGTCACAATTTCCCGCCAAATGTCCGCAACTGCGATAATTTCCCGCCAAATATTCCAACTGCAACAACTCCCCGCCAGATGTCCCAGCTACGATAATTCCCACCAAAATGTCCCCACTACGACATTTCCCCGCAAAATGGCCTCCACTGCGACAATTCCCCGCCAAACAGCCTATCTACAACGATTCGTCGCCAAATGTCCCCACTACGACAATTCCCCGCATAGTGTCCCCACAACGACAATTCCCCGCATAGTGTCCCCCACTGCGACAATTCCCCGCCAAATGTCCCCACTACGCCAAACTCCCTGGAAAATGTCCCCACTGCGACAATTCCCCGCCAAACGGCCCCACTACGACAATTCCCCGCCAAATGTCCCCATTACGCCAATTATCCCTGGAAAATGTCCCTACTACGACAATTCCCCGCCAAACTGACCCACTACGACAATTCCCCACCTAGTGTCCCCCAATGCGACAATTCCCCGCCAAATATCCCCACTGCAACAATTCCCCGCCTAGTGTCCCCCACTGCGACAATTCCCCACCAAATGTCCCCACTACGCCAATTCTCCCTGGAAAATGTCCCCACTGCGACAATTCCCCGCCAAACGGCCCCACTACAATTCCCCGCCAAATGTTCCCATTACGCCAATTCTCCCTGGAAAATGTCCCCACTGCGACAATTCCCCGCCAAACTGACCCACTGCGACAATTCCCCGCCTAGTGTCCCCCAATGTGACAATGCGACGAATTGTTGTTGTGGGGCCGTTGGGGGGGGGGGGGGAGGATTGTCGCAGCTGGGACATTTCCAGGGAGGATTGTCGCAGTGGGGACATTTGGCGGGGAATTGTCGCAGTGGGGGACACTTCGTGAGGAATTGTCGCAGTGGGGATTTTTGGCGAGTAATTGTCGAAGGGGGAGACATTTGGCGGGGAATTGTCGTAGTGGGGCCATTTGGCGACTAATTGTCGTAGTGGTGCCGTTTGGCGACGAACTGTCGTAGTGGGGACATTTGGCGGGTAATTGTCGCGGCGGAGGACACTTGGTGGGGAGTTGTTGCAGTGGGGATATTTTGCGGGGAATTGTCGTAGTGGGGACATTTGGCGGGGAATTGTCGTACTGGGAACATTTGAAGACGAATTGTCGTAGTGGGGACGTTGGGCGGGGAATTGTCGCAGTGGAGGCCATTTGGCGGGGAATTGTCGTAGTGGGAACATTTGGCGGGGAAATGTCGCAGTGGGAGACACTTGGTGTGAAATTGTCGTAGTGGGGACATTTTGGCGGGGAAATGTCGCAGTGGAAGACACTTGGTGGGGAATTGTCGCAGTGGGGGACATTTGGCGGGTAGTTGTCGTAGTGGGGGCATTTGGCGGGGAACTGTCGTGGTGGGGACATTTTCCAGGGCGAGTGGCAACATTTCGCGGGGAATTGTCGCAGTTGGGATATTCGGCGGGGAATTATCGCAGTTGGTATATTTGGAGAAGAATTATCGCAGATGCAGACATTTGGCGGGAAATTGCGACAGTGGGGACACTTGGTGGGGGAGTTGTCGTAGTGGGGACATGTTCCCGGGAGCCCATGCTTGTAAAATCGTGCCGAATGAGTCCGAGTGTTCTCAGATAGTCTCCGCGTGACCCCACATGTTCTAAAATCGTCACCACGTGTTTTCGTCACACTCAACAATAGGTCATTGCTTTGGGTTGATAATAAACATCACTGTGTTTCTTGGCTCGCTCACTTTTTCTGTTCACTCATCCAAAAGACTTTGCCATTTTTTTTGACAAAATCATCAGGCTCAAACAGGCGATGCAAAAGTCCCACGCTTTGAAGTAAGTTACTTCAAAGTGTGGGAAGATCCCCCCACACTTTGAAGTAAAAACTGAGTTTACTTCAAAGTGTGGGAAGATCCCCCCACACTTTGAAGTAAACAATGGGTTTACTTCAAAGTGTGGGGCACATCACCACACTTTGAAGTAATTTACTTCAAAGTGTGGGATTACTTCAAAGTGTGGTGCAACATTCACCTCGATTGCTGGCGCGGTCTCGGAGGAACACTGACTGTTGATCTCCATCTGTGTTAAATGTCATATTTTGGTCAAAAATACAAATAACGTATAGTATACGACTAGGACACGAACTCATAATGGTGAACGTGACAATACGAAACCAGGAAGAACATATCGAAGGCCATGCGGGGGGGGGGGGGGGGGGTGCAAAAGCATCACAGAGGAATTTAGAGAGAGACAGGCAACACAAGGAAAAAAAGAAAGGAAATAGAAACTCTGAGAAATGCAGCATGAGTTTTCAAAACATAATATACGGTATATTTTTTTCTTCAAGAAAAACAGTTATTCATTACGTGTATACGTTTTGACAATGTTGATTATTATATTAACTATTCGTTTAAAGGCACAGTAAGCCTCCCGTAAACCATCACAGATACGGTCAGGCTTACTGTCCGGGCGTGATTTCCGGTATTGAATATTCATAACAGCCGTCCAGCACCAAAACGAGGCGCCATTGTTGTAGAGGACCAAGTCCACGAAAATAAATTCTTTGAAAATTTCTCACGCTCGACAGAAAGCAGCCAGGATGTTCCCGTTCGGTGAGCGTTAAAATGGAAGTATGCTTGGACTGTATGTAGACGCTCGGGGAGCTCTGTGATGGTTTACGAGTATAAATGTTGAAAATGTTGATTATTAGTTATGCTATTCGAATAATAAAACTCAACTGCACAGTGGTCGCATGCATTATATGAATCACTTATTTTTTAGTATGGTTAAAAAATGGATCTTAAAGGTAATGATGACCTTGGAAATACATTTTTTACCGATAGGAATTTTTTTAAATTTTCTTAGTAACAATCACTTTGTGATTTGAATGTATTGTTATTGGTATTATAAGTTAGTATCCCTCTTTATTGCTTGTGTCGACCTCCCCCCCCCCCCCCCACTTCCCCATCCGAATACCAACGGAAAAACTCGCAAACCGACGAGTCGATACTTATTCACATTAACGTGAACTCACGTGTAATATTTGAAGTTATCAACGGGTTGCATAATTATCGATTAGTTCGAGTGAACGATTTCCCAGAATTACCCATTCTTCTTTTAGTAACGTCGGCTTTCGGAAAAAGGCCAATGGGCGATGGTATCACCGCGCGACGACTGCATGCAATGATCGTTAACGACTGCTAATTATAATGTACTTCTGGTTTCCTTTACATGGTACTTTATTGTATAACAAGGACTTCGCTGTTTTTCTCATGAGATATAACGTTTAAAGTGTTTTTCTGCTGCTGTGTCTAATTGTGTCCACTCCACCACGTTCTTTTTCTCTCAGCAGATAAATTGTTGTTTTGTCATGTACCGAACAACGTTAAAAATAAATGTCAGTCGATAACTTGACAAGGTTCTCTGATATTGAGAGAGAGACACTGACACTGACACTGACACTGACACAGTTTAATTGAATATGGGCCTACAGCCCCTTTCAATGGGGGGGGGGGGGGGGGTACACATGAATCACAGGAAAAAATAGAAAACATGATTTTTAAACGTATGCAAAATACACAGTGGTTTGTTCCAAGCTTTCCTGTATCTATAATCTTGCACATCAATGCTGCTTAATATATACATACAACCGAACAATAAATACAGCAACAACAAAACCTTCAGCGACAATTAATCCTCATTATCATTTAACATTGACAATCTTAACTGAAATGCAAAAAACAAAAACTTTGCTAAATCTACAATTGTTTCTGTGTCTTGTTTTTTTAAACATGGTAATCATACTGCCCAACTGATCACCAACACTTAAAAACTGTGCTAAATACTTTATTCTTAACTCACAATATGTTTGGCATTCAAACAAAAAATGGATTTCGGTCTCTAATTTATCTTCACAAAAGGGGCAACACTTGTTTTCTGTTGAATTTTGGAAGCGATATCTGTGGATATTTATCTGTGAAACGCCCATTCTAAATTGAGCGATGACATTTCTGTACACATCTTTCCATACAATGTCCACATAACGTTCTTTTTCAAAACAGGCTTTATATTTTCCATACAGTGATAGGCGCTCACTCGAGTCCAAATGATTACGCCAATCATGACAGAAGGAACTGCAGAGCCTCTCCTTCAGTTCTGCAAAAAACACCCTCTCGTTTCCACATCCAAACATCCAAACTTGGTAAAATCCATTTTCACACAGAACTGCCTTTACATGCGTTACCCATGTGATACCACCTTTTTCGTGGAGGTTGAACAACATTTTGTATGCCTTCTTTGAATAAAAATTGTCTGGCTGTCTCAATAACCGTAACCAATATTTAATCAACCTTGTGACTGTTGTCACCCAAAGAGGATACCTACCCAATTCACCATACACAACATCATTGGGAGTTTTATCTACTACGTGCAGAAACCGTTTACATGCAAATAAATGAACACGTTCCAATTGGTCATACTTCTCATAACCCCAAATTTCGGCTCCATATGATAATATTGGCAATACTTGCGCATCAAATAACTTAAAAAATACATCAAATGAGTTACAACCCATGTTCTTTAAAGTATTCAAAATTTCGATCGTGCTTCGCTTTGCTCTTGTTGCTGCGTCTTCAATTGCGACGCCATAACTATGTCTTGTTGAAAAGGTGAGGCCAAGATATTTATACGAATTTACAACCTCCAACTGATTCCCATCAAAAATCCATTTTTCTCTTGCACTTAAAAATCCGCCTTTTCTGAAAACTATTATTTTTGATTTATCTAGATTTACTCTAAGGCCCAGTCGTTGCATTACTGTACATAGAACGTTTAACTGGTTCTGTAATCCAACAACAGTGGATGCTATCAAAGTGAGATCGTCAGCAAACAATAACAAAAAAAGTTCAAGTTCCGTAGGACCGAGGGACACACCATGTTTGCCCTTTTCAATAATTTCGTTTGCCAACTCATTAATTAACAAGGAAAACAGCATTCTGGTTTCCTTTACATGGTACTTTATTGTATAACAAGGACTTCGCTGTTTTTCTCATGAGATATCACGTTTAAAGTGTTTTTCTGCTGCTGTGTCTAATTGTGTCCACTCCACCACGTTCTTTTTCTCTCAGCAGATAAATTGTTGTTTTGTCATGTACCGAACAACGTTACAAATAAATGTCAGTCGATAACTTGACAAGGTTCTCTGATATTGAGAGAGAGAGAGAGAGAGAGAGAGAGAGAGAGAGAGAGAGAGAGAGAGAGAGAGAGAGAGAGAGAGAGAGAGAGAGAGAGAGAGAGAGAGAGACGGAGATAGAGTGAACGAGATAGAAAGATAGTGGGCTGCGTCAGTACATAAAGGTGAGGGAAACTCTTAGAAAGTTTATTGTGAATTTACATCACTTTGATTTAGATTCTCCGGCACAACCCCAATTAATTTGGATAATGGGGCAGCAAGTGAGGGGTTTGAGGGAGAGGATTTGGTATGGTGGTTTCAGACGCATGGCTACGGAAAGGGGGGAGGGGAATGAAGTCGTGCAGAATGGGTTGGAAGTTGTGGGGTTGAAAGTAGGGTAGCTTGAGGGGGGGGGGGGGGGGGGGGAGGGTATGGGATATGGTGTGGGGGATGGGAGGATGAGGGTTAAGGACTGAGGAGGTGACATAAAACTCGAGGATTGTTGAGCGAAGGTTTTCCTTCACGCGGTCCTGAGCCTGTGATTCATAATAATAACATGTCCTCGAGCTATGATCGTTTTCCGTCTTTATCGGAGACAAGGTTTTCTTCGCATTCTTTTTTGCTCAGCATTCTGACTCACAGGCAGGAAGAACTGACTCTCGTAATCTGCTTGGCCCCTGTGAAGTAAGGGTGAACCACTTTTGTTTTTAATGTGGAGAATAATGTTGAATTCTGTTAACCCAAGGGATTGCCGATGAGCTGGTTATTTCATGAGAAACTTTGGGTGAAAAATGTATTGTGAATGGTGTTTAATAATGTGTGTCCATGATCTGTTTACTGTCCATAGAGTGTGAAGCTGAGAGAAAGAGTGAGACTGAAGGAAAACAATAATAACTTAGTAAGAATTAAAATGATTATAAAAAAAAAAAAAAAAAAAAAAAAAAAACGCACGCACATGTGTGATTAACAATGTCTGATCTCCTAAAAGAAAAGAAAAAAAAAATAATGTGTGTGTGTGTGTGTGTGTGTGTGTATGTGTGTGTGTGTGTGTGTGTGTGAATGTGTGCGTGTGTGGTGTGTGTGTGTATATATATATGTTTGTTAGTGTATGTGTGTTTGCATGTGTGGGTGGGTGTAACTATGCGCATGTGTGTGTGTGTGCGTGCGCGCGCGCGCGCGCGCGTGTGTGTGTGTGTGTGTGTGTGTGTGTGTCCGTCCATCTGTCTTGTTGGTCAGTCCGTCCGTCCGTCTCTGTCTTTATCTCGCTCTCGCTCTCGCTCTCGATCTCTCTCTCTCTCTCTCTCTCTCTCTCTCTCTCTCTCTCTCTCTCTCTCTCTCTCTCTCTACGTGTGTGTGTGTGTGTGTGTGTGTGTGTGTGTGTGTGTGTGTGTTTTGGTGCGTGTGCGTGTGCGTGTGCGTATTCGTTCGCGCGTTAAAAGTGAAGAGTAATCTGTCTGAGTGCATGGTAACAATGTTAGCGTGTAAATGTGGCTAGTTAAGTTTAAGTCGAATCTTTCAATAATCCCGAATAACTACAAGCTCCAGCAAGCCGAAGCCTTTAATCCCAATCCGCATTAACCACTCAACCGCCACCCACGCCAAGGCAGGACACAAACGGAGCCCCGTATTTACCACGCTTACACAGCCTGCAAAGCCATAAACATGCTGGAGTCTGACCAAGTCTCATGGTTTTGTCATTTCATCTTCGCCCAAGCTCACGTCTCAGGGATTTATCATTGGAACAAACAAATGATGTATGGATTCGATTTGGCCAGGCAGACAGAACATCAACCATCGAAGCCCTTCTATCACAAGAAAACAATCAGTGCTTGAATAGTATCTGCAAAATTCTAGACGGACTCAGCATCGATGGGTTTCCTAATAAAATATTCATGCACGTTTAACCTCTGCAAAATTCTAGACAGACCCAGCATTGATGTGTTTCAGAAGAATCGAATCATGCCAGAATTGTCCTTGCATAGTTTCTTACAGACGAGTCAGCTTCGATGTCTGTTGGTGATAAGAACAGAACCATGCCAGAATTGCCCCCACTAAGTTTAAAGACAGTTTCAGCATTGACGCCTTTCAGTCATGAGTACCGAATCCTAGCTGCCAGAATTGTCCCCTCAAAGTTGCAGACAGACTCAGTCTCGACGCCTTACATTCATAAAAAAACCAAAACAATGCCAGAAAAGACATTCGCAAAGTTCTAGACAGACTAAGCCTGCGAGCATGTTTTTGTTATTACAGGGTACGAAACCCTCCAGTGTGTAGCCCCTGCAAAGTTCTAGACATCGAATCATTTCAGACATACGAGTAAGAAGAGAATCTGCAACAGTAGAGGCCCCGCAAAGTATAGACATATTCAGCATCGAGGCCTTTGAGTAATAAATAATAGAATCTTGTCAGTATAGCCCCCGCAAAGTTCTAGACATATTCAGCATCGAGGCCTTTCCGTCATAACAATGGAATCTTGTCAGTATAGCCCCCGCAAACTTCTAGACAAACTCGATAATCGAAACCTTTCAGAAGATGAGAATATGATTCATCATGGATATAATTCTTAGACACCCTCGACATGCAACGCTTTTCAGCCATATTTACAGGAGAAAAAACCCACCCAGTATAACCCCGCCCTGTTCTAGGCAGACTCAGAATCGACGCCTTTCAGACACAAGAACAGAAGATTTTGTCACTTATCTTCGACTAAGCTCACGCCTCAAGATTTTGTTATGGAATTCATTTTCTTCAGCAGACTGAACATCCACCATCGACTCCTTTTAGTCACAGCATCCTATTAGTAAATCCTCTCCAAAGTTCTAAACGGATTCAGCATCGACGCATTTGAGTCATAAAAACAGAATCCTGCTAGAATACATTATAGCCCCCGCAAAGTTCTGCATAGACAGACTAAGTCTTAGCCATCGTCACGTAGTGGGCCCCTTTTCTGGAAATACGTAGGAGCTTGTACGTGCTCGTTGGTTCGATCTTATTGTTATTCCTTGTCCGACGTGATTGTTTTTGCTTAACATTGATCTAGTTGGGGTCGACCTGAAGTTGAAATACAAGTACGCTTGTCTGTTTGAGTATTGTTTGGGAATATGTGTTTTGTTCCTTTGTGTAGTTTTGCCATTATTGTCATTACCTATTGATTTTCTTGGAAGTTAACCGGTAAACTACCAGAACACTCGATCTGGTACTTTGTGAGATACCTTTGTCATAGAGGCTTCACGCAGAAAGAACAAAAAATAGATATAAAGAAAGGATTCGTAATTATTTGTATTGTTTCTTCAGCTGAAAAAGAAAGGAAGGAGAAGAAAAAAAAAAATGGACAGAGAGAAAATAAAAAAAATGCTTCAGTAGCCAAAGCCTTTCTCAGTTTGCGTTTATTCTTTTTCATATGGTCAACGTTTTATTTATTGGTAAGAGGCCAACTCTCACTTTCAAGATCGACATCTCCATTTCAAATAATCATGCACGAAAACAGTTGTTGTTTATATATGTATAGGTTACAACACGAGTGGTTTTTTATATGGCTTGTATTTCAGTCAAGACCCAGCGGATGAATATCATCGGGAGACACGAGCCTTTGGCGAGTGGCTCTCGATTGATATTCCCGCTGGGTCTTGACTGAAATACAAGCCATATAAAAAACCACGAGTGTTGTAATCTGTATATCCCATTCTACCATCAAACACAAAGTGTAGACTACTAGCGGCACTGTTGCTATCTGTGGAGTGTGAAACAGTGTTTTCAGCGAGACATGGCCTTTTTGCAACCTTAAACTAAGTGACCGTCGCTGAAAAAATAAAACGAATGAGTGCATCTATAAGTACGCAGTAACACTACTTTCAGACCGTTTAAAAGCTTTAAGTAAAGGTTCATAAGTTGCAAGAAAGTAATGAAGTCGTATAGAAATCCATTTAGTTGAAGCGCACAATTCTTTTGCGTTTCAGGTCGGCGGAACGGGGAAACCGGTTTGGCCCCCATTTGGCTTACTCGACTCGATTCAGAATCGATTCCACGTTGTTTTTTTCGAACGCATTATTATACAATTAGTCTTATTGACAGAGAAGCAAATTTTAGGGAACACATATGTAGATTTAACCATTTGCTCCCTATTTGAAATGTATCTACATGATAAACTGTTTTGCGAGTGTGTTTGCATGAACCTAAACTGGTATGGGTGCGAGGAAAACAGGACCCAAGTCTGTCACCGCCGCTTGATTGCATTTTGAAAGAATATGACTGGATTACGGAAAAATACACACATGTTAAGTTCTTAGATACCTTCATCGCCAATGTGGACTTACTGCAGAGCCAGGCAAAAGAGTAGACTTGCTCGCAAAACACGTGAAACAGCTGATGATAGCGAAGCCCAACCGTGCCAGGTAAGGACGGTCTGACAGATTCTCAAAAGTCGTCTGCTAACGAAGCAAGGGGAGGGTACTCGTGTTTTTGTTTTGGTTCGCTAGCATCTGGTTATCTTGTAAGTTGAATGTTCGTTTTTTCCCACCTGCATTGCTTTCATAATGAAAGAAACGTTTGCTTATTGCATCTCATACATCAGATCAGTTCTGAGATTCATTTTTGCGTGCAACTGATATGGTTTTCTGAGCCGTGCAATACGATTTTGGAACTTCATACAAATGTGTCACATTGTTCGGCGCGAGGTCAAAGGTCAGGAGCAAAGTAGTTCTTCGCCCAAATCGGAATCTGCACTATCATATATTTTTTTGAGTCCATGATGTATTTATTGAGCTATAAAAATACAACATATATACCCATACTGAAGTAACAGAGACAAAGAAGGGAGGTCATGGGATATATATATATATATATATATATCAGTACCACCTGACCACTGATGAGACACAATAGTGTCGAAACACGTGTCTGGTCTAAGTACAAATACAATGGTCCTCCTCAGGACTAGATTACCTTGCGATACGTCCCCCACAAAGGGACTTTGCTCTGTAAATCTCGGTCCCCCTTGAGGAGGGTCTGATGCTCCCAATAGGCTGTCTGTGAAGGGATACTTATTTCTCTCTCTATCTCTGCTAAGAGATTTTAACAAATCTCGGAAGAAAGTCTCTGCTGACTTTCAATTGTTTCTTTCACAATTTCTGATGTTTTATATATATATATATATATATATATATATATATATATACATATACAATGACATGAGTCACAACCACAACGAAACTGACAAAGCGTCTCAAATACTTTGTTGGTATCGTGGGACGCTTGCATACATTTATTTTTTTGAAGAAGAAACACAACTTAGTCGCTATATAGTCATCTTTGGCCAATACAGTCTTGAGAGACTCCAAGCAGTGTTCTCAAATTGTCCACAGGCACGACGCCAATGTTTGTTCTTGAGTCGTTTGGATCAGGATCAGGATCAGTACATTTCAGGAACCTTTTTAGGTTATCGTCGCAACGGAAGAGCATATTTTTTGTTTAAGGAACACAACTTAGTCGCTATAATCACCTTTGGTCAATACAGTCTTGAGAGACTCCAAACAGTACTCTCCAAATGTCTACAGGCACGACACCATTTCGATGCCCTGTCTACAGTCTGAATAGGACAGTTCATTGACTCCGGCCATTACAGTGCTTTGCTCGAGTGACTTCCAGACAAGCTCCAGGACAAATAAAGGACATTTCCTATCACACTTACGTTATCGCTTTGGTGATATTTTTCTTCTGTATAGCTACTTCTCTCGCCGAAGTTAGTGTAGTTTTCTGTACTTTTAGAAATGCCCTTGGGCGGTTTATTTGATGTTTTATTATTAGTTTAATTTTGACAAAGGAGAGCATTTTGTGAACGGCATGACTGAGCATTTGTGGTTACTGTTTAGTGGGGTAAAAGAAAAAATGCTGAAGGCTGAATTCAGCTGAAGCATGGTTCTTCTTCTTTCTCCCTTTCTTTCCCTTTTCTCTACTTCTTGTCCTTCTTCTCTTTTTGGTGTTCTACTTTGTCGTCTTCGTTCGTGGGTTACAAATGTTACGTACATTTGAACTTTCTCACGAGTAGACTTTATAAGCACACCGTCTCAGATTCGGACAGGCTTTGACATGGAATAAGATCATCTCACTACTTGGTCATATACCAAAAATGAACATCATGGGGGCTGTCTGTGCACGATGTGAATTTGATTATGAATTAATTGAGTGAAAGCCAGAACATCAACAAATCCAATTCACCAGCAAACAGTCAGGGCCGTTCATGTTTGAAATGTAACCAAATGGAGGGATGGTCTTATAACATGTATGTTAAAGCCTGGCCTAAACTGATAAGATGAGCCGAAGTGTTTTTAATCATGAAATAAATTGTATTGTTTCCGTATTTTTACATTTAGTCCAGTTTTGACTAAATGTTTTAACATATATAGATGGGGAATCGAAACGAGGGTCTGGTGTATGTACGTCATATCCGGCTTTTTGTGAAAGTTGAGGCCGCACTGTCACGCCCTCATTTTTTGATCAAATGGATTGACATTTTGGTCAAGCAATCTTCGACAAAGGCCGGACTTTGGTATTGCGTTTCAGCTTAGAGCATCAACAATTATTTAATGAGTTTGGTCATTACAAATCTGAGAATTGTAATTAAATTGTTTTGTTTATAAAACGACCCAAAAGTAATTTCATCTTATTTTTCATTATTTTCTGATTCCAAAAACATATAAATATGTTATATTCGGATTAAAAACGAGCTCTGAAAATTAAAAATATGAAAATTATGATTAAATTTAAATTCTAAAATCGAGTTAAAAACAACTTCATCTTATTCCTTGTCAGTTCCTGATTCCAAAACCATATAGATATGTTATGTTTGGATTAAAAACAAGCTAAGAAAGTTAAAAAGAATAGAGATACAGAAAAGCGTGTCATCCTGCTCAGCGCAACCTCTACCGCACTATACTGGCTTGTCAATTTCACTGCCTTTTCCACGAGCGGGGGACTGACGATGCTATTACGGTCTTGGTGAAAAAATGCAGTGCGTTCAGTTTCATTCTGTGAGCTCGACAGCTTGATTAAATGTAGTAATTTCGCCTCAAGGGGCTTGTTTCTCTCTAAAATGGGTTATGCCTGTCTTACACTGTGCCGAATATCCTTGCGAATATGAACATGTTGTATTCGGCAAAAAAAGAGACGAATGGACAGGAAAAAATATTGAAAATTCGAAGCCTTACCGATCATTGCGAATGCATACAAATCCATATACGTCTTGCGGATGTATTACGAACGTTGCGAGTGGCCTTGCGAGTGTTGCGAGTGCTTGCAAACATTTTACGAATAAAGCGATTATGCAATTTGCATTGTTCGTAATACTGCTCTTACACTGTGCCGAATTTCCCTTGCGAATAGAATTCACCAATAATTCGTAATGATCGGGACATGGTCGCAAGACATTCGTAAATGTTCTTAACCATTCGCCACCATTCGTCTCTTGTTGCGAATATTAGCAACATGCTCCTAATATTCGCAAGGAATGCATATTCTTCAGTATTCGCAAGCCATTCGTAATCATCGTAAAGGTATTCGTAGCGCTCGCAAGGCATTCGCAATGATCGGTACACATTTGCAAGCACTCGCAACTATTCGTAAGACATTCGCAAGAAATGTGTATATGAACATGTTGTAATTGGCCAAAAAAAAGAGACTAATGGACAGGACAAATATTGACCATTCGAAGCCTTACGAAGCCTTGCGAATGTCTTACGAATGGTTGCGAGTGCTTGCGAATATGAACATGTTGTATTCGGCAAAAAAAGAGACGAATGGACAGGAAAAAATATTGAAAATTCGAAGCCTTACCGATCATTGCGAATGCATACAAATCCATATACGTCTTGCGGATGTATTACGAACGTTGCGAGTGGCCTTGCGAGTGTTGCGAGTGCTTGCAAACATTTTACGAATAAAGCGATTATGCAATTCGCATTGTTCGTAATACTGCTCTTACACTGTGCCGAATTTCCCTTGCGAATAGAATTCACCAATAATTCGTAATGATCGGGACATGGTCGCAAGACATTCGTAAAATAATATTCTTAACCATTCGCCACCATTCGTCTCTTGTTGCGAATATTAGCAACATGCTCCTAATATTCGCAAGGAATGCATATTCTTCAGTATTCGCAAGCCATTCGTAATAATCGTAAAGGTATTCGTAGCGCTCGCAAGGCGTTCACAATGATCGGTACACATTCGCAATGATCGGTACACATTCGCAATGATCGGTACACATTCGCAATGATCGGTACACATTCGCAATGATCGGTACACATTCGCAATGATCGGTACACATTCGCAATGATCGGTACACATTCGCAATGATCGGTACACATTCGCAATGATCGGTACACATTCGCAAGCACTCGCAACTATTCGTAAGACAATCGCAAGAAATGTGTTTATGAACATGTTGTATTTGACCAAAAAAAGAGACAGGAAAAATATTGACCATTCGAAGCCTTACGAATCCTTGCGAATGTCTTACGAATGGTTGCGAGTGCTTGCGAATGTCTACTGATCATTGCGAATGCATACGAATCTATATTCGCAAGGATATTCGGCACAGTGTAAGACAGGCATAACGAATGTTTGCGAATGCCTTGCGAGCCTGACGAATACATTGCGATGATTACGAATGTTCGCAAGGATATTCAGCACAGTGTGAGACAGGCATAACGAATGGTTGCGAATGCCTTGCGAGCGTTACGAATACATTGCGATGATTACGAATGTCTTGCGAAATCTTACAAGTACGTTGCAAAAAAATTATGAATATGACTTCTTTGCGAATATTAGGAACATGTTGCTATGTTCAAAACAAGAGACGAATGGTGGCGAATGGTTAAGAACATTTACGAATGTCTTGCGACCATGTCCCAATCATTTTGAATTATTGGAAAATTCTATTCGCAAGGGCAATTCGGCACAGTGTAAGAGTAGCATTAGGGAGACTTTTTGATGATAGCATACAAGTAAAAGTCCGGAATTATTGGAGTTGTAAAATGTAGCCTTTTATAACATCAGGTTCTACAAAAGAGAGGACTTGCAGCTTAGTGGAATTATTTGTAAAAGAGTCGTATTTCTAAGGGAAAAAAAGAATCTTCCAAGTATGAGCAAAGTACAGAAGCATACAATCAAGCTGCGAGCGTTTGTCATGCGCATGCACGTACGGACCCAAAGATACGCACAGATAGAGACACACCCTCTCTCTCTCTCCCAGTCTCTCTCTATCTCGCTCTCTATCTCACTCTCTCTCTCTCTCTCTCTCTCTCTCTCTCTCTCTCTCTCTCCCAGTCTCTCTCAATCTCGCTCTCTCTCTCCCAGTCTCTCTCTCTCTCTCCCTCCCTCTCTCTCTCTCTCCCAGTCTCTCTCTCTCTCTCTCCCTCCCTCTCTCTCTCTCCCAGTCTCTCTCTCTCTCTCTCCCCCTCCCTCTCTCTCTCTCCCTCCCTCTCTCTCTCTCCCAGTCTCTCTCTATCTCGCTCTCTATCTCACTCTCTCTCTCTCTCTCCCTCCCTCTCTCTCTCTCCCAGTCTCTCTCTATCTCTCTCTCTCTCTCTCTCTCTCTCTCTCTCTCTCTCTCTCTCTCTCTCTCTCTCTCTCTCTCTCTCTCTCTCTCTCTCTCTCTCTCTCTCTGCGTGAGGAAAAAGGCAAAAGCGAAAATCGGCACTGGCTCACTTACCATAGCATATTGGGGAAAGATTGGTTTTGTCAGTAACTATTTATCAGCCATTGTATTGCCTGGACTCCCGTGAGAGAAATGTGAATGAGGGGTCTCACAAACTTGCAGTACACACGCAAAAGACACAGAAGCTGTTTTGACATTTCTGTCTGTTTCATTCGTTGTTTTTTTCCAAGGGAATATTATCTTGTGTCCTTGCGGATAATGGCTTGTATATGTATCATGTCCAGGATGGTCACGGTAAAGTTAAGATGATATGACAACTGCACTTCGGACATTGCCGCGAGTGTGTGGTTGTGTGTGTGTGTGTGTGTGTGTGTGTGTGTGTGTGTGTGTGTGTGTGTGTGTGTGTGTGTGTGTATGTGTGTGTGTGTGAGTATGAGCAAAGAGTAAAAAAGCATACAATCAAGTTGCGAGCGTTTTTCATAGCGAATACGGACGTGTGTGTGTGTGTGTGTGTGTGTGTGTGTGTGTGTGTGTGTGTGTTTGCTCATGCTGAGTTTTGTTTAATGTTTACGATAGTTAATACAAGATGAATTCGCAGAATATAATCATGCCCCCCCAAAAAAAAGAAGAAAAAGAGCGAGAGAGAGAGAGAGAGAGAGAGAGAGAGAGAGAGAGAGAGAGAGAGAGAGAGAGAGAGAGAGAGAGAGAGAGAGAGAGAGAGAGAGAGAGAGAGACAGTGTGTGGGATCGAGAGAGAGAGAGAGAGAGAGCTCGAGAGATGATGATGATGATGGAACTTTATTTTTCAAGGATAGAGGTTTAAGGCGACGCCTTTTCTTACAACCGGTCCTTACTTCTAATACAAATATCTAATAAATGATAAACAAGTAAAGCAACATGACAAATAAACAAAGTAAACGAACGAACCAGCAAACAATCGACAAGTAAGCAAACAAGCAAATAAACATAAACAATAAAATGGCAAAGTAAGCAACATACAAATCGAAAGCGAAACATGCAACATGTTAACACATGGAAAGTGATCGACGGTAAAATTCACACGATACCAACGTTTACACTAATGCTAATAATGATTATATGGTGTAAATGATAATGATGATGATGATGATGATGATGATGATGATGATGATGATGATGATGATGAAGTGATGATGGAAAATCGCAACATAAATTCCACATAATACATATAATAAAGAACATATTTGTGTAATTCATAAAGCTTTGCCAATTGTTGACAGCTACTTGCACGTGTTAAGACTAGTATAGCCATCTAGGTAGACATAAAATGATTATGCAGAGCTTGTTTAAAACTCTTTAGTGAGGTTAATGATCTTATTACAGACGGAATGGAGTTCCACACCATAGCGCCAGAGAAGGCTTGACTAGTTTTGAACAAATCAATCCTGGGTATTGGTGGTAGAAAATTGATAGACCCGTACCTTTCGGTGACTCTGTGAAATAGGTCCTGAATATAGATGGGCACTTCTCCATGATTATACTTTATACATCATTACAGTCTTATTAAACTGTAACTGTTTAACTAGCGGCAGGTAGTTTAGATTCTTTAACTTCAAATCAGCTGATAATTGTGGACCATTTAACATGATTTTAGCTGCCCGACGATGTAGAGAGTTTAATTTTTTCATGTGAATATCAGAGACGCCATCCCAAAGAGTTGATGCGTAATTAATATGGGATAAGATGTGGGCATGATAAAATAGTTTTAGTGTTGCGATATCGACATATTGCTTTAACTTTGATAGCAGAAACAAATTCTTGGATACTTTTTGACAAATATAATGTACATGAGATTGCCATTTTAATTCTTGATCGACTATCACACCCAAAACACGATGTTCCGTTACCTGCTGAACAGGTTGTGATTCCAGAGAAAGATTTAACTTAAGAGGTCGTGACTGGTGTTTTTGTCTTGTTGTAATAATCATGCTTTTTGTCTTTCCTGGGTGCACTATCATACAATTCTGGTTACACCAACTGTTGACTTCATTCAGACTAGACTGTAAGGAAATTTCAATTTCTTGAACAGTCCTACAGCTTGTGTGAAGCGTCGAATCATCTGCAAAAAATTCCGTTTTAACTTTGGAATTAGATATATGAAGGGGGAGGTCATTAATGAATACACAAAACAAGATAGGCCCTAAAACTGACCCCTGGGGGACTCCACTCTTTAAACATCCTTTGGGAGATGTTTTACCGTTTATAGAAACATACTGTGTTCTGTTGACAAGATATGATTTAAAGAATGAACACGTTGCGGGATTGTTCACGTACAATGCGAGTTTATGTAAAAGTAATGTGTGATCTACAAGATCAAAAGCTTTCTTAAAATCAAGAAATACAGCCCCTGATATGTCCGAACGATTAATTGCCGATAGCCAGTTATCACATAGTGATGAAAGAGCTGTACTACAGGAATGTTTCGGACGAAACCCAGATTGAAAGTTGTGAAATAATTTGCACCTTTCCATGTAGTTCAGAAGATTCTTCTGGATGTGCTTCTCTAAAGGCTTTGATAAAATAGGAAGCAATGAAATTGGCCTGAAGTTATTAGGGTCAGACACATCTTTATTTTTAGGAAGTGGAACGACCTTTGCCGTTTTAAATGCATCAGGAAAAATATTTTGTTCAATGCAAAGATTATACACATATGTTAGGGATTCCACTATGTACGGTAGGGCTAATTTAAGCAACGACGGGGGGATTTTGTCAGGCCCCATGGATTTATTATTCTGAAGGTTTTCTATAAATTTTCCAACTTCATGTACGGCAATAGTTGGGATAGAGAATGAATCTTGTGATTTCAATTTATGACTACAAAATTCTTTTAGTCTAAACAACAGGGTGTCCCCACCCTCGACTTCTTCATTTACATTTTTAGATTGTTTCAATCGATCAGCCAAACACAGAAAGTGCTCATTGAATTTGTCAGGAGAAATGGCGCTATTTAATCTGCTATTTCTTCTCTGGGATTTACCTAACACTTCATTTATGGCTTGCCAAAGCGTGGCAACATCTTTTTTGTCTTCAACCAATTTATGAAAATGATTACTTTTAGCCTGGCGTACTAACTCGGTAACTCTATTGCGTTGTGCTTTAAATTCTGATTTCCTTTGATTTTCCTTAAAAAAATCACGTAGTGCCATAGCTTCTACAATCTCAGGAGTAAGCCATGGTGGTAATGTAGGGGATTTTACTCGGTGTTGCCTCAGAGGGGCATGTTTGTCAACAATCGGGTAGAGTATACGTGAGAAACAATTAAGCGCCTCCTCAGCCTCAGTACAATTAAACACATCATGGAACGGAGCTGAAGATAAGTCCATGAAAAACTTAGACTCGTGAAATTTTTTAAAGCTCCGATATTCGATGGTTGTGTGTCCTTTTTTATGACATTTTGGGATTATATAGTTCCATGAGCAGCAAGTCACGTAATGATCACTAATGCCAGAATTAACCACATTAACATTCGAAACCATTGTTTTGTTATCCGTGTATATATGGTCAATTAATGTCGCTGTTGATGCAGTTATTCTTGTTGACGTTTCAACTAGTTGTTGAAGGCCAAAGAGGGACAAAGTTGTGCACCAAGCTGTCTGTGGTTTATGCAAATCGATATTGAAGTCGCCTAATATTAATATAGGCTTATTTTGGCTCTTGATACTGTCCATTAGGTTGATAAAATCATCTGTCCAGTTTGACAATGCAGCAGGGTTCCTATACAGGAAACCCACGAGCAGAGGGGTAGACTTATTAATTTTGATTTCAAGCCACAGGCACTCAACATTCTCAGCTTCCAAATCAGGTCTACGGTGAGTGGAATTAACTAACGATTCGTGTACATAGGCGGCGAGGCCAGTTTGCTGCGGTCTCACACTGTCACGCCTGAATATAGAGTAATGGGGTACATTCAGAAAGTCATCAGAAACATTCGAATCAAGTCTCGTCTCGCTTATGCCTAATATATGTAGCGGTTGTTTGCCCTGATTCAACAGTACACATATGTCCGCGGTTTTGTTACGCAAGTGATACACATTCAAGTGAGCAAGGCGGAGATCAGATAACGCACTTTCCTTGGGCATACTTATTGCCTACAAAAGTCTGTTACCAAAACAATGTTGAACCTGCAGAGTGTTCTTTGCAAATCAAGATCAGCGTAGTCAGCAATATCTACTGTTAAAAAAGATAAGCGTATTCAGTAATATCTACTGTAATAAAAAACTCGAGAGAGCTCGAGAGAGAGAGAGAGCTCGAGAGAGAGAGAGAGAGAGAGAGAGAGAGAGAGAATTGAATTGAATTGAATTGAATTGAATTGAACTTTATTTAACAAGGATTAAGATTTAAGGCTACGCCTTTTCTTACAGAGAGAGAAAGAGAGAAAGAGAGAGAGAGAGAGAGAGAGAGAGAGAGAGAGAGAGAGAGAGAGAGAGAGAGAATTGAATTGAATTGAATTGAACTTTATTTGACAATGATTAAGATTTAAGGCTACGCCTTTTCTTACACAGAGAGAGAGAGAGAGAGAGAGAGAGAGAGAGAGAGAGAGAGAGAGAGAGAGAGAGAGAGAGAGAGAGAGAGAGAGAGAGAGAGAGAGAGAGAGACTGAAGAGAGAGAGAGAGAGAGAAAGAGAGAGAGAGGAGGGGGGGGGTAGGCAACAGAGAGAAGAGAGAGAGTGTGTGTGTGTGTGTGGGATCGAGAGAGAGAGAGAGAGAGAGAGAGAGAGTGAGAGAGTGAGGCAGAGAGACAGAGACAGAGAGAGAGAGTGTGTGGGATCGAGAGAGAGAGAGAGAGAGAGAGAGAGAAAGTGAGACAGAGAGACAGAGAGAGAGAGAGATAGAGAGACAGAGAGAGAAACAGACAGAGAGACAGAGAGAGTGTGTGGGATCGAGAGAGTGAGAGAGAGAGAGAGAGAGAGAGAGAGAGAGAGAGAGAGAGAGAGAGTGTGTGAGATCGAGAGAGAGTCAGGGAGAGAGAGAGACAGAGACAGGGAGACATAAAGACACAGAGAGACACATAGACAGAGACAGAGACGGAGATTCAGAGAGAGAAGAACATTCATCTGCCCACGCCCATACAGCATTTAGTGGCTGCCTTCATCTGTGACGGCTTCCGGCGTTTGCGCGCCATCAGGGATGTTTGTTTTGAAACGTCTCGCAAAGCGTGACGCGAATGTGCCGAAAAACTGATAAATTTGGAAATGTACCTGACGGGAAACAGGTATTTTTTGTGTCTTTCGAGGTGAATGCGTCAGCGTATCGGCTGTTGAGGGAGAAATGTTTGGCTTACACATTTTGTGCCGAGGCTTGTCTAAGATGTTGTATAATTGTGTGTGTGTGTGTGTGTGTGTGTGTGTATGTGTGTGTGTGCGTGCGTGTGTGTGTGTGTGTGTGTATGTGTGTGTGTATGTGTGTGTGTGTGTGTGTGTATGTGTGTATGTGTGTGTGTGTGTGTGTGTTTGTTTGTTAATATTTGTGTGTGTGTGCGTGCGTGCGTGCGTGTGTGTTTGTTTGTTTGTTAATGTGTGTGTGTGTGTGTGTGTTTGTTAATGTGTGTGTGTGTTTGTTAATGTGTGTGTGTGTGTGTGTGTGTGTGTGTGTGTGTGTGTGTGTGTGTGTGTGTGTGTTTTCGTGTGTGTGTGTACGTGTGTGTGTGTGAGAGAGAAAGAGTGAGTGCGTTTATATGTGTGACAGTGTGTGTATGTGTGTGTGTGTGTTTGTGTGTTTGCGTGCGAGCGTACGTGCGTGCGTGCGTGCGTGTTTGTGTGTGTGTGTGTGTGTGTGTTGAAAGATACCTTTGCAACCCCATAGATTTTTGCTGCTTCCTCGCAGAACTGGGATTCAAACGCACGCCGATCGAAATAAACTGTTGTCAAAGACAGCGCACTACCGACGGAGCGACTTTGAACGCGCACCAAAAGGAAGGAATCTTTATTGGGAACAAAATATATCTTTGAAGGCCTTCCTTAAGGCCGTCCTGATTTGAGCCGGAAGTCAGACTTCAAGGAGTCTTTGCGAAGTCTTTTACATAGAAAATGTAGTGCCAAAGCTTCGTGCAGCAAGCTTCATGAAGTAGACTTCGCGAAGTTGATTTCGCCCAACCAAAGACTGTAGAGTACACAGTCTGTGTACTCTACCGTCTGTGGCCCAATTACTATTATAAGCTTTCACAGCGTGAGCTAAGTGCAGCGTGATTCTGACCACACTGTGATTACATGAGGTAGACCTCAGTCGATTCGTCCAAATGCTTCGTTGAACTTTCGTACAGATTGCGTCTGAGACATGCTAACTGCGTATTACTGTACATTGATTACCTGCCTTAATTACCTGAGCCGCCGAATGTGGGCTACTCGCTTCAACTCGGCCACAGGCACTGGAATCGGTCGCACTGGTTCATCACAGATCTCGGGGCGAAGTTTCATTTCTATTGTGGGTGGAAGGTGGTGGTCGGTTTGATAGGGGGCCTTCGGAGAAAGGTGCTGCTGAACTTTGATTGTTTAATCTGTTTTTGTGGTTGTTGTTGAGCTCAGAGATTTTACGTAACACATTTTTGCCCAATACATTTGTGACAGAGAAGCTGGAGTTATTGCCAGAATGTGTATACATATGTACAACATCTTTATTGACCAGTGACCATTCTTTTTGAATGTGAGTATTCTCGGGTGCCCGTGCATGAGCATTGTAGGGTGCTCGTAATAATCTTATGGTTCAAATAAGCATTAGTGTGTGTGTGTGTGTGTGTGTGTGTGTGTGTGTGTGTGTGTGTGTGTGTGTGTGCATGTGTTTGTGTGTGTGTGTGTGTGTGTGTGTGTGCGTGTGTGTGTGTGCGTGTGTGTGTGCGTGTGTGTGTGCGTGTGTGTGTGTCGGACTACAGCGCGGGCTGACGGTCCGTATCGCAATTTTGGAAATTATATCCTATTCCTATGTACAATATTAGGGTTAGGGTCAGGGGTGGTTTGCAACATCGTTTTCTTAAGAAGGCAGGCAGGGCCTATTACTCATGGTTAGAAATGACACGTAGTCTTTATGAAGACATTACTTGGCGATCACTGTGGCTTTTCTCACTAGGGAGTCTCCTTTTTGTCTCAGAAATGTCACCCTCAAAAACGCTTGGGCGTTTCGGTTGTATTATTGGCAACGACTTTGTAGTTTTACCATTTCCCTCTCGTATGCCTAAGTATCCCATTTTCGTCGCATTCTACAATTCAAAACGACGTTCCCTGTTGAATGTGAATTATTCGTCTGTCGGTGTATCTCCGCTAGAACCAAACAGCGGTACCAAAAGAACAGAAGAGAAGACAAAAACAGTAAGTCTTGCGGGGGGAAATCAAGATGGCACTGATGGGAAATAAACGAGTTAAACTGTCTCTCGCATGATCCCGAAGCTCCAGCAAAGATGTCGTTTGCGAGCTGCGATATATATCTGACACGTATGTCTACATATTTGAATAATAGACTCATCCATGTGAACAGGCATAAATGCGTTTCACGGGCGGAAGCGTTTTAACATTGCCCATTGCTTGGCTGTCATCCAGGTTGAACAGAGAATGCAGTGCACGCACGCCTGGTTTGTGTTTGAGAATTTCGATCGACATAACAAACAGTCTGAGAAAACAAGGAAGAACTCTTGGAAACGAAAAGGTATGCACGGGAATCTAAAAAAATAAAGTCATGTCTGACCTTGTCACGTTCATGTTCCAGAAAGACTAGAGAAAATATGCACTCAGCGAACTTTCTTTCTTTTTGTTTTTAGTTTGTTGTTAGTAGTTGTTTTTAATTGTCGTTGCTGTCTCAACTCTTATTCAGAGATGGCACAGTTATGTTATTATCATTGTTGAGATATCAATGAGAAGAGGATGAAGATAAGGATGATGCTATAGATTTCCATTACGGGTTGAGACTACGTGACAGGGCAGCACTCGTTTACAGTCAACCAAGCCCGAGAACTGCTGCACATGCGGTGTTGGCCAGGTAGTTGCTAATCAGCGCAACCTGGGCACCCTCAAAGTCGCATTCGTGAAGTGAATGACACGAGGCTGTGTGGTCCCAGCCTTCCCATTGGAACCATAGCAATTTCACTCTGGGTAGGAGCCGGCCGTAGCTTGAAAACCCACATGACTCTAATGGGATTCGAACCGACGACCTCCCGGTCCGCAGCCCGATGCGCTTACTGTGCCTTTGATATTTTTGTTTCAAACATTTTTCAATCAACTTTAATTCAAAGGACACATACCCCTCTCTTCTCTGGATTTCTTCAATCATAATTCATTCGAGAATCCCACCAGTCTCTTAACTTGAGATCTAGACCAACTTAATAGATATTGGAGTTAAGTGTCAGGTTTAGAAAAGTCATGCAAGGTTTTGTTAAACGCTGGTGTGTTGGTTTAGGGTTTGGAACCTGAATTCATATCTCCTTTCTTTTGACAATGGTTTTGCATTTCGGCGTAACCCAGATTTCTTTTTATGATGTTAGAGTGTTGGTTTATTGTGATATTTTTTTTTATTTCTCAACGTCACGTCACACTCCTTTCCGCGAAAACAGTTCGGTTCACCGTTTCAGTTCTGGCCAGGCTTTTACATGGGATAAGACCATCCCTCCACTTGGTCACATACCAACATTCAACACACTGACTGTTTGCTGTGGTAAGTTGCAATTTAAACAAATATTAGTCAATACAAAAAGCCCACTCAGGCTGTTTATGTTTGGTATGTGAACTGTGTTGAAGGAAAGTCATGTGTGTGTTACACGACACTTGAGATTGACGAAGTTCTCAAACGTCGTATAGTTGTGTTCTTTAGACAAAAACTCGTCAAATTGAGTTCGAGGATGTATTTAGCATTCCATACATACAACTGCACATCGTAGCAGAACTCAAAGTAGAAGCCTTTTTTAACATACAAATCGCGCTGGCCTATAATAGCAAATACTCAATCTCGAGAATATTCCAGACCGAACATGATACAACTGAAATTATATGAACCGTCCATGGACTAGAATAGTGACATTCTCCGTGACGTACATCAAAAGCGCCGACGCACTTAATCCGAGCGAACGCCACGAACCCACGATTCAAAACAACGTGGTAAACAACTTGTTTTGACAGGATCAGAAAGTTCACCTGCATTCTCGTCCAAACATAAAATAATATTGTGTTTACAAAATATAATATCGGTACTTTCCCACAAAGTACAAGTAAGTCAACTACATGCAACACACAAAACTGAACCAAAGTTCAGCAACGGCAGCGTTTCCTAACAGTGTGTAATCTTAAAGGCATGCTCCTACCCGATTGTTTACACGAGAAGGAGTGGGCCTTTAAGAAAGCAAATACAAAACGGGAGGCATCCGCAGACAACCTTGTCTTCATATTTTTGTTTCAAAAATGTCACCAACTACTTTAGTTGATGGGCACAAGCTGTCCGACGCCTTCTCCTACTCTATTCTTTTCTTCACCCATTAGTTTAGCGTCATACAGTCTTCACATGCACACTTACATTATCTTGTGAAATAGACCAGAAGCTTCAGCAGAAAACTCATGTTCATATTTTATTTATTTCAATTTTTTATTTCAACTTTTCTCTGACAACTTTAGTTCAAGAGCAGAGAGTGTCCGACACATCGATCTTACGTCATTCCTCCCTTCAACCATAATCTATCACGGAGACTTTGTCAACGTAATACCCACGTCATAGGGTGAAGTGTAAAAGTCAGTAAAGTAATACAAGCTTAAGTTAAAGCCTAGCATGTGGGCACAGGTAATGGAAGCTGACATAATCTTTCTCTTGACAATATTTACATGTCAGCACATGCTAGCATTTAACTGTTTTTACTTTTACTGTTTCCATAGTCTTAGTTTTTGTTTGACGTCATACAGTCTGATGAAGCGTACTTACCTGGAGAAAGAGACCACAAAACTGTAGGCTTCAGCAGACACCTTTGTCTTCATATTTTTATTTCAACCTTTTGTCAGACAATGTTAGCTCAAGAGCACACGCACACTTCCCGACACCATTTCTTACGTCAGTTTCCCCTTCAAAAACAGAAACTTTACCAGACTCTCAACAACCACGTCAGAGGGTGAATTTAATGGTCAACAAAGTCATGCAAGCTTAAAGCCGAAAGTACGTCTTCAGGAGACCAAAGCCTTGTTATAGTAGCTCGCCACAGAGCTAAATTTCGCACTGCCAGCACAAGAAACTAGAGCTACATCTACCGACGCCGATGTTGGCCTTTAAATGAAGTTAAAACCTGACGCGTTCAGATAGACTGGCCGTCATATGTTTGAGCAAGGCAATGGGCCATTATGTCAAAACAAGGGATCAAGGTTTCCGTCCGTTTAAGTGTCTGGATTGCCGAGATTAAAGGCTTCAAGGAAGAGCGGTGTAGCGGAGCGGGTAACAGATTGTAGGCATCATCTGCCTCGGCTAGCCGTGAATATTTAAAGGTGTGTGGATTGGTTACAGGAGTTGTGGGTTAGTATGTTAACCTTTGCAAGGTTCCGCCCTTCCCGCGGACAGGGTCCTTGACACGGACACAGATGTGTTCAGGTTTCATGTGGAATTCTTCTTCTTCTCCTTATTCTGCAGTTCGCTTACTTCGTATGTTTTTATTTGTTTTAATGTTTATGATTGTTGCCATATGTTGTTTGGTTGTTTTAAGAGCAGATGAACCACACTTTCCCATCCATTGGTTAATTGTATGGACAATAAGTTATCTTATGTCTTATGTCTTATGTCTACTGTTCCCTGTCATGCAATATAAAACGCCAATTGTCGGTCTTTAGGGGGAAGTCCGCGGTCCGCCGCAGTGTCGCTTCCGTTCCCCGTCGTCTCTTTCGGGCCTCCACTGCGCTGGGTCACGTGGAACAAAAGCATCCTTACACTTGTACACATACCAAACATCAATAGCGTTGCTGCATTCTTGTCAGTATGTGTGTGTGTGTGTGTGTGGGGGGGGGTCGTGTGTGTGTGCGTGCGCAAGCGCGTGTGTGTGTGTGTGTGTGTATCTGTATGTGTGTGCGTGTGTGTGCGTGCGTGCGTGTGTGTGTGTGTGTGTGCGTGCGCAAGCGTGTGTGTGTGTGTGTGTGTGCGTGTGTGTGTGCGTGCACACGCGTGTGTATGTGCGTGTGTGTGTGCGTGTGTGCGAGCGTGCGCGCGCGCGCGCGTGTGTGTGTGTGTGTGTGTGTGCGTGTGTGTGAAATAGTAACACTAGTGCCCATGCATGTGTATGCATGCTCATATACCTTTAAGAGTTAAAGGTGTGTGGATTGCTGGCTAGACGGACGGGAGTGGTGTAGGTTCTGCCTTTATCTAATAAAGCAGACGGGAGCGTGAAGTGTTACGACTTTCATGCTGTAATGCTGACGAAAGTGCTTAATGTCTGACTTCACCATACCCAAAGGTAAGTGGTGAAAGAGTGAATGAAATGTCGTTGGAATAAACATTGCTGTCTTGGGCAATCGTGGAGTGATCAAAAGAAAGTATAAACCAACCACATAACCAGCAAACAAACAAACAAACAAACAAACACACGTACACACACACACACACACGCACGCACGCACGCATGCAAACACACACACACACACAGACGCACACACACACACGCGCACGCCCGCCCGCACGCACGCACACACACACACACACACACACACACACACACACACACACACACACACACACACACACACACACACACACACACACACAGCAACAATAGCAGCAAAGACGACGAAAACCAATTCAAAATCAAACAAACAACAACAACAACAACAACAACAAACCGTCTAATCAATAATGTTCAAAAGAGCAATATGAACAACAACATTAACTTAAAGTGTTTTAAAGTGCGAACAACGAGTATAATTTCAGGTGTTGATGTGACGGTTTATGAGATCGAAAATTACTCACAGTACATAAAAAAGAAACTACTTAGCTAAGTCGTTTTCTGTTATATGCCTACATAAATGAAATACATTTTGTCTCATCAATATTTTTCTGTCTCTCCCCTATAAAGACAATTAAGTCAACGTACTTGTGACTGTTTGGTTTTGTCTTAAATTTAAACGTTCCAATAACTAGCCTTTCTTTTTCTTGTTTAAATCTTTCTCACATCACACACATGCTTAAAACCCGGCAGTTTCATTTGTAGCGTGTTCATATTTCATCACGATCTTTCTTGTGTTCATTCGTCTTCTCGTTCCTTTTACTTGTGTTCATTTTTCATCACGTTCCTTTCA
>NC_090256.1:47573140-47598140 GCF_037325665.1 Littorina saxatilis
TTTTTCCGATCTCCCAGGTCAACTTGTGTGCAGACCTGCTAGTGACTTATCCCCCTTCGTGTGTACACGCAACCACAAGACCAAGTGCGCACGGAAAAGATCCTGTAATCCATGTCAGAGTTCGGTGGGTTATGGAAACACGAAAATACCCAGCATGCATCCTCCGAAAGCGGCGTGTGGCTGCCTAAATGGCGGGGTAAAAACGGTCATACACGTAAAATTCCACTCGTGTAAAAACACGAGTGTACATGGGAGTTTCAGCCCACGAACGCAGAAGAAGAAGAACTGCCTTTGCCATGAGCGGTGGACTGACGATGCTACGAGTATACGGTCTTGCTGAAAAATGGCATTGCGTTCAGTTTCATTCTGTGAGTTCGACAGCTACTTGACTAAATATTGTATTTTCGCCTTACGCGACTTGTTTTTCATCACGTTCCTTTCACTCGTGTTCTCTTTTCATCACGTTCCTTTTATCAGCAAAGTATGGCGTAGACTTGTGTTTATTGCAATAACAATGGTGCTGGTGGAAGTGCAATAAGTAGGCTTTCTTGCTAATGGTGTTGTGTAGTGGTCGTCCTTGTTAACAGCATCAACGGAAACAGCAGCAGCGGCAGTGGTTGTGGTAGTGGTCGTAGTCGTAGAAATGAGACGAGGAGGAGAGAGAGAAAGATAATGACAAAGAGAAATGACAGGAGGAGAAGGAGGAGGAGGAGGAGGAGGTATGCCAAGAAAACAAAGCAGCAAAACCAAGAAAAACAAAAAAAGTCATTTTCGGAATATGTTGTTTGCGCTTGCAAGAAATAATGCAAGTGCAAGAGATTGAAGCGAGCTGGAGTTCGTATGTGAAACTATGTCTGGCACATGGTTGCGTCAAACAACAACAACAACAACAACAACAACAACAACAACAACAACAACAACAACAACAACAACAACAACAACAACAACAACAACAGCCAACCAACAACAAACAACAAACAAACAACAACACAACTTAAAAAAAGAAATAGCAAGAAGGTCTACGTGTCCACTAGTCGACCGCAGGGTAAAAGTGCAAATCTGTGCCTGGTAGCCTGGAAGTTAATTATATAAAAATGTAGGACAGGTGTGCAGCTCAGAGAAGACAAAGGGGGGAGGGTAAGAGGTGGGGAAGGATAGAATTACGGAGAGCGACACGTGACAGGTGAGTGTGACCACACACGCATCTGTACTTTTCGCCCACTGTTCTTTTAATTTTACGTCAGTGGACATTGTGGTCAGTTTTAAAGGAGCTGTCCAGCGAGGGGTTTTGCCGGATCGGTGCAGAGTATCATGACAATCTTGTATGTGTATCATGACATATTTAAATTATCTTATGTCTTAAGTCTTATTTATGTCTGGTTTAAAAGCAGTTGTGTGCTTTTCCCAACGAGTATGAACATCCACCCTTTTGGTCTTAATGGAGACACATGCTTTTCTTCTTTCATTTTGCTTTATTTTTATTTGCTTTAACATTGAGTCAAGTTTTGTGTGTGTGTTTGTTTGGGCAGAACGATTCCCAGAAAACTACTCAACAGATCTTCATGAAACTTTACACACAAGTTCTTCAAACTGTTATCTCCTGACCTAAATTTTCCTTGTTTTGATAAATGTCTTTGATGATGTCATATTCGACTTTTAGTAAAAGTTGAGGCGGCACTGTCACGCACTTATTTTTCAATTAGATTGAGTGACATTTTTGGTCAACACAATATTTCATCTTATTCCTTATCATTTCCTGAATTCAAAAACATATAGATATGTTATATTTGAATTAAAAACAAACTGAGAAAGTTAAAAGGAATAAATATTTAGGTAGAAAGTAAGTTAGCTAGTTAGAAAGTAAGTTATCAAATAACCAAAGGGAAGTAAGCGCTCTTTATGTATACAACATGATTGTGTAATGGAGTAAGCGAGAATTATACGGAACCTTTCTCCTTTTGTTATATTTAGTCAAGTTTTGACTAAATATTTTAACATCGAGGGGGAATCGAAACGAGGGTATGGTGTATGTGTGTCTGTGCGTGTGTGTGTGTGTGTGTGTGTGTGTGTGTAGAGCGATTCAGACTAAACTACTGGACCGATCTTTATGAAATTTGACATGAGAGTTCCTAGGTATGAAATCCCCGAACGTTTTTTTCATTTTTTTGATAAATGTCTTTGATGACGTCATATCCGGCTTTTCGTGAAAGTTGAGGCGGCACTGTCACGCCCTCATTTTTCAACCAAATTGGTTGAAATTTTGGTCAAGTACTCTTCGACGAAGCCCGGGGTTCGGTATTGCATTTCAGCTTGGTGGCTTAAAAATTAATTAATGACTTTGGTCATTAAAAATCTGAAAATTGTAAAAAAAATAAAAATTTTATAAAACGATCCAAATTTACGTTTATCTTATTCTCCATTGTTTGCTGATTCCAAAAACATATAAATATGTTATATTCGGATTAAAAACAAGCTCTGAAAATTAAATATATAAAAATTATTATCAAAATTTATTTTCGAAATCAATTTAAAAACACTTTCATCTTATTCCTTGTCGGTTCCTGATTCCAAAAATATATAGATATGATATGTTTGGATTAAAAACACGCTCAGAAAGTTAAAACGAACAGAGGTACAGAAAAGCGTGCTATCCTTCTCAGCGCAACGAATACCCCGCTCTTCTTGTCAATTCCACGTGCACTGCCTTTGCCACGGGCGGTGGAGTGACGATGCTACGAGTATACGGTCTTGCTGCGTTGCGTTGCGTTCAGTTTCATTCTGTGAGTTCGACAGCTACTTGACTAAATATTGTATTTTCGCCTTACGCGACTTGTTATATTTAGTCAAGTTTTGACTAAATATTTTAACATCGAGGGGGAATCGAAACGAGGGTCGTGGTGTATGTGCGTGTGTGTGTCTGTCTGTCTGTCTGTGTGTGTGTGTAGAGCGATTCAGACTAAACTACTGGACCGATCTTTATGAAATTTGACATGAGAGTTCCTGGGTATGAAATCCCCAGACGTTGTTTTCATTTTTTTGATAAATGTCTTTGATGACGTCATATCCGGCTTTTCGTGAAAGTTGAGGCGGCACTGTCACGCCCTCATTTTTCAACCAAATTGGTTGAAATTTTGGTCAAGTAATCTTCGACGACGCCCGGGGTTCGGTATTGCATTTCAGCTTGGTGGCTTAAAAATTAA
Source organism: Littorina saxatilis (assembly GCF_037325665.1). NCBI lineage: Eukaryota > Metazoa > Mollusca > Gastropoda > Littorinimorpha > Littorinidae > Littorina > Littorina saxatilis. Next base: position 47,576,341 of record NC_090256.1, read on the forward strand.
TTAATGACTTTGGTCATTAAAAATCTGAAAATTGTAAAAAAAAATAAAAATTTATAAAACGATCCAAATTTACGTTTATCTTATTCGCCATCATTTGCTGATTCCAAAAACATATAAATATGTTATATTCGGATTAAAAACAAGCTCTGAAAATTAAATATATAAAAATTATTATCAAAATTAAATTGTCGAAATCAATTTAAAAACACTTCCATCTTATTCCTTGTCGGTTCCTGATTCCAAAAACATATAGATATGATATGTTTGGATTAAAAACACGCTCAGAAAGTTAAAAAAAAAGAGAGGTACAGAAAAGCGTGCTATCCTTCTTAGCGCAACTACTACCCCGCTCTTCTTGTCAATTTCACTGCCTTTGCCATGAGCGGTGGACTGACGATGCTACGAGTATACGGTCTTGCTGAAAAATGGCAGCTACTTGACTAAATATTGTATTTTCGCCTTACGCGACTTGTTTGTTTGTTTGTTTAACGCCCAGCCGACCACGAAGGGCCATATCAGGGCGGGCCTTTCTCCTGGCACCTGAGAGAATAACAAGCATTGAAATGAACAAGCGACTTTTATCCTCAAAAGAAGGATGATCGCCGCAAGCTCATATGCTCATCATTCTCCAAGGCACTCTAACTAACATTTATTTAAGAAAGTAAGAAAGTTAATCGGTAGGTTTGTGAAAGAGTGTTTCGTTTGTCAAATCTTTGGTTTGTCGTTATTCTTATCTGTGAAAGTTAGTTACTGCATCAAAGTTAGTCCATGTTTCATGTTGTAAAAGTCACATTATTATTTAACATAATGTTAGAGGGATCACCCCTCTGGCCAGTTAAAGTCGTCTTTACGCAAACATGATTCGTTTCTCTGTTTCAAAGAGTGAACGCTGGTTTAAGATACATATCCGCCACTTCGAATATATCTTACCCGATGGCTCCTTTAAAAGAGTGTCGGTATACGAGCCCAAGTCTGTCAACACAAATACTTCTCTTCGTAGTGTGTGTGCACGAGGGTAGCAGTTTCTTTACTGTGACTTTGAGTATTTCGGTTTGTTCACGATGGAGTTAAGGTAAATGTGACACATGCCGAACTTCCAGCGTATTTTACTTAAGGCGAGACATAGAACAGGTTAGTTGGTTTACATGATTTTGATTCATATTATTTGAAAGCATGAACTGAGCTTTATTTTGTTATCCCGTCTTTGCTCATGATTCAAATGTTTGCTTACATGCGTCACGTACTGAACAAAATTAAGCGTCTGAACGCGGACAGGTGTTACGTACCATATCTAAGGACACGCTCTCGTTTCGTGTGTGTGTGTGTGTGTGTGTTTGTGTGTGTGTGTGTTTATGTGCGTGTGTGTGTGTGTGTGTCTGTCTGTCTGTCTGTGTGTGTGTGCCTGTGTGTGTGTGTCTGTGTCTGTGTGTCTTTGTCTGTGTGTCTGTGTTTGTCTGAAGTACATGTAATTGGTTGCTTTTTCAAGAGGTGATATTTCTCGTCGTTGACAAGCATAATTATTGATTTTCACGAATGTCTTATTCGCTTGTCAAACTGCAAATATCATTTTTTTATATGACAATCTGTTACGTGTGTTTCGGAAACGGGTGTTGCACCACACTTTGAAGTAATCCCACACTTTGAAGTAAATTACTTCAAAGTGTGGAGATGTGCCCCACACTTTGAAGTAAACCCATTTTTTACTTCAAAGTGTGGGGGGATCTTCCCACACTTTGAAGTAAACTCAGTTTTTACTTCAAATTGTGGGGGGATCTTCCCACACTTTGAAGTAACTTACTTCAAAGCGTGGGACTTTTGCATCGCCTGTTTGAGTCTGATGATTTTGTCAAAAAAAATGGCAAAGTCTTTTGGATGAGTGAACAGAAAAAGTGAGCGAGCCAAGAAACATAGTGATGTTTGTTATCAGGCTTTAAGCAATGTCCCATTGTTGAGTGTGACGAAAACTCGTGGTGACGATTTTAAAACATGTTGGGTCACGCATGGTCCAATCTTACATGGTCCAACCTTACATGGTCCAACCTTACATGGTCCAACCTTACATGGTGCAACCTTACATGGTCCAACCTTACATGGTCCAATCTTACATGGTCCATATATATATTATTGGACCATGTAAGATTGGACCATGTAAGATTGGACTATGTAAGATTGGATCATGTAAGGTTGGACCATGTAAGGTTGGACCATGTAAGGTTGGACCATGTAATATTGGACCATGTAAGATTGGACCATGTAAGATTGGACCATGTAGGGTTGGACCATGTAAGATTGGACCATGTAAGATTGGACCATGTAAGGTTGGACCATGTAAGATTGGACCATGTAAGGTTGGACCATGTAAGGTTGGACCATGTAAGGTTGGACCATGTAATATTGGACCATGTAAGGTTGGACCATGTAAGGTTGGACCATGTAAGGTTGGACCATGTAAGATTGGACCATGTAAGATTGGACCATGTAGGGTTGGACCATGCAAGGTTGGACCATGCAAGGTTGGACCATGTAAGATTGGACCATGTAAGATTGGACCATGTAAGAGTGGACCATGTAAGGTTGGACCATGTAAGATTGGACCATGTAAGATTGGACCATGTAAGGTCGGACCATGTAAGGTTGGACCATGTAAGATTGGACCATGTAAGATTGGACCATGCGTGACCCAACATGTTTTAAAATCGTCATCACGAGTTTTCGTCACACTCAACAATGGGACATTGCTTAAAGCCTGATAACAAACATCATTATGTTTCTTGGCTCGCTCACTTTTTCTGTTCACTCATCCAAAAGACTTTGCCATTTTTTTTGACAAAATCATCAGGCTCAAACAGGCGATGCAAAAGTCCCACGCTTTGAAGTAAGTTACTTCAAAGTGTGGGAAGATCCCCCCACACTTTGAAGTAAAAACTGAGTTTACTTCAAAGTGTGGGAAGATCCCCCCACACTTTGAAGTAAAAAATGGGTTTACTTCAAAGTGTGGGGCACATCCCCACACTTTGAAGTAATTTACTTCAAAGTGTGGGATTACTTCAAAGTGTGGTGCAACAAACGGGTCAGTGGTTATAGTCTACATATTTTTTAATAATTTCAGTGTCATCGAGAAAAAAAGATATACTTGTCAGTAAACAACCAAAGACAGTAAACCACATACAAAGAAACAAAAAAGAAACAAAAAGCAAAGAAACACAAACAAACAAACAAACAAACAAACAAACAAACAAACAAACAAACAGAAAGACAAACAAACAAACAAACAAACAAACAAACAAAGCATCAACTTCTAGCCGCTTACATTGAATACAAAAGCATTTTAATTGTTAAACAAGACAAGAAACAAATGAAACAAACACGCCAAAACAAACAAACAAGGAAACAAACAAACAAAACCACAACCCAAAAGACACATAAATAAGTAAAGAAAGCACCAACTTCTAACCGAATGGAATGAAACAAAAGCCTGCAACGATGTGTGGCAATCAACTTTAAAGTCGTGCGCTATTTTCCATACACACATAGCACGTAGAATTCTCTCTACTTTAGACTTGTAGAAAATGCGCAAACTAAAAGCATTTCAAAGTTGTAAATCAAGGATTTTGAACAGAAAGATAACATTCGTTTCGAATATTAATCAAAATTATGAACCATTTTATTTTGCTTCGTTCCCGTGCTTTGACATTACCAAAATGTCTTACCCGGGCACATCAGACGCGTAGCCATTTGCACGAAGAAAAGAGCGTAGAAACTGGATGGAAATCGATTTTTTTGACGAGGAAAAAGTCCCACAAGTTAAGGGTTTTAATTTGATTGATTGATGTTGGGCATGTCAGGGCCGTGCTATGGCATGGGACAGCGAGGATACAAACACCAGTAAATCATGAGCTGCAAATACACAGGGTTAACAGGCTGGTAGAGAGAGGGATGGGGTAGGGGGATGGAGAACAGGAGAAAGTGGCTTGAGAATTGTCAATTGAGTTTTGCAGGGTTAGCATGTTTATGCATCCTCGGTATGTTGGGGTGAGAGTGGTTTCTTTCTAAGCAAGAGTTCGAGGGTACATTAATATCTTATCTTTTTTTGGAATTTGTCTTATGAATTTTTGTTAGTTTGTTTGTTTGTTTATTTATTTGTTAGGTTATTCTTTTTGTGTTTACATTTAGTCAAGTTTTGACTAAATGTAACATAGACGGGGAATCGAGATGAAGGTGGTGGTGTACCTATGTGTGCGTGTCTGTCTGTGACAGACAGACAGACAGACAGACAGACGGAAGACGGACAGAACGCACGTTTCAATCATCTATCTATATCTATATATATGGGTGCGTCTCAGAATCTCGTCCTCTGTTTGTGACATTATCACCAAAAGTAAAATCTTCCCAGAAAACTTTGATAATACTATTTACACACTTCTCAGGGTGTACCTTTTCAGTTTAAACAAGAAAAAATATAACATTGCCTTTAGTTTGCCATATGTTGAGCATTATTTGGACCATGTGTGCAAAATCACCCGTGTAACATGGAAAAAATAAAAGACAAAAAAACTGCATTTATAAGGCTGAAAACGACTTTTATTCAGTTATTATTGTTGAATCACAAGCCATTATAGAGTTCAATATGAAATGACTACATGCAAACAACAAAATGGTGTTTTTGTCAATGTTCCATGCATTCGTCAAAATTTCAATACAAAAATGAAAATTAATTAATGATATCCTGATCAGAACATGTTGATACATGGCATTCATTCAGTCTTATTGACATTTAACCTTCACAATAGCATATATACAAAGATTTGTTGCTCTAAGACAAAATGTTAGAAAGTTATCCCAAAAGAATGCAAAATGGTCACCGATGTAACATGGAAACATCACTTTTGTAACAAAGAAACGGTTATGCTTTTTCCCACAAACTTTACTAAATGAAGCTGATTTTGCAACCAGATTCTTCTTAGGTAAAATGCCAAACACTAAAACAGGAACAGAAAGAAAAAAAGCTGGACAAAATCAAGAAAACTTTGCCCCAAAAAAGAGAAACATTAATGAAAAGTTCATCACCGACGTAACTTGGAAACGAACAACCAGACATGTATTATAAGGTTTGACATGAAGAATGCAAATGTTCAAAAGTGGTTCATTCAATTGTTAAGACAATAAACCAAAGGCATTGGTTACATATAGAACAGTTGCCACTTGCAGTTAATTAATTTATTTTAAAAGAAATAATGCCCCCTGGCATTGAAGGTGGGGTCACGAATCATGGTTGCATCAGATGCAGGGACTAAGGAAATATCATCGATCCCTGGAAAGCAATAGTAGTTCCCCTCCGGTTTCCTTCGAAGGAACGGTACCACCAGTTCATCAGGTCGAATCTCTTGCACCTGAAACATGCAAGTACCAGCGATTTCAACCAAAGATTGATGCAATATGTGTACTAGTTTCACTAACATGAATTTGTTTAATGTCTATCAAGATTTTGATGCATCCACATTCACTGGCTAAAAACAAAATAAAGTAATTATTTTGTTCAGACTTACCATTCCATTGAACATACAACTTTTACAATTAAAGAAAACATTGACACTTACCGTTCCTTTAAATGGATTTCGGAAATTTAATTTTGATCATAATTTTTTATATTTTTAATTTTCAGAGCTTGTTTTTAATCCAAATATAACATATTTATATGTTTTTGGAATCAGGAAATGATGTAAAATAAGATGAACGTAAATGTGGATCGTTTTATATAAAAAAAAAAAATTATTACAATTTTCAGATTTTTAATGGCCAAAGTCATTAATTAATTTTTAAGCCACCAAGCTGAAATGCAATACCGAAGTCCGGCCTTTGTCGAAGATTGCTTTACAAAAATTTCAATCAATTTAATTGAAAAATGAGGGTGTGACAGTGCCGCCTCAACTTTTTACAAAAAGCCGGATATGACGTCATCAAAAGTATTTGTCGAAAAAAAGAAAAAAACGTCCGGGGATATCATACCCAGAAACTCTCATGTCAAATTTCATAAAGATCGGTCAAGTAGTTTAGTCTGAATCGCTCTACACACACACACGCACAGACAGACAGACACACACACACACATACACCACGACCCTCGTTTCGATTCCCCCTCTATGTTAAAACATTTAGTCAAGTTTTGACTAGGTGAAATCGAAAGAAAAACTATTATTAACAAATGTTTAGCCTAATTTTTCACTTCATAGAATATCATAGCAGCAAAAACTCACCTTTTCTCAAGAACCTGGGGTGTTGATCACTGTCGTAACAAAATCACAGACTTCGGAAACATTCTCGAAATCTTTCTTCGCTGCTGGAAGCTGAACTATTTCTCTCTGTAACTGCGCATGCGTAGTCACCCGCACCTCTAAGTCACTACGCGCAAAATAGTTCTAATCTTTCTTCAAAACTCTGAACATTATTTGCAAAACCGTTCACCATCGTAACTGAATTTTGAAGAAGCATGTCATATTGCGCAACTTTCAACTTAGTTTGCAGATGCAATTTTGAGAAAATAATACTTAAATAACATTTAGCTTAGCGATGTTCTATGCCCTTTCATGTCTAGATCGTGTTGAAGATGAATATGCAAATTCTAAAGTTCAAATTTAGGACTTGTTGCTGTTGCACGCGTGCGGAAACCTATGTTACGACAGTGATGGCAAACTTTCAAGCGATTAATTTCGTTTAAAAAAAACAATTCTGTGGACAAAATAACATTTCAACTGTCAAGTACACTTAAACCAAACACACATAACAAGAATAGCAGTCCTTGGACATTCTAAACGATTCTTGTAGTGAGGTGCAAAACTAGTTGATGGTTCATGTCACAGATCAGACCTCCATTTTTCACGCATCCAATCATTTCTTTCGCAAAACAATCTTCATAATAATCATGCAAAATACTCAATTTTGTTTGTACTATTTCTTTATTCATTTTACTTCTCAAAAATACCAATATCATGATTTAAAATTCAGTATGTTTCAATTGTGGGCTAATTTGATTATGGCACACACAAAAGGATCAGTTTCTGAGACGCACCCATATATATACGACTTGTGTCTATCTGTCTTGTGTCTGTCTGTCTGTGTGTGAGTTCGCGATGCACGGCCAAAGTTCTCGATGGATCTGCTTCAAATTTGGACACCGTATTCAGCTACACATATACATATATATATACGACTTCTCTGTGTGTGTGTGTGTGTGTGTGTTTGTGTGTGTGTGTGTGGGCAACACCTGTGGATTTTAGAGTTCTGTTTGTGATGGGGTCTAGCGGCTTTTGTCTGTCTGTATGTTCTGGCATTTGAGAAGCCACAACAGATAATATAGGGCTAAGAAATAAGCTCTAAAATTCTCAATCCCGTTTGACAGGACTTCGCCTTCAAAGGTGAATGTGGTGAACCGCCACGCTGTCTGTCTCTGTCTCGCGATTCACCCCGGCAAAGCCGGGTATTCCTCTAGTATATATCTATATATATATACGACTAGTGTCTGTCTGTCTGTCTGTCTGTCTGTCTGTCTGTGCGCGATGCGCGGCCAAGGTTCTCGATGGATCTGTTTCAAATTTGGTGATCATATTCAGGTATACCCTGGACACAACCTGGTCGATGAGAAATTTCAACACGTGCTCTCAGCGCGCAGCGCTGTCCGCGCTGAACCGATTTATTTGTTGTTGTTGTCTGGATCCACTACCAGTAACTCTTCCTTATCTTCTCCAGTGTTTTCAGCCGCGATTATCTCCCTTCCTTCGTGTGGCGTCAATCCATATACCCGTTACAACGTTACTATTTTTAGAATGTCACGATTGCACCCGTAAATTGTCTTTACTGTAAAAGTGAAAAGGTCGAATCAATTTATAGCCACGCGAAAAATACACTGTCACCTATCGCTATATATTTATAGATATAGATATACATATATATATACGGCTTCTTTGTGTGTGTGTGTGTTTGTGTGTGTGTGTGGGCAACACCTGTGTATTGTAGAGTTCTGTTTGTGATGTGGTCTAGCGGCTTTTGTCTGTCTGTATTAATCTAAGACAAATGTCGCCAATGTTTTTACAGAGTGACGTTAAATAAACGATTTTATCTTATCTGTGTCAGTATGTTCAGGCCTTCCTTCGAGAAGCCATAACAGTTATTCTCAATCCCGTTTGAGTGGACTTCGCCTTCAAAGGTGATTGTGGTGTTTTGGTCACTGAATCATTTTCGTGCTGTTCCCATTCCACCTGGGAGGGATTTAAGTTCATTCAAAGGGGGTCGAGTGTGACAGGGAGACTACCGTCGCCCTTCACAGCAGACTCTGCAGAGTTGTTCGCCTTAGAAGTTGTGGGCTTTCCTTGCATGTACCCGTAAGTTGTCCTTACTGTAAAAGTGAAAAGGTCGAATCAATTTATAGCCACGCGAAAAATACACTGTCATCTATCTCTATATATTTAAAGATATAGATATACACATATATATACGGCTTCTCTGTGTGTGTGTGTGTGTTTGTGTGTGTGTGTGGGCACACCTGTGGATTCTAGAGTTCTGTTTGTGATGGGGTCTAGCGGCTTTTGTCTGTCTGTTCGATCCAGATCACTCAGCACGAGTAATTCACTGCAGTTGCTGGCCCGTAGAGTGCGTCTTTCACAGGCAGACATGCTGATTACATAGCGACTGCTTTAACGTACCTCGAGCTTACATAGCCAAGTCAGTGCTCAAAATACGATTTCTTCCCGAATTCCTGATGGTAAAGGGGGACAATCACATTTTGTGTGTGTTTTAACACACGACACAGCTCTCTTGGCATAGACCCAGAGAGGGCTTTTTTAACTGCCCTTGGTGGCTTTTCCACTCGCCCTGCAGGAGTCCTCGTGATTCGCGGGAGAGAAGTGAAAGTCACTAGAGGGTGAGCTTCAGCTCACTCTTTGTCAAGGGACGCTTTTGTCATCCCTTCTTTTTTCTTTTAACAGTGCGAGACGCCTGCTCATACCAAAGCTCATTTTCTAGTCATTTCGCTTTTAGAGGGTCCTCTACCAAGGTCGCTCACAACTACACACAAACACACTGCTCTCTGAGTACTCCTCACTGCATTTGAACACCAAAAGGCCCTCACAATGGCCACTGCCACCTTTGTCATAAGCGACAAACCACCTTTGGCTACCTCTACCCCTGCTGAATCTATAGACAGCACATTGTGTTGCACACCCCGAAAAAGGTTAAGAGATTCCGACAGCTTCTCTCCAACAAGCTCAAAAAAGACAAAAGAGAGCTCAAACAACCACTCTGACGCTGATGCCAGTGGCAATAACCACAACGCAGCAGTGCCCTCAGAAGACGGGAACATTTCACCTTCCCAAAGCACAGAAGGCGATGACATTTTTAAAACTCAACGCCGCCGTCAGCGGAAGAAAAAAGCACCCATTGCTAACAGTGATGCCGAACAGGCTCTGCCTCAGCCACAGTCAAAAGTCTCACAACCAGTCAAAACTGGGCCCCCTAGACACACAAAGTCAAAAAAGGTGACACCAAGTCTTCCTCCAACCTTTGCACAATACCCAGTCATTCTCACCAACGCGGCTACAGGTCCAGCTATGTTCTCGAAACTTGGGCCATCACTCCAGTGTCGTGTTTTGGTTGACGCGGTCGGTCAGATAGAAGGTGTACGACCTCTGCCCTCGGGCAAATTCTTGATTGCCTGCTGCAATGAAAAACAACAACATAAACTTGCCAATCTCACCAGTCTCGCTCAAGTGCAAATAAGATGCACTATACCAGAGGCAACAACGGAAGGTGTCATCAGACCCATCCCACTCTCTGAAGACCTTGATAAACTTCAACAATCTCTTGAGAAAGTAAAATCTCTTCAGCGGTTAAAAAACCAGAAGGGGGAACTTACTCAAGCTGTCAAAATCACTTTTTTAAAGAAAACGCTACCAGATACAGTGAAGATAGTGAAAACCTTCTTTGCTGTAGAACCCTATGTGGCCCCAGTCAGAAGGTGTACTAAGTGCCAGAGATTGGGACATGGCTCCAAACAATGTAAAGCCAGACAAGACAAATGCCCAAGATGCGGTCAAAAGAAAGACCACCCAGTTGACAACTGTCCAAATGACAAACACTGCCTAAACTGTGGCGGTCCCCACTCGGCAGCTTACTTAGGCTGTCCTGAGCTAGTGCTCCGAAGAACAGCAAACAAAATCCGAGCAGCCAAATACATCCCATATGCAGAAGCAATAAGAAGAGCAAAGTTTGAAATAATGAAAAAACAAAAGAAAGACCCAGATACATCTAATGACTCTGATTCAGAAGTCGATGAGTGCTGGGTGCTGAAAATGGCAGGGGGGAAAAGTGCTCCTCGCGGTGCCAGCAAAGCAAAGAGAAACCTGGCTACCTCCCCAGCTTTCGTGGCTGAGATTGAAAAACAGGATTATAGCACTATCTGGCCAGAACCAACAACAAGCCGCATACGCACAGGAAATCAAGGCGGACCAAGCAACCCTCGAAGTGAAAACCCCATTTCAGAGCAAAATATCGCCCTCCAGAGACCTGGACAAAGAACTGACATAAACCCTATTAATAATGAGTCTACTGTTGCCCAGAAACCAAAATCAACACAAAATGTAAAAAAGGCCCCCACGAAAGCAGCAGACAAAACAAAGACAAACAAACAGCCAACAACAAACAATGAGAAAAAGGTTGCTGATGCAGAATCTCAAACTTCCCCCACACACGATTATGATGACTTGTTCATGGATGAACCAAAGTTGATGATTGTTGAGGAAGATGAAACACAAAACACACCAAAGCCACAGTCCGAAGACTGCCTCAGACAACATATTTTAAAAGAAAGCTATGCAAAGATGAAGATGATGAGCGCCGAGAACTGCGGTGAGGTGTTCAAATTCGTCACTGGCATCCTAGCTGCACTTATTGAAGCAAAAACGAATGAAAGCCCCGAAAATGTTCTGACACTTCTGACAGGGCTATATACTGAAATATTTAAGCCAAAGGAAAATCCAACTCCACCAGCCTTAAATAAGATACTTACCACTCAATGCGCTCTTCTCGGCATTCAGGGAGGCAGATCTGTAACAGAGTCTCAACCCCTTGACAACACAATGACATAGAGAGTTGAGGGGCAGATCAAACGGTCACAACAGACTTTAGGTCTTCTGTGATTGAAATGGATTCAAGAGTAAATATACTGCAGCGGAACTGTCGTTCCCTTAACACTGCTCTACCGTACCTTATTAATTATCTTAACCAAAACAACATGTTCAATGTATTATTGATACAGTCCCCACTCTGTCATGCGGGAAAACTCCCCTTCATATCTGGTTTCTTTTACCCACCCGTCACAGATTATCAGGTTGATGATACGAGCGGAGCACAAACTATCAAGTACACAGTAACCTATGTCAGAGACAATCTGAAGTACAATGTTCACCCAACCCCTGTTCCGGCCGACACAAAAATACATTCAAACCTAGTTGAACTTCTGCTGAATGATGGCCCATCCATCTTCTTATTAAACATATATAACAGAAACATTACCAAAGGCCCGATTTTCAGCTGGCTCCCAGAGCTCGACGGAAGACGCACCTGGGTGATCGGAGGAGATGTTAATGGCCGAAACCCCCTGTGGGATGCCAACTTCCCCGATCAGACATGTGCCGTGGGAAAGAGCCTTGCCACCTATATAACGCAATCAAATGTGTACTTACTAAATGACGGATCAGCAACCAGAATACCCGATATCTCAAACCAACACCCCTCCGCCATTGACATAACCTTGGTTAGTCCCACTCTCGGATTAACAACGGACTGGTGCGTTGTGTCAGATAAATTAAAAAGCGACCACTTACCAATCATGATATCCATTATTGGGAAATCACCACACACAGAGCCAGGTCCAAAAGCCTCAAAATACAATTATAAAAAGGCGGACTGGGCAGTTTTCAAGGACGCTGTCACTAAGTCTGCCGATGCACATACCCTCTTGGATGGCAATCCAGAGTCCCAAGAAAGTATCGACAACAAATATAAACAGCTAAGATCAAACCTGCTGAATGCAATGGAATTGTCAATCCCCAAAACAAAACCTTTTATCGGACCCAGTAGAACTGATCAGAGCCCATGGTGGACAGAAGAATGCAGAACAGCCATCAGGTTAAAAAGAACTGCAAAAGAGAAGTATGATCGCTTCAGGTCTGCACAAAACCACAACAATATGAAATCAACTGAAGAACAATGTGACAAAATTATAGACAAAGCAAAAAAAGAATATTTTGAAAGCATGTCCAGCAAAGTGAGCGATTACAGAGATGCTGGAAAAATTTGGACCAAAATAAGGAAATTCAAATGCAGACACAAGCAGGCTGAACGTCCTCTTATGCACGAAGGAAAAAAATATGAAAGCCTTCCTGAAAAAGCAGAACTGTTTGCAGATATTTTTGCAGCAGCAAGCCAAACAGATAAACTGTTATGTGAGCAGGAACTCTTCCGTAAGAAGTGGGAGGATAAACAGGACTTAAACGACCCAGAACTCAACCCTTCCTTAAAAATAAATGCTCCCTTATCCATTCAAGAACTGAAAACGGCTATAGCATCGGTGACAAAAGTCCGATCCGCCTGTGGTTCTGATCCAATAAACTATCAGGTCATACAACATTTACCAAACCAAGGATTAAATCTTTTACTGGATTTTTATTCAACATGCTGGAAGTCTGGCCTGATTCCCACAGCTTGGAAAGAGGCTGTTGTGATCCCCATTTTAAAGCCTGGAAAACCAAGAGCTGACCCTTCCAACTGGCGCCCTATATCTCTGACCTCCCATCTGAGCAAAATCTATGAAAGAATACTAAAATCCAGACTAGAAGATGAAATGGAAAGAAAAAAGGTAATACCCCTGTGCCAAGCCGGTTTCCGTCGAGGCAGGGGCGTCTCGCATCACATTGTAAAACTGTCCTCCAAAATTAAGAAAGCTCTCTCACGCAAGAAGTCTCTCTTTGCTGTCTTTTTTGACATCAAAAAAGCCTACGATAGAGTATGGCACCAACGATTGTTGTTCAAACTGAAGCAATTAGGCATCAGTGGTAATATGTTTCAATACATAAAAAGCTTTCTACTGAACAGATCCTTTCAAACTGATTATAAAGGTGCCAAATCATCCACTCGCAAAGTTGACATGGGAGTGCCACAGGGCTCAGTAATAGCACCACTGCTTTTTAGCATTATGCTGCATGACATATCGACAATTAAAACACATGGAGCCGAACTGACGCTTTATGCAGATGATATCGCTCTATGCAAAGAGTATCAAAACAAAACCTATAAAACAGAACACAAATTCTCTAAAGAGTGGCAAACAGCTATAGATAACATTGCGAACTATATGCGGGAGAATGGCTTCACTCTCTCTGCCGAGAAAACTGTATTCGTTGTCTTTACAAACCGAAAACTGGAAGATCGAGAAAAGATACAGTTCTCACTAGATAAATCTGTTGTTTCACCCAGTCAGCAGGTGAAATATCTGGGCGTACTTTTCACCTCAAATGGACTATGGACTGCTCACTTAAAGTATCTTTTAAGCAAAGCAAATAAGACCATCAACCTTCTTAAAATACTGGCTGCCCAACCATGGGCAAAGTGCCCAGTTATTCTAACAAACATCACCAGAGCTCTTATAAGATCAAGACTATCATATGGACAGGAGGCCTACTTCTCGTCGGCTCGAAAATGGCTTGATAAGCTACAGTCAGCGGAATGTCGTGCCCTTCGGCTTGCCCTTGGACACCCAAGGCATTCAAAGCAGGCCATTGTATACCACCAAGCAGGATTCCTCCCTCTTGACATGTGGCGACGTAAGTGCTGCGCAGATTACAATGTTCGAGCCAACACAGTGCAAAACTCAACAAAAGAGGAGCTACAACCGCATTACAACCATGTCCAAAACAAAAAGGCCCACTTTGGCACTACTTTCACCTCACTGGCTCAATTCAATGCTTCACTCTTTAGTGAAATCAGTGTCGACCCAAATGATGTGGCCCAAAACCCCATATCTCGTGATCCCTCATGGACAATGAAAGAAATGAATTTTGACACAGAATATTGCACAGCTACAAAGGATGATCAGTTATTACTCAGGATACAAGCCCTTGAGCACATTGATATTGTATACAAAGGCCATGTTCATGTTTACACAGACGGGTCAGTGTTGGATGACAAGAAGGCTGGCGCAGCTTTTGTAATCCCCAGCGATGACATGACTGGGAAATTTAAACTGTGCAACAGAAACTCGATCTTCTCAGCTGAGCTCCTTGCCATCTGCATGTCGCTTGTTCATCTCAATCTCAAGAACACTCCTCCTCAAAAGATAGCTATATTCTCTGACTCCAAAGCAGCCATTGAAGCATTAAGATCTAACAAAAGATCAAAAAGACATGATCTTGTCATTGCCATAAAGGAGCTGGCAAATAAAATTATAAAAAAAGGAAGCGAGATTAACCTTGTCTGGTGTCCAGCACACGTGAACGTGCCTGGCAACGAGAAAGCGGACAAAGCCGCTAAAGAAGCTGCCCAAGGCATAGGCGCCTCCGAGGTAGACCTGCCATTGTCTGCTTCTGAGATCAGTAGCCTTACAGACTCTCTTCTCTGGAGAGAATGGAGGAACAAATATATGCACAAGGCTATAAGCTCTGGCTGGCTCATTCGGGAAGCCCCATCAAAACAGATGAACACCTATAATGCATGCCCACGTGTAATAAAAAGGATTAACCGCCTAAGGGCAGAAGCTGGGAATTACCAATTTCTAGAGCTTAAATGCACCTGTCAATCCGACCTCACCATTGCTCATTTGACTTTGGAGTGTGATTTGAACTCATGCCACTTTCAACCCCTGACTCAGTTTATAAACTCAAATAGAAATATCCTGCCAAATACCTCAAAGGAAAAATTAAGCTATCTTTTAAGTTTTAATAAAGACCTTGGGTGGCAAGGTCCCAAACTTATCGCTGGACTTATGCACACGCACCCACTTGGTCCCTGGATATGAAGAGACATTGCTGCGGCTGACGCCATTGCTTCTCATACAGCTACTATATATTTTTATCAGAACTTTTAAAAATACCATTTTATATCCAAGTATCTCTTAACACCATTTTTAATTAGATGAGCGAGAGTGTGCGGGGGGCGGGAGGGTGGTGAACCACTGTACATAAAGGGAAAGTTTGTGTGCGTGCCTGTGTGTGTTCTTAATCTAAGACAAATGTCGCCAATGTTTTTACAGAGTGACGTTAAATAAACGATTTTATCATCTGTCTGTTTTGTTAATCTAAGACAAATGTCGCCAATGTTTTTACAGAGTGACGTTAAATAAACGATAAACGATTTTATTTTATTATCTGTCTGTATGTTCTGGCATTTGAGAAGCCATAACAGATCTATAATATAGAGCTAAGAAATAAGCTCTAAAATTCTCAATCCCGTTTGACAGGACTTCGCCTTCAAAGGTGATTGTGGTGAACTGCCACGCTGTCTGTCTCTGTCTCGCGATTCACCTCGGCAAAGCCGGGTATTCCTCTAGTTGATTATATAAAACTCCATAACTCAAATTGTTTTTACAAGTTTCGAGTGGTATTTCGCTTCTCATGGTTTATTTCTTTATTCAAGGATGGAACATGAAATGAATTGTCACGTGCTTGCATCCTGGCGTAGCCAATTCCCAATGTTTAAGACATAGAAGAGCTTATATATTTCACTTGCGTTCGTGTACGAGTGTGCCAGTGTGTGTGTTCTATCTTGAACCATTTTCTTAAAATACACACATTTAGTCAAGAAATTCTAATCAATGCAAATGCAGGAATGCAAAACCCTCAGCTGATTACGAAAAAGGTCCCCCGAGATATATCAATTTTAAATTTTACCGCTGACATAATTATTAGAGTGTGATAAAAAAAAATAAAAGAATAAAATTACCCACCCTCTTCCACACACCCCCCAACCCCACTCCCACCCCTCTCACTTTCCGGGATCAAAAAGTTCCTGACACAAAAGAGAAACGCAACATTACCACCAATTTTCGTACGCCGTGACTGAAAATAACTTTACGGAGATCGGTTTTCAAGACGTCGACGATGTTCCTATCGAAACGTGAAAGTATTTAACCACGTCCCGACTGAAAACAAGGTGGGTTTTGCCGGTTACGGGCCGCTAGATTTTAACAACCGTAAGGCTAGGGCCGCACAGTTCCAACCGAGGATGGTGTGCGTTAAAAGAAGGGCTCCCACAGACATTAATTGCGGTTTTCAAAGTGTAAACTCATTTCCAGATTTCTTTCTCTCTCTGAATATCAGCGGAGAAGAGTGCAGAGGCAGTCAGATTTAAATGCAGTCTGTGGGGCAAGGTAGTACGCCCGTGCTGAAGCTTCCAAAAGCAGGTTTAACGACTGCGCAAAACATAAGCGAGAAGAGTATACAGAGGCAGTCAGATACAGATTTAGACGAATTCGCAAAAAGGAGGCTTCTTAGTACGCCAGTAGTGCAGCTTGCAAAAGCAGATTTTGACGAATGAGCGAAATATAAGGGAGAAGAGTATAGGAGGCAGTCACATCTTAAGTGTAGTCTGTGTGGCAATGAACGCCAGTACTGATGCTTACAAATGCAGATTTAGATTATTTCGCAAACAAAGGATGCTTCTTATACTTTACTAGCAAGACAACTTTGTCATGATTTTTCCATGCTTGAAGTTTGAATATTAGAACAATTGCAAGTCATACACATTTCGACAAAAAAAAAACCCACACATTTTCCGATCTCCTAGGTCAACGTATGTGCAGACCTACTAGTGCCTCATCCTCCTTCGTGTGTACACGTCAGCACAAGACCAAGTTCGCACGGAAAAGATCATGTAATCCATGTCAGTGTTCGGTTGGCTATAGAAACACAAAAATACCCAGCATGCCTACCCCGAAATCGGCGTATGCTGTCTGAACGGCGAGGTAAAAACGGCCATACACGTAAAAACCCACTATTGGAAAAACATAAGTGAACGTTAAAGTTTCAGCCCATTAATAAGAAAAAAAGGTACTAATTCCACTTTCAAACTGTGTTGCCAACTACTGAGCAGTTCTTCGGACTATCTACATAGTTCAGCCCAAATAAATTGCAGATGCGATGTAATGGTATTCAATGCAGGAATAAGCAATAGCTGCACTTAGTTTCTAACTGTTTTGTTTGCTCCTCTAAACTTAATATTCCACACGCATAGTCCACTATGCAGGAATAAGCAATAACTTTACTTTCGGAACTGTTTTGCTAGCAACACTTCATATTTCACACGCATCGTCTACAATGCAGGAATAAGCAATAACTTTACTTTCAAACTATTTTGCTAGCAACACTTCATATTTCAAACGCATCGTCTACAATGCAGGAATAAGCAATAACTTTACTTTCAAACTGTTTTGTTTGCTCCTCTAAACTTAATATTCCACACGCATAGTCCACTATGCAGGAATAAGCAATAACTTTACTTTCGGAACTGTTTTGCTAGCAACACTTCATATTTCACACGCATCGTCTGCAATGCAGGTATAAGCAATAACTTAACTTTAGAACTGTTTTGCTAGCAACACTTCATATTTCAAACGCATCGTCTACAATGCAGGAATAAGCAATAACTTTACTTTCAAATTGTTTTGCTAGCAACACTTCATATTTCACACGCATCGTCTGCAATGCAGGAATAAGCAATAACTTAACTTTAGAACTGTTTTGCTAGCAACACTTCATATTTCACACGCATCGTCTACAATGCAGGAATAAGCAATAACTTTACTTTCGAACTGTTTTGCTAGCAACACTTCATATTTCACACGCATCGTCTACAATGCAGGAATAAGCAATAACTTAACTTTCAAACTGTTTTGCTAGCAACACTTCATATTTCACACGCATCGTCTACAATGCAGGAATAAGCAATAACTTAACTTTCGAACTGTTTTGTTAGCAACACTGCATATTCCACACGCATCGTCTACAATGCAGGAATAAGCAGTAACTTTACTTTCGAACTGTTTTGTTTGCTCCTCTAAACTTAATATTCCAAACGCATAGTCCACAATGCAGGAATAAGCAATAACTTTACTTTCGAACTGTTTTGCTAGCAACACTTCATATTTCACACGCATAGTCTACAATGCAGGAATAAGCAATAACTTTACTTTCAAACTTTAAGGTTTCGGTTAGCAGTTCTTCAGACTATCTGTACACAGTCCAGTAAAACAAATTGCAGATGAGATGTGATGGTATTTAATGCAAGAATGAGCAACAGCTTGACTCAGTTTTGTTAACTCCTCAACACTTCATATTTCACACGCATAGTCTACAATGCAGGAATACGCAATAAACTCACTTTTAAACAATTTTCTTCGCTCCACAACACTTCATAGTCCACATGCATAGTCTTCAATGCAGGAATACGCAATAACTTCACTTTCAAACTGCTTTGTTAGCTAATGATCACTTCAGTTCCCACACGCATAGTCTATAATGGAGGAATGAGCAATTAAGAATAATAATAATAATAATAATAATAATAATAATAAAAATAAAACATTCTTTTATAGCGCTGTTCACCGCCAAATGGCAGTCTCATGGCGCTTTACATTAGAAATTAAAATTCAATATTTTACATATAAAGAGTTTCCTACGACTACTTTCAAACCGTTTTGTTAGCTTATCATCACTTCAGTTTTCACATGCGTAGTCTACATTGCAGGAATAAGCCATACATTTACTTCCAAACAGTTTTGTTAGCTCCTCCACACTTCATATTCCACACGCATAGGCCTACTCATATTCCAAATGCACTGTGACGAAAATGGAGCCGCCGGTAAAGGGACTCCTCTCGCTTTTACGCTTTCCCAGTTATCTAGTCACACAATTGCGTGATGGGCAAGGTTTACGAACGTTTTCACTTGGTTGTGTCTGTCTCTGGTGTGCGTATTTGTGCTAAAAAGACCACGCAACAGGACACAACTCGGACTAAACGGTCACCGATTTATGTTGTCAACGGCTTTTTGTCACGTTACGAGTAATAACTCTTTTTCTACTGGGAGACGGGCTTTGTCATTAAAGTGGAAGAAAGTTAAACGTGTGTCCTAATTTATTTAGTGTTCTTTCTGTGTGCGTGTCTCTGTGAGAAGGTGATTCCCTCTGTGTGTCTCTCTCTCTGTATCGGCCTCTGTATTCCTGTCAATTTGTCTCTCTTTCTTTCTCTTCATTTCTCTCTGTCTTTCACTTTCTCACCCTCCTTCCCTTCTCCTCCTCCTCCCCCTCCTCCTACAATTACTACTATTGCTGCTGCTACGAACTCTGTGTGTGTATGCGCGCGCGCGTGTGTGTGTTTGTCTGTGAGTGTGTGTGTGTTTCAATGTGTGTGTGTGTGTGTGTGTGTGTGTGTGTGTGTGAGTGTGCCTCTCTCCTTCTGTCCTTTGTTTGTCTGTTGCTCTCTCTCTCTCTCTCTCTCTCTCTCTCTCTCTCTCTCTCTCGCTCTCGCTCTCGCTCTCGCTCTCTCTGTCCTTTACTAAGTACATATCTATCTTATCTTATCAATTCTTATGGCATCTTTTCTTTGACAGGGTATTTGCAACTGAGAGTCTATATCGTCGGCGCCTGACTCGAAAGGGTAAAGGGTTAACATGTAATACCAGCTTGTTTGCTTGAGTGCGTGTCCTCGCTGTATGTTGTTAATTGTAACATGTCATGTATTCCGAACACCATTTATTTAAACAAAATGGTTAACAACTTGTTTTTGAATGCATTGAAACTCTGCCCTACATAAATACCTACAGTCGTTATTCATAGTTTTGTTGACTCGTTGTATCATTGTCTTCTTTGTCTTGCCTTTTTTATGGACCCTGTAAAATTTAACGGCAGTGACATCTCTTCTGGCAGCTCGCAGGTATTTCGATCGCAGAAATGTATGCAGTGGTACCTGCGATGAAAGGACACCCTTGGGACCAGCCAACAGTGTCCCTACATTGCAGGTGTCCTTTCATCACAGGTATACTTTGGTAGAGATCATATAAAAAGGGACAAGAGAAGATCTCCTTTTAAGGGAGGTGTCCTCTCATGGGAGGGTCCACACATCGCAGGTACTGCTGTACCAGTGTTCTACGGCTCCCTTCCTTTATTATGATCTAGTTGGGGTGGGTTCACCTCCTGAAGAAATAATATTGTTGGATGGGTCTTCCCATGTTGTTGTAAGGTAAACATGAACCCACGCCAAATTGTCATCATCCGCCCACGGTGAGGCTCCGTCTTACTGTTCTCAAAGTAATATTCGTGCACGACATTATAGCAATTTTCTTGAGTAATCGTTGCAGGCTCGTGACTGTTTTGTGTCTGTGCATGGCTTTATGTCTACCGGCGTAGGTTTATTGTCTCATATGTACCACGGGGCCGATACTTTGTCTTTGTAATTCTAGTGTGCGAATACTTTTGGAATTAATTGTGTACAATATTCTGTACTCACAGCAATTTTCTTAAGTAATCACTGTAGGCTCGTGACTGCAGCTCAGGGCCGGACTAGGCTAAGAGGAGGGGGGGGGGTGGGTTGCTAGAGGTGGTCCAGGGGGATATCCCCCCTGTCGGCAGGGGCGGATCAGTTCATTTTATGGGGGGGGGGGTTCAAAAGTATATTGTGAAGATATGGGTGTGAAGGCGCGAAGCGCCGAGCTTGCTAGGGGGTCCGGGGGCATGCCCCCCCGGAAAATTTTGAAAAAAGGATGCAAAATGGTGCAATCTGGTGCATTCTGAGGATGATCATTACCAGTTTCAGGCAGCAGATTTTGTCACTGATTATAACCCCCAAAATTGAAACTCAATGTAAAATAAAGAAATGCATACCTCATTCAATATTTTTATATTTTTATATTTTTATATTTATAAGGTGGGTCCGGAAACCCTAGAACCCCCCCCCCCCCACCCTCGTCCGCCCTGGGCGGGGTCAAGGGGCAGAGCCCCTTGTGGGGGTTAGGGGGCTTCGCTGATGGGTAGGTCATATTCTGAGATAAGAAAATGGTCGCTCCTTGCATGAAACGGCATAAAATAAGCAATAATGAAAAATGTTTTAAATAAGTAAGGTACATGTTCAGGCTAGGGGGGGGGGGGGGGGGGGGTTGCGCAACCCCCATAACCCCCCCGGTAGTCCGGCCCTGACTGCTCATGTCCGTGCATGGCTTTATGTCTGCCGGCGTATGTGTATTGTCTCATTATGTTCCACGGGGCTGATACTATGCCTTTGTAATTCTAGTGTGCAAATACTTCTTGTATTAATTTTGTACAATAGAAAGTGTATACATATATCAGAGATTTTGATGTATAGCGTCAGTCGTTTTTCTTAGTCGTGCATTCATAAAGACGGCTTTCTTGCCGTGGAAATTATCGTCATTTTGTAGAATAGAAAATGCATACGCATTAGAGATTGTGATATGTAACGTCAGTCGTTCTTCTTAGTCGTGCATTCATAAAGACGGCTTTCTTGCCGTGGAAATTATCGTCATTTTGTAGAATAGAAAATGCATACGCATTAGAGATTGTGATATGTAACGTCAGTCGTTCTTCTTAGTCGTGCATTCATAAAGACGGCTTTCTTGCCGTGGAAATTACCGTCATTTTGTAGAATAGAAAATGCATACGCATCAGAGATTTTGATGTATAGCGTCAGTCGTTTTTCTTAGTCGTGCATTCATAAAGACGGCTTTCTTGCCGTGGAAATTATCGTCATTT